>NC_080404.1:7015000-7325000 GCF_030265065.1 Corythoichthys intestinalis
CTGCTAGCAGCAGCCTCGTATA
Source organism: Corythoichthys intestinalis (assembly GCF_030265065.1). Taxonomy (NCBI): domain Eukaryota; kingdom Metazoa; phylum Chordata; class Actinopteri; order Syngnathiformes; family Syngnathidae; genus Corythoichthys; species Corythoichthys intestinalis. The sequence goes on from NC_080404.1 coordinate 7,015,023, forward strand.
TGTTCCAAAATTCTTTGTGATGCAGTTTTAAATGGCTGCTGGGTTAGTGGTTTTGAATGAGGACGCGTTCTTTCTGCCTCGTGGAACTTGTACGGTACATGTTTCGCAGATGGCGAGAGCGTCGTTTTTTTAGTAACAGCCGCCATAATATTCAAATACTTCTTGTCTTGTAACTCCGCCTCCTCAACCCCTCCTCCCTCAGGGGCTCCAGAGAGGGGAGGGGTTGAGGAGGCGGCGTGCTGAATTCTTCGGTTGAGCACATTTGGAGGCAAAATCAAGTATATAATTATCGGATTGCATTATCGGTTGAATTTTTTAATTATCTGGATTATCTGTGTGACGTCATAATTGCCATTATCGGCCGATAATTATCGGTGACCGATATTATCGTGTATCTTTAAACCTAACCTTAGTGTAGCATTGAACTCTCTCTTTTTTGCTCTAATCACTGAAGTGCGCGCAGCCTCACATTACACACGAATACGGACCCAAACGGGACGGCTCATAGCTGACGGCAAAAATCGATGTTCAAATTTGTTGTCAACTAATTTATTAATCGATTATTTGTTGCAGCCTTACTAGTTGGGTTGAGTTAAAATTTATTACTAGTGAAAAATGTAGATGAGTGGCCAACACAACTCATCCTTGCTTCTGCTGTGCACACGTGTGCATGTTAAAATAAAAAGTATTTTGAGTCATATTGCGGTACAGATTGCCATATAGTAGGCAATAGTTGTCCTTTTTTTTCTTTTTGTTCACAGATGAATGAGAAACAAAACAAATTCTATTAATTGCTACGGCAAACCATTTTCAGGAATTATAGCTATAACTAGGCCTACATATTTGTATAATGTATAATGACCATGTGAAAATCAGTCAACTAATTATGCTAAGTTGAGCAATCTGCATTGAAAAGTTTTGGCTGAAAGGCACATATGAAAAGTGATTTGCTTTGGTTTTTACATTCAGCTTCAGAGATTGACGAGTCCGACTTGGAAGAAGAAGAGGATGAAGATGAGGACGACGACGAAGACGACTCGGAGGAGGATGATCTCAGCCCCGTTAAACCAGCAAAGAAGAAGAAGAAGCAGTAGCTGCCTCATTAGCCCTCTCTTCACTGTTGTTGATACATTTCAGGAAATAATTAATGGACCAAGTATTTGTACACCGAATGGAACAATTGAATCCCTTCTTTTGCAAGGAAATAAAAGTTTGCCTCCACCTGCTTCTGTTCTGTGTACATCACGTAAAATTCTTCAACCTCCCCTATGGGCTTCGTGCTGGGCACGGTGATTTTGTTCTAGTTTATGTAATTTGTTGGCAGACGGAATATGACACCAGAGACTGGGCAAATGGAAAATGGCTTCACTCATTGGTCACTGACGATAACACTGGATATAATGAGCCCAAAGCGTCTCCAGCGACCAAAGCTGTTTTTGCTAACTTTTACCTTAAACAGCCATTGCCAAAGTAAAAGGATATCAGAAGAAGTTCTATTCAACTATTCAAAGTTGATTCTAAAGGTCCGGTTGAAAGTTAGATTGGCGTTTTTGTTTTGTCAAATCACTTTTATGTAACTCATAACTACGTAGTAGGGATGTCCCTGATTCAATCACGTGATGGGAAATCAGGCCTGATAACTTCATTTTCAGATGATTGGAATTTGATTTTTTTTTTAATGGTTTTTTAAAATACATTTTTAAATTTTTTACTAATGGGCTGCCATTGATGGCGATACAGTGGTATGAACCTTTTGGAATTACATTTCTGCGTAAAATCAACATCAAATGTGATCTGATCTTTGTCAAAATCACAAAGATGAAAATAGTGTGCTTTAACTACAATCAAACATTTGTAAGTTTTCATATTTTAATGAGGATAGCAATGAAAACAATGACAGAAGGGGGAAAAAAATAAGTGAACCCTCTTACTAAGGAGACAAAGAGCAATTGAAACCAATTTTTACCACACATTTTAAGTCTGCTGTGTGCCCAATCACTGATGAGTGGTTTAAAGCTGCCCTGCCCACTATAAAACACACATCTGGTAAGAAATGTCTGATTGAGAAGCGGTGTCTGATGTTGACATGGCTCAGTCAAAAGAGCTACCTGCGATCAAGGATTGTTGATTTGGATAAAGCTGGGAAAGGATACAAAACCATCCCTAAAAGTCTGAAAGTTCATCAATTGACAGTGAAAGAAGTCTACAAATGGAGATAGTTTGGCACTGTTGCTTCTTTCCCAAGGAGTGGCCATCCACCAAAGATGATGCCAAAAGTTGAGCGCAGAATAAAACCCTAGCATGTCTGCTAAAGACTTACAGAAATCACTGGCACAGTCCAATATCTCTGTGCACACATCAACTATATGTAAAACTATGGCCAAGAATGGTGTTCATGGGAGGACTCCACGGAGGAAGCCACTGCTGTCTAAAAAAAAAAAAAAAAAAAAAATTGAATATTTGCAAAAAGGCACTTGGACACTCCACAGAAGTTTTGGAAAAATATTTGGTGGACTGATGAAACCAAAGTTGAAATGTTTGGGAGTAACAAACAATGTCTTTTGTGGAGGATAAATGGAACAGCATACCAACATCAACCCCTCATCCCCACTGTGAAGCATGGTGGATGGAGCATCATGATTTGGGGCTGTTTTGCTACTTCGGGGCCTGGACAACTTGCAATCATTAATGGAAGAATGAATTCAAAAGTTTATTAGGATGGTTTGCAGGAAAACCTGAGGCCGTCTGCCAGACCGTTGAAGGTAAAAAGAGGATGGATGCTGCAACAAGACAATGATCCAAAACACAGAACTAAATCAACTTCAGAATGGTTTTAGAAGAATAAAATACATGTTCTGGAGTGGTGAAGTCAAAGTCCAGACTTAAACCCCATTGAGATGCTGTGGCATGGCCTAAAGACAGCGATTCATGCCAGACATCCCAGGAATCTGACTGAACGACAGCAGTTTTGTAGAGAGGGATGGGCCAAAATGGGTCCTGATGGATGTTCCAGACTGATCTGCAGCTACAGGAAGTGTCTGGTTGAAGTTATTGCTGCCAAAGGGGTGTGAGGCACAAAATATTAAATGTGCTGGTTCACTTATACCCCCCCCCCTTCTGTCATTGTTTGCATGCTATCCTCATTAAAATATGAAAACCCATAAATGTTTGGACGGTTTTAGTTAAAGCAGACACTATTTTTATCTGTGTGGTTTTGACAATGATAATGTAAGTAATGTGAGAAATTCCAAAAGATTCTGATACTTTTTATCCCACTGTAGACATCCAATCCATTTTGACTGGGAGTGCTGGCAATCGCTGCCAATGGCAGTTCAACATCAGCCAGCCTTCCCAGTTTAAATGGATTGGATGACTATCACTACAAGGAAAATGCTTCTTGGATAAAACTAGTGAGACTACTAATTTTGGGTCTCTAAAAAGACAAATTAGGTCAAAAAAATTGGGGGTGGGGGGTGTACATGTTTAATTATTTTGTGTGTGCAACATATGAGGTTACATTGCCCATTGGTTTTTACACCAAGTACAACCTGAAAAAATACTTTCTGCATATGACACAAAAGATACCCTTGACTATGTTGGCCATGCACTGCATTTCTGTCAACAACTGTCAATTCAATTTAGACAACAATTGGGTGCCCATGTTTTGATTTCCAAAAATGAGAACACTTGGCCCAGACTCGAGATACTTGAATTTTACTCGAAGTTCACTCAAAGATGCCTAATCATTTTAATATACTTGAATTGTGCCTCCACTTTCTGGATAGAAAATCAGTTTTAAAACAAAATAATAGCCATAGAACCAGACACAAATTCAAAAACTCAAGAGGTTACTGAACAACCTTTACTCAACCTTTGCTTTGCTTAGCTAAAACTACACCTGAGGAGGCATGATGGATATATATATCTATACACACACACACACACACCGGCCACTTTATTAGGTACACCATGCTAGTAACGGGTTGGACCCCCTTTTGCCTTCAGAACTGCCTCAATTCTTCGTGGCATAGATTCAACAAGGCGCTGGAAGCATTCCTCAGAGAGTTTGGTCCATATTGACATGATGGCATCACACAGTTGGTGCAGATTTGTCTGCTGCACATCCATTATGTGAATCTCCCGTTCCACCACATCCCAAAGATGCTCTATTGGATTGAGATCTGGTGACTGTGGAGGCCATTTCAGTACAGTGAACTCATTGTCATGTTCAAGAAACCAGTCTCAGATGATTTCAGCTTTATGACATGGCGCATTATCCTGCTGAAAGTAGCCATCAGAAGTTGGGTACATTGCGGTCATAAAGGGATGGACATGGTCAGCAACAATACTCAGGTAGGCTGTGGCGTTTCAACGATGCTCAATCGGTACCAAGGGGCCCAAAGAGTGCCAGGAAAATATTCCCCACACCATTACACCACCACCATCAGCCTGAACCATTGATAGAAGGCAGGATGGATCCATGCTTTCATGTTGTTGACGCCAAATTCTGACCCTACCATCCTAATGCCGCAGCAGAAATCGAGACTCATCAGACCAGGCAACGTTTTCCCAATCTTCTATTGTCCAATTTCGATGACGTTGTGCAAATTGTAGTCTCAGTTTCCTGTTCTTAGCTGAAAGGAGTGGCACCCGGCGTGGTCTTCTGCTGCTGTAGCCCATTTGCCTCAAAGTTCGACGTACTGTGCATTCAGAGATGCTCTTCTGCCTACCTTGGTTGTAACGGGTGGTTATTTGAGTCACTGTTGCATTTCTATCAGCTCGAACCAGTCTGGCCATTCTCCTCTGACCTCTGGCATCAACAAGGCATTTCCACCCACAGAACTACCGCTCACTGGATATTTTTCTTTTTCGGACCATTCTCTGTAAACCCTAGAGATGGTTGTTCGTGAAAATCCCAGTAGATCAGCAGTTTCTGAAATACTCAGACCGGCCCTTCTGGCACCAACAACCATGCCGCGTTCAAAGTCACTCAAATCACCTTTCTTCCCCATACTGATGCTCGGTTTGAACTGCAGGAGATAGTCTTAAACCATGTCTACATGCCTAAATGCACTGAGTTGCCGCCATGTGATTGGCTAATTAGAAATTAAGTGTTAACGAGCAGTTGGACAGGTGTACCTAATAAAGTGGCCGGTGAGTGTATATACATACATATACATACATATGGGTGGCCGTGGCGTAATTGGTAGCTTGAGTTGTCCTGGGACCGAAGGGTCAGTGGTCAGATTCCCGGCTATGACTGCCCAGTGTCGAAGTGCCCTTGGGCAAGGCACTGAACCCTAACTTGCCCCCTATGGGTTGGCAGCGCCTGGCATGGCAGCAGCCCCATTGGTGTGTGAATGTGTGCGTAAAAGAGGTAAATGTGTGCTAATGTAAAGCACTTTGGGCATTGTAACAATGTAGATAAAGCGGTATATAATATAAGTATCCGCCATTTACCATTTACATATATATACACATTTTTATTTTTTGTTTAGATTATGTCATCTATGACATTTCAGACCTCTTTTTTTCTAAGTGTGTGAATTTGCAAAATCACAACGGGTGCAAATACTTCTGCTCCTCACTGTGTATATACTTACACTGCTGGCCAAAAATATTAGCACCTCTGCAATTTTGTCAGATAATGCTCAATCTCTCTCAGAAAATGATTGCAATTACAAATCCTTTGGTAATAATATCTTCATTTTTTGCTTGCAATGAAAAAACACAAAAGAGAATGAAATATCATTATCATTTTACACAAAACTCCAAAAATGGGCCGGACAAAAGTATTGACACCCTTTGAAAAATCATGTGATGCTTCTCTAATTTGTGTAATTAACAGCACCTGTTACTTACCTGTGGCACATAACAGGTGGTGGCAATAACCAAATCACACTTGCAGCCAGTTAAAATGGATTAAAGTTGACTGAACCTGCCCTTTGTGCACTACATTGAGCATGAACAAAAGAAAGAAGACCAAAAAGCTGTCTGAGGACTTAAGATTGTGAGGAAGCATGGGCAATCTCAAAGCTACACGTCTATCTCCAAAGACCTGAATGTTCCTGTGTTTACCATGCACAGTGTCATCAGTAAGTGTAAAGCCCATGGCACTGTGGCTAACTCCTCCCTAGTGGAGGCCGGAAAGAAAAATTGACGAGAGATTTCAACGAAAGATTGTGCGGATGGTGGATAAAGAACCTGGACTAACATCCAAACAAGTTAAAGCTGTCCTGCAGTCCGAGGGTACAACAGTGTCAACCGGTACTATCCGTCGGCGTCTAAATGAAAAGGGACTCTATGGTAGGATACCCAGGAAGACCCCACTTCTGAACCAGAGACATAAAAAGCCAGACTGGAGCTTGCTAAGAAAGCCAAAAACGTTTTGGATGAATGTTCTCTGGTCAGATGAGACAAAAGTAGAGCTTTTTGGGAAAAGCCATCAACATGGAGTTTACAGGAAAAAAGAAACGAGGCCTTCAAAGAAAAGAACACGGTCCCCACAGTCAAAATGTTTTGTGGTAGCTTTGCTACCTCTGGCACTGGACTGCTTGACCGTGTGCATGGCATTATGAATTCTGAAGACTAATAACAAATTTTGCAGCATAATGTAGGGCCCTGTGTGGGAAAGCTGGGTCTCCCTCAGAGGACTTCCTGCAGGACAGTGACCCAAAACACAATTGAAAAAGCACTAGAAAATGGTTTGAGAGAAAGCACTGGAGACTTCTAAAGTGGCCAGCAATGAGTCCAGACCTGAGTCCCATAGAACACCTGTGGAGAGATCTGAAAATGGCACCCTTCAAATCTCAGAGACCTGGTGCAGTTGGCCAAAGAAGAATGGTCTAAAATTCCAGCAGAGCATTGTAAGAAACTTATTGATGGATACCAGAAGCAGTTGTTCGCAGTTTTTTGTATAAAGGTTGTGCTACCAAGTTTTAGGCTGAGGGTGCCAATACTTTTGTCCGGCCAATTTTTGGAGCTTTGTGTAAAATGATAATGATTTCTTTTTTCATTCTCTTTTGTGTATTTTTTCATTGCAAACAAAATAAAGAAAGATACTACTACCAAAGCATTTGTAATTGCAATCATTTTCTGGGAGAAATTGAGCATTATCTGACAGAATTGCAGGGGTGCCAATACTTTTGGCCAGCAATGACACTGCATTTTTGGGTCATTGCCAATTTTGACAAAACCTTGAACTATAGATCAAATTATTTCTGCCCAATTTAAAAATGTTCTTGTCTATTGTTTAGGCAAGTGATCATATTAATCCCCCAAAGCAGCACTTTTTCATAAGCATTAAAATTATACCAGATGCTTGTTTCACTGCTCCTGCTTTATTTGTGTAACTTGCTACTCTTTTAACGCACTTAGGATCAGTCAAACAAAACCACGTTGTGTAAATTTATAGCTGGATTAAAACATTTTTTAAAATGGGGGTAAAAAAACAGTATACAAGCAGTATAGCGTGACAGTAGACGTGTTCTAGAAAGACAATGAGGTAAAATGAATTTTTCACTTTTGGTAGTAATATAATTCCAATCCAAGCAGTAAGAGTCAACTTTGACCAAGTCAACATATTGTATGTGTGGTCCTTTCCAAATCGAGGCACTGGAAGGAGTTTTACTCAAATGTCATGGTCAAACTGACAACATCAAATCCAAACCTTTTCATTCGTGCTGCCCACTGGAGATAAGGCTGGCTAAATTCCCATCATAATCATGCAACAGCACTGAATTTTGATATACAAACAGAACTATGGCTCCATGTTTGAATTTAAAAAAATCATAGAAAAGAGAATGCTTGAGTTACTGAATCATATATTTTCATACATTTAGTATGATACTTGTTTAAAATTTAGTTTATAAAAATGGAAATACGTACATAATCTAGGCACATGTATCTGCAGCATTAACCAGGTATACAAGAAAGATAAGAGTTGAAATGCTGGCTCACTTCACTCAAAGCACTGGCAGTGAATGACAGCCACGACTTTGGCATCATAACAAAAAAAATGTCCTGCATTCATTGTATGTACACATCAAGGCAATATAAAAGAAAATATCTCTAAAAATGGACCAGTAGCTGACCTTTCTGTCTTTACTGCTGCCACTGGAATAAATAGAAAACAAGTTATTGCCGAGGAAGTCCGCAAAGCTAAACTGTGTTAGCCACATTTATCATTTGGACCTGAGATTGTGTGGCCCAGATCATCTTATAGAGTTCATTTTTAGCGATGACTCTTGGTTACGATGTCTTCTGAGCATGTGGCTATTTGACTTGTTTTTCCTGCATATCTGCCTCATTGCAGAAGGTTATCAAACACAGAATCTGGTAGGATTGAGATCTTCAGCTTCTTCTCAGGCCAGCTGTACTCCTTTGGTAATTTTGTCTATAGAAAAAAAGTTGGTTGAAGGAGTCAAAACTAAGGCAGGGGAAAAAAACTACAATTTGGTAACATTTACTTACATCTTCACGGGTGTTAAGGTCATGTAAATCCCCAAGCATCTGGTCCACAAACTCCTCAGTGAACAGTATCTGAACAGTAAACAAAGCAAAATGACAAACTAAGTATATGGCAGTATGTCATAAAAACCAAGTCTAACTAGTGGTACACAATTGAGCCCTAAGCTATACATGATTCAAAAGCCCACCAAATATCTGTTTTCAGCCTTGCAGAACCAATTATTGTGTATTTCCTGGGGGGGAAAAAACACTCCTAACCCCTTTTCAGACATACGCTGAACTCTATAATGTCTGGGTTTTACGAGGCATGTGTGAAATCAGCCGTTTCATTGAGTTAGTAACTCAGTTACCTTACTTACCTTAGTAATTAGTTACTCAGCAAAGTAACAGATGTTACTTTTCATGTTCTACATGTGATTACATTATACATTGTATAACATTTTTCACATCAGATGTTTATACAGTGGTATAAAAGATATCTGAACCTTTTGGAATTTCTCACATTTCTGCATAAAATCCCCGTCAAATGTGATCTGATCTTTGTCAAAATCACAGTGATGAAAAAACACTGTCTGCGTTAACTAAAACCACCCAAACATTTATAGGTTTTTATATTTAAATGAGGATAGTCCACAAACAACGACAGAAAGGAGAAAAATGAGTAAGTTAACCATCACATTTAATATTTCGTTGGCCCTCCTTTGGCAACAATAACTTCAACCAGACGCTTCCTGTAGCTGCAGATCAGTCTGGCACATCGATCAGGACTAATCTTGGCCCGTTCTTCTCGACAAAACTGCTGTAGTTCAGTCAGATTCCTGGGATGTCTGGCATGAATCGCTGTCTTTAGGTCATGCCACCGTCCCAATAGGGTTCAAGTCTGGACTTTGACTTGGCCACTCCAGAACATGTATTTTGTTCTTCTGAAAACATTGTGAAGTTAATTTACTTCTGGGTTTTGGATCATTGTCTTGTTGCAGCATCCATCCTCTTTTTAGCTTCAACTGTCTGACAGACGGCCTCAGGTTTTCCTGCCACAGCCCTCTCACAATTGGCACTGAGCTAGTGGAGATGGTCAGCAGTTTTAAGTTCCTGGGAGTGACCATGGCAGAGGACCTATCCTGGAACAATCATATTACCAGTTTTTATCAGTAGTTGGTAAGGCCCAACAGCGCCTCTTTTACCTGAGGAAGCTGAGGAGCCACAACATCCCCAGACAGGTGCTGGTGAACTTTTACAGCTTTGCCATCAGCAGCGTTCTGACGTATGCCTTTCTGGCTTGGTACTCAGGCTCCACCAAAGCAGACCAGCAGGCACTCCAGCGTGTGGTAAAAACAGCAGGGAAAATCATTGGGACCCCCTTCCCAGAGATAAGCACTATCTACAACACACGCTGTCTTAACAGAGTGCAGAACATCCTGCGGGACCAATACCACCCTGCCTATCACCTGTTCCACCAAGGTACAGATCCATGAACAGCCGTACTAAAAGACTTGCAAACAATCTGTACCCTCAGGCCATAAGACTGATGAACTCACAAGTACACTGAAACTGCTTTTGTTGTTGTGGGGTCATGAGGATGATTATCATTATTAGTTTTGCACCAAGCACTTTTAATTGGTGCTGACTACATAGTGTTGTTGAAACTCCAATCTAAATTTCATTGTTATCCTCACAATGACATCTGAATCTCAAAACATCCTGATAGACTTTTGAATTCATTCTTCCATTAATGTTTGCAAATTTTCCAGGGCCCGAGGCAGCAAAACAGCCTCAAATCATGATGCACCCTCCACCACGCTTTGCGGTGGGGATGATGTGTTGATGTTGGTGAGCTGTTCCAGTTTTCTTCCACACATGACGTTGTGTGTTACTCCCAAACAATTCAACTTTGGTTTCATCAGTACACAAAATATTTTGCCATAACTTCTGTGGCGTGTCCAAGTGCCCTTTTGTAAACATTAAACGAGTAACAATGTTTTTTTTTTTTTTTAGACAGCAGTGGCTTCCTCCGTGGAGTCCTCCCATGAACACCATTCTTGGCCATTGTTTTACATATAGTTTATGTGCGCACAGAGATATTGGACTGCCAGTGATTTCTGTAAGTCTTTAGCAGACACTCTAGGGTTCTTTTTTTCCTTTCTGAGTATTCTGCGCTGAACTCTTGGGGTCATCTTGGCTTGACGGCCCCTTGGGAGAGAAGCAACAGTGCAAAACTCTCCATTTGTAGACAAATTCTCTGTTGATTGATGAACATCCAGACTTTTATAGATCATTTTGCATCCTTCCCAAGCTTTATACAAATTAACAATCCTTGATCCCAGGTCTTCAGACAGCTGTTTTGACCGAGCCATTATGGACATCAGACAATGCTTCTCATCAAGACAATTCCTACCAGGTGTGTGTTTTATAGTGGGCAGGGCAGCTTTACACCACTCATCAGCAATTGGGCACACACCTGACTTAAATTGTTTGGTAAAAATTGGTTTCAATTGCTCTTTAAGTCTCTGAAGGTTCACTTACTTATTTTTTCCCTTTCTGTCATTGTTTGCATGTTATCCTCATTAAAATATGAAAACCTATATATGTTTAGGTGGTTTAAGTTAAAGCAGACACTTTATTTTAATCTGTGTCATTTTGACAAAGATCAGATCACATTTGTTGGTGACTTTATACAGAAATATGTGAAATTCCAAAAGGTTCAGGTACTTTTTCATACCACTGTATTAACTGATTGAACAATAAAAACACTAAACAGTATTAAGTATTTTAGAACATTTGGTATTTATTTGGTTACTCTTTACTGAAAAAAATAATGCTGTTAAGGCCGTTTCAAACTCGCGGCAGCCTAATGTGAAGGGTTCAGCGGCAACCAATTCATTGTGTATGTGGGAGTGGACTTCTCAATGAAAGTGAGCGGTGGATGGCTGTCTTGGGCGGAACTACAAGTTTGAATGAATTTGCGCCGACAGGCAGGGCCCAAAATAGCTCTATTTTCAGAGCGCTGACGTCAACAACGCATCCAATTAACAGAAGGGCAGGCATACTTATATCTGTGCTACCCGGCTGTTTTGGCAGACGGATATACGCAAATTACGATTTACAAAACCTTGATTAAAAACAAAAAAAACAACATAAGTTTCGCGAGCTCTGGTACACTTGAAAATGGTACCTCGGTGTGCGTTTGTGTGGAAATGAGTAACGAACAACAACAAAATGATTTATCTTATATGCCCCAAACTCCTTGAAATTGGAAAAGTCACTGTTTTCTTGTGCAACAATAATAGGCAAAGAATCTTCGGCGCATCCTTGCAGGTCGATGCAAAAACATGAACTCATCTGCATGACATTTAAACTCTTGTGAAGAGCTACTTATTGGTAAAAATGGAGTTCAAGCTCCTAAATGGACAATGGAAATGATTTGAAGATACCATTTTTGTGTACCTACCTGTAGCCAGGGGCCATGGGCTGCATACGGATGCTCCTCAGTAGCAAAGGCCCCCTCCACTCCCGTAGACACAAACGTGATGGCCGTGTCTCCGTTAATACTTTTGAAAGTAAAATGTCTACCGTGCAGCAAGCGGCCCCTGTGAGACAAAAATTTTAAGTTCCTTATGCAACTCGGGGAAACAGCGTGAAAATTCCCAAACTAAGTGTATAAACCTGAAAGCTTACATTTCTAACTTGTTACCTAACCACTTGGTGAATGTCAAAACATATGTGATCAAGTGTGTCATGACTACATTTTTTCCAGTTGCTAATCCTACAATTACGGTGTGCCAGTAATTTTTTTAATACCAATCTTTGAAAGTTGTGAGTACGTGTGAGGGCTTGATGGCAAAATGTTTTTCTCCAACAGAAAGCCATTTTCCAATTGTAATTGTCCCCTTTCCCTTCAGCAGATAAATATGATGACATTTTTCAATAAAACATTATGCAAACACTTGTTCTTATGTCATTCATCCTCGGTTCTTGAAGGGGACCAATGACATTGTTTATCAACTCCTCTTCCTCCAAATCCATGTCCAGCAGATTCGGAATAATTTACTGCTTGTAATCGCCCTCTACAGATTGGTTGGTCTTCTCCTGCTGTTCCACACCTTCTTCTACCCTTGCATTGTCGTCGTGATGCAATATTTCCAATATAATTGTGATCAAAATTTACTATTCCAGCAGAGAGAGAGGATATAAAACGTTGCGAATACAAGATTACCAACGTGAACTTCGAATGGATTTTTCCAATCGGCTCGGCAAAACCCGTTTAATTACCCGAGAAAAGCGAAGGGAAAGGCAGCAAAAAAAAAAAAAAGCTGAAAATGTCAAAAGTGTGGGAGCATTTCAAGCTGGAGTCCAAGGAAAAGACTGTTTCATGTATTCACTGGAAGACAGGGCTTGCATAACACTACCTTCGCTCGCCTAGGCCACTGCTACCCGCGGCACTACAGACGCTTCCGCACCCCCGGCTGGACCCCGCGACCGATGACCGTCTCCAAAACCCAGGCCAGGCGCCACCGCCCACCACCGAAGGCACCAAGTTTGGTAACACTTTATAATAACTATCCGTTTTACTAGTTAATGGATCATTATGAAACTGTTGATAAAGGATTTATTCTTGATTTGTGAAGTATTTGTTAACAGTTTGTTAAGCATTTACCTGGTGTTCCAATATGGTTGACCCCATTCTAAATGCCCATGCTAGTTGATGGATCTAAATAAAACTATATACACTTTATGTTGAAGGTCATAAGTTTTATTGGTTAAATATACAAAGAAAAGTACAAATATTTGTTGGTTCTATAGCAGATTTTCATAAATGTGCAACATGAGCGCTGCCTGCAAAATGCCTTTTCTTTTGAAGTGAACGGCATTTCTTAACCTGCAAAGATAGAAATGCCAAACATTACACACAAAAACTTGAAACGTTTCTACACAAATTGTGTTTCAGGTTAAGAACACCCTGTAAATGCTTAACAAACTGTTAACAAATCCTTCACAAATCAACAATAAATCACTTATCAACAGTTTACTAATGATTTATTAACTAGTAAAATGGATAGTTATTATAAAGTGTTACCCCAAGTTTACTCCAAGAGCAGAGGAGCGATACTCGACACAAGGTAAAATCAAGTTAACGTAGCGCTAATAAATAAGAATAACATTACTGTACCTTGCTAACGTTACATTAGCCCTGCAGAGGACTACAGAGGATACAGGCTTTATTTAATCTGTGAAAACAGCGCTGTAGAGTAATGAGGGTGTAAAATAAAAACATAATAACACCAACTGTCAATTTTAGCTGGGTAGTCATTGATGGATAAAACACCAAGTGGCACTGGTGCTTAATGTGCTCCAATACAGCAGGTATCATCCATTTATTTTGAACATTGCAAAAACTCAAAATCAGGACATATCAAGACGTACATTTTAGACTTAAAACTGGAACTTAAAAATAGCTTGACACAAATAGAAATTAAATTGAAACACCTGGGAAAAACGCATAACTTTTAAGTGATGTGTGGTATCAAGGGTAATGACATTTTTAGGTAAGAAATTAGATTTTTTTTTTTTTTTTTTTTTTTTTTTTTTTTTTGGAGTGAAAGCAGTGAATTTGTTGTTTTTTTCTAGTCACATCTGAGATGCAATTGTTGGCTGTTTTCAACAATATACATCTAAAATGAACACATTGTTGGTTCAATATTAGCTCAAATGTCTTGTTTTCTCATGTATATATACATAATCGCTGTTTACCTAAAAAAAATGTTTTGTCCGATTACTTGATTAATCAATGGGATTTTCATTTGCATTTATGTTACCAAAATATTCCATAGCTGCAGCCCTGAAATTATTTCAGATGCAAAACATTCCATCGTCAATAACACAGATTTTCATCTTGATAATTGGGCTGTATGCTTTCTGCTATGTTCAGTATGACTGACTCAGTGAGTAGGTTTATATTTTGCCATGCCGAAAACGATGCAGAAATCGTTGCGCTCACGTTGCCTTTTCTGGCGGGCGGGACTATATAGTCAGTAGTTAAGTGACAATTTGTCTTTTTTTTTTAAATGTTGCAAGAGAGGTTGCACAATAGTAGAATCATCCTGCCCCCCGACCAAGAAAAACAAGTGCACTGCTCAGCTCAGCTCTGAAATTGACATTAATATGCAGCATATAAATCTAATGTAATTCGGGGAACTTTTAGTAGCGTACCGCACGAATGCTATTTGTAGACCGCAAGGCTGCGTGACGTCACCATTGTAAACCGGAAGGGGTCAACATAAAAGTGTGCTCACATACAGCCCATGCAAGTACTGCTTGTTTCTGCCGGTAATATTTAAAAAAAGAACAAGGCGATTAAACACTATTGCTATGGAACTTGTAGAAATGACCAGACTTTACATATGACATATGAAGGATGTTTTCTTCATACGTTTCCCAAATCCAAAAACTCATAGGAAAAAATGTGAAGAATGGATCAGTCTGTGCAGACGTCCAAAAGACCAGTTTAACGCCAGCAAGGTGAAGCCATTCACTTTCATATGCAGTAAACATTTTGCTGGGGGCCATGGTCCTACAGAGGACAACGAGGTAAGCCATTTTGATATTCGTATTTGTTAGCGTGGCGTTTTGCCGTGCGTTGACTCACAATCAATCGTGATATTCATGAACAACCCTTTTTATTTAGTTACTGAGAACTGGGAATTAGGAATTTGTTGTTATGTGCAGTTGTTGGTCTTTTTGTACTAAGCCTGTTCATGCCTACAGGTAGGCTCTAGATATACAGTGCCTTGCAAAAGTATTCGGCCCCCTTGAACCTTGCAACCTTTCGCCATATTTCAGGCTTCAAACATAAGGATATAAAATTTTATTTTTTTGTCAAGAATCAACAACAAGTGGGACACAATCGTGAAGTGGAACAAAATTGGATAATTTAAACTTTTTTAACAAATAAAAAACTGAAAAGTGGGGCGTTCAATATTTTTCGGCCCCCTTGCGTTAATACTTTGTAGCGCCACCTTTTGCTCCAATTACAGCTGCAAGTCGCTTGGGGTATGTTTCTACCAGTTTTGCGCATCGAGAGACTGAAATTCTTGCCCATTCTTCCTTGCAAAACAGCTCGAGCTCAGTGAGGTTGGATGGAGAGTGTTTGTGAACAGCAGTCTTCAGCTCTTTCCACAGATTCTCGATTGGATTCAGGTCTGGACTTTGACTTGGCCATTCTAACACCTGGATACGTTTATTTTTGAACCATTCCATTGTAGATTTGGCTTTATGTTTTGGATCATTGTCCTGTTGGAAGATAAATCTCCGTCCCAGTCTCAGATCTTGTGCAGATACCAACAGGTTTTCTTCCAGAATGTTCCTGTATTTGGCTGCATCCATCTTCCCGTCAATTTTAACCATCTTCCCTGTCCCTGCTGAAGAAAAGCAGGCCCAAACCATGATGCTGCCACCACCATGTTTGACAGTGGGGATGGTGTGTTCAGGGTGATGAGCTGTGTTGCTTTTATGCCAAACATATCGTTTTGCATTGTGGCCAAAAAGTTCAATTTTGGTTTCATCTGACCAGAGCACCTTCTTCCACATGTTTGGTGTGTCTCCCAGGTGGCTTGTGGCAAACTTTAAACGAGACTTTTTATGGATATCTTTGAGAAATGGCTTTCTTCTTGCCACTCTTCCATAAAGGCCAGATTTGTGCAGTGTACGACTGATTGTTGTCCTATTGACAGACTCTCCCACCTCAGCTGTAGATCTCTGCAGTTCATCCAGAGTGATCATGGACCTCTTGGCTGCATCTCTGATCAGTTTTCTCCTTGTTTGAGAAGAAAGTTTGGAAGGACGGCCGGGTCTTGGTAGATTTGCAGTAGTCTGATGCTCCTTCAATTTCAATATGATGGCTTGCACAGTGCTCCTTGAGATGTTTAAAGCTTGGGAAATCTTTTTGTATCCAAATCCGGCTTTAAACTTCTCCACAACAGTATCTCGGACCTGCCTGGTGTGTTCCTTGGTTTTCATAATGCTCTCTGCACTTTAAACAGAACCCTGAGACTATCACAGAGCAGGTGCATTTATACGGAGACTTGATTACACACAGGTGGATTCTATTTATCATCATCGGTCATTTAGGACAACATTGGATCATTCAGAGATCCTCACTGAACTTCTGCAGTGAGTTTGTTGCACTGAAAGTAAAGGGGCCGAATAATATTGCACGCCCCACTTTTCAGTTTTTTATTTGTTAAAAAAGTTTAAATTATCCAATAAATGTTGTTCCACTTCATGATTGTGTCCCACTTGTTGTTGATTCTTGACAAAAAAATTAAATTTCATATCTTTATGTTTGAACCCTGAAATGTGGCGAAAGGTTGCAAGATTCAAGGGGGCCGAATACTTTTGCAAGGCACTGTAACAGCTTTACCTTTTCTGTTGTAAAGAAACAACCTTAGTAAGGGTGAAGTGTAAATAAATTGATAAAATTGTTATTATTGAAAACATTAAAAGTGTTTGTTGGCTGTCACTGAGTAGCATTTGCGATCACTACACAATAATAGCAATATAAATTACCCCCAAGAACGGTCAGAGACGTAAGACAACCAAAGGGCAAAAAGAAAGACAGGGCACTTGAGTGTAAAGGATAGCTTGTTGAAACAGGAGAATGTCATTGTCAGTGGCGTAAGGCAATGCACACAAGAAAAAGGTTCGATAAAAAAGCTAAATCTGGATCAGATCGGCTCTTTTCCCAGCCTTTTTCAGCGCTCGACCCTCAAGCCATCTCTTTAACTGAACATTTGTATGTGCTTCCATATATTTACCAGTGAACTTGACCCCAGGACATCATTTTCGGATAGAATTGGTAGGTTCAGCTAAGTAAACATCTCGTTCGTACACCATTTACATGCATCTAGCATGAGGGACAAACGCGAGTTTGACCCCCTTAGCAACAGTTGCTAACGTCATAAATATTAATGAGCAGCGGTGACGTGTTACGTGCGGTATGCTATTCATAATGCCTTCACAGTGTCATCAATTTCAGCCTTATGACAGTGAGAGTTTTATTCAAGGAAGGTAGGCAATGTGCTGATTTTAGTGAGAACAAAAGTTGTATTGCGAACAGGTAAATGTGCAGTACCGTAAGCAGAGGGGAAGCAGCGTGCCGGACTCTTGGTTAAATTTCAGATGGACGCTTTCCAATTGTCGCGTTCGTACTAACTCGTGAGGAACGATGGCTGTTGAGCTTTCGCTTTCCAAACTATCCTTTCGACTCCTGAGAACACACAAAGAAGAAAACTTTTAATAAATAAAATAGAAAAACAGAGAGGGGGGGCATTCATTTGAGTGTGATGTACTTCAATCAACAGTGAGAAAGTTGCTGAGCAGAGGTGGGAATCTTGGGGCACCTGACAATTACGATTCAGAGGCTACGATTTGATTATAAATTGATTATTGATGCAACCCCCAGCTATTAGGTGCTTTCGCACATTAGTTACAAAAATTGTACAAAAATCCTCTCAGGCGTAAATAAACGACTATTTCAGTATCAAGTTAACAATTCAAAACAGTAAAAAAAAAATACTCAAGTTCCCATTCTGTATCAGCAGCTTTAAACTGCATTCAATTAATTTAATGTTGTGAATCAACCATTAAAGTTGTTAAAATTGCTACATTTATTCCATAATTTCCCTTCAGTCTACTTTCGACATGTGAAAGTTTTATAACAGTTTCATCATGTAAACATAGATTTAAGTCAAGATTTTGCAGATTTAGGAGTATTTTAGATAAAACGTTAAATTGGTTCGCTCGAAAGGTTCGCTACAACAGCCTTCCAGAGAAGTCTACTGCTTTATGGCGACTGTTTACTAACGCTGGCGAGTCTGTCATTTCGCATACAGTTCTATATACATGTGATATCTACCGTAGCATTATGTGGGTGTAGTTTGTAGCAGCTGTCGGCCACAGTCAAGTATTACTGTTTTTTTATCTAGCGGCACGAATTGGCCATGACGTTTACTCTCGGTCCCATCCTCATTGCGTCACGAAGACCGCGCTGACTGTGTTTCAAGTTCTGCTTTACTCAGCATATTTAATTAACGGGAATTTGAATTTTTGTGAATTGTTCTCGAATCTTCCGCAGCCGAGTGGCGAATAATCTAAGAATCGGAAATTACACACACCTTTATTGCTGAGTGATAGAAACAATGGATGTGTAGGTTTGTACAAAGCGATGCAATTCAGTTAAAGCTTTTTTTTCCCCCAAGTTTGGTTGTGTAATACAGTGATCCTTCGTTATTTGTGGTTAATGGGGACCAGAACCAGCCGCAATCAGTGAATAACCGCGAAGTAGTGCACCCAAAAAATACAACAAAAAAAGAAGAAATTCAATGTATTTATTCAGATTTAGCATTGGAAAGAGAGAGACATATAAATTCAATAATTATGATAAGTTTTAAAAATGTTACTGTCCCGCTGAATTATTTTCAATTCAGAATAAACTAGTAGTAGAGAAATGCTTGGCTTTATTAACCCTTTAACACCGAACGTGTCGGCAGCGACGCGTTTACGCATATAGTCTTTGAAGCTTCGTCACGCTGTAATTACGTCACCCACGTGCCGCTGGTTGGTCTCGTTTGAAAGTGCGGAAGTTGATGTCCACACCAGTTTTTATTTGAAGTCAATCGACCAAGAAAAACGGGAGATAATGTCATTTGAATTTTATATTTCATTGCACTCATAAATATGCATTAAAACACTGCATGGACCATGTATCTATCTCCATATTTCCATCATTTCTTGTCCTTTTTCAAAACCGAAAGCAGCACAAAAGACTACACATCCCAAGAGCCGTTGTGATGTCAAAAAGGACGAACCGAATGTGATCATTTTTAATAAGTTTCCGAGCGAGGCGCCAACTAATAAAAGGGAGGCATGCGACGCAAGCAACGGCCGGTTGATTTGAGCGAGCGACTTTGAAACGTGCAGAATGAATCTAAAACTACATTTAGCGCAAGCTAATGCATTATTTCATTAACTCAAGGAAGAAGATGAGCCGTATTTGTCGTTGTTTTCCTGGGATGAGTCGGCGTCTCGGCGAGTAGAGGTGACAGCAACGCGCAAACGGCAAAAGAGTAGGCTGTGTGACACTGTGTGTGACGCAGCTCCGTGACCTGTTCAAGAAGAAGCTTTATTGAGTGTGCAAAAAAAAAAAAAAAAACTATATTGGGTCGCATGCCTGAAAGTTTTGAATTTAACTGAACTACTTGTCAATATTTTTTACAATACTTTTTTCCTATGTTATATATATATTTTTCTTCACTATAATCTTTTCAATTTCATGTAGAAGCTTGATTGCATCTACGTGTATAATTTTGATAAGGTGATGGGTACAACACCTAACTTCACAAAGAGATATCCTCCAAACCCTTTGTGTGTTAGATGATATATATATATATATATAATCTTTTTTCTCACTATTTTGCACTGTATATAACCTGTTTTGACCATAGTATGTGTAAAGGCCAAAAACGCCTATGACCATACCTGCGGTTTGTGTTGAATTGTCAAACATAAAACTATTCAATCTTATTTTTTTCTATTGAATGTTTATCCTAACAAGTTGAATAAATATTATCAAGCTTCAAAACGGTTGGTCGAGCATGTTTGGTCGTCAATGGGACATCAACATTACAAATTTTGAAAAAAGATTTTGGGATTTTTTTTGTCTTTTTGGGTCCAAAATGTGGATTATAATTGGTCAGTGAAGAAAACAACAGTTTGGACATGAAGTTCAAGGTGTCCTGAAAAAAGGGACCCAACTTGGCCATTGTAAACATTTTTTTCTTTGAAATATAAAGGCAACATCAAATGCATGCAAATTCGGCCAAAATAGGCTTAGGTGTTAAAGGGTTAAATGCTTCACTGAGTGAGTCTAGTCAAATCCGCTCGAAGCTGCTCACTTACACACAGTAAGTTGCCACAGCAACTGTTTAACAAGTTAAACAATTATTGACGTATGCGGCGCTTTTGAAGTTCGGGACTCTGGCAAGATCAAACAAATTCATCTGTCAATCATTGTTAACTCTAGTAAACAACTCCGGTGAACGTGCACTGCCTGCCTGACAAACAAAGAGCAGCGAGAGGGAGGGAGCAAGAGTGAGAATACGTGAACAGCTCGTGACAGCTCGTCTGTATTTTTTTTTATTTTTTTTTAATCGAAAACAAATCTGTGATGGACTAAGGGCGCGAAGTTTGAAGCGCGAAGTAGCATGGGAATCACTGTAATCTGCATATATTGTAGCATGTCTAAAATTGTAGTAATGCAACGCACATGAGTGGCTTCGAAAAAAAAAAATGGATTCCATAAATTGGGGGAGGGGGTCATTTTTAATATCAGTTTTAATTAACCTTTAATTAACCTTAATTGTTCCAAATTAACCAATTTTTCTAGTAGTAGTAGTAACCTGATTATGACTCCAGAGTTCTTTTGTACTGGAGGTGATGTTTTTTATTTTGAAGACATGTCAACTTGCATTTTTATTGTAGTTGTTTAAGGCTCCTCCAATATTTCTTCATTTACTTTTCAAAGACATTGAAAATGCCTGTGTATACTCACTGAGGTCTATCATGTCTCTGGCTACTGATGGGGGGCAATGCTGCCTTGGTGTTAAACTCCAGGCCTTTCCTCAAGGTTTCCCTGATCTGTTCTGTGTCTGTCGATACACACACATACGGTAAGTTGCCGTGGTATGTATTATCCTACTACACGCTCTATACAAACTTCCAAGACCTTTATCAGAGAGCCTGCGAGGCTGCGAGCCAATGCAGATGGATCGACTGTCCTCGTCGTCGTCGGGCGGTCTACTCAGGTCGTCCCACACGCACTTGGCGCTGACCCCGCTCAGATTGGAGCCCTCCGTCTCGATGCCATGGTCCACTCGGTCCTGCTTGGATGAGCAAATCAGACGCAATCATCAACATAAGGCCTGAAGGGTGGTGAAGATTGCCTGGATTAGAAATACAGTCACAACCTACTTTTTAATTAATAAAATGAAATGTATTAAAAAGCTTTGCTGCAACCCAATTACAAGTAATACTGTTAGGGCGTGGAGGATTACACGGCACATGGAAGGCAGATCGAGGCTTACATCAGTCTTTATACCAATCACGGATAACCCTGATTTCTTACCAGGGACCTTAAGTGGTTCATTTAAGCATTGGACGACTAAAGGAATAGCCTCCCTCGGTGATCTATTTGTTGGGTCTACTCTCATGACTTTCAATCAATTTAGGGAAAAATATGACATATCAAGGAATGACCTCTTTCTTTATTTTCAGGTCAGAAATTTTATCATCAAAGATACATCTTTGCTTGCGGACAATAATGTCACACAAATAGAGAAGCAAGTACTTCTTTCTCAGGGGAACGCTGCCTTTCGGAACTTTTATGTTAGTTTACAAAATTGCTCAGGTTTGGGAAATGAGTCACTGAGGGGGGTCTGGGAGAGGGAAGTTGGTGTTGAAATAGCTGGGGAAATGTGGGACAACATTTGGACGAACGCAAAAAAAAATGGCTGTTTGTAATCGAACAAGAGCCATTCAATTGAAGATTTTGCATCGAGCACATGTTGCTCCCAACCGTCTCTCCAAATATAGGAAAGATGTTTCTCCTGTTTGTCCTAAATGCCAGACAGAAATTGGTGCTCTTACTCACTGCTATTGGTCCTGTATTAAAATACAGAAATATTGGAATGATGTCCTGTTTGAAATACAGAAAATTCTCTTGGGTCTTACAAATGACCGTGTTAATGACAAATATCAAGAAAGACTTTATAATATTCTGACTTTCTGTGCTCGGAAAAATATTCTCATGCATATTGATAAGGCCCCCTCACTGTCGGGTTGGCACAGGACAATAATGGGATATATTCCACTGGACTTTCTGACTTGTCTTTTACACTCCAAAACGGATGTATTTGAACAATCATGGAAACCGTTCCTAGACTACACTCAGGACAATGTTTCTGCCATTCTGACGAGGGCATTTGTGTAATATAGTACTTTCTTCCTTGTATAGCTTTCATTGTTCTGCACTCCTTTAATTATGTTCTCGCTTGCTATTCCCAGCTTGCCGTTTTTGTTGTTAGTTTTTGTTGGTTTGCCTTCATTTGTTCTATCTGTTCTTGTCTTTTGTAATGTGGCATATGTAGAAAATCAATTAAAAAATTTAAAAAAAGAAATAGTCACACACCTAGGACAAAAAAAACCCTATTGAAGAAGGTCCCCTACAAAAAAAGAGGTGCGACTTTAAGCTGTGCAGCCACGCCCTTATTCAAAACAAAATTGAATCTTCTAATTGGGCTAATTCGACCAAGTGTGCCAAATTTCGTGGCGTTCTAGACTGCCTAAAGAAAGGCATTGCTCTGTAATTCACCGCCATGCTACGAGAGAGGTGTGGCTTTGTCTTTGCACCGTTTTGGGGGACTCCTGTCGAATTCCTTTAGTTTTCCTCCTGTCATGTACAGCAATGGCAACGGAGATGAAACATATGTATTTGCAGTTGCAGCTAATCAATATTGAACAACAAATGTTGTTAATATAAATGTTGAAGCGTAGGCGACACAGGAGACGTTTGCGAATGTTTGAAAACGGCGGTGGTGTTGTGCTGAACCGGGAACAACGTTCTGAGCGGACTAATGACAGTCCTTCGACGTTCACATCACGCGCGATGATGTGACGTGAAGTCAGGATTTTTTGGGAGGTGCACGTCAGGCTACGGCGCAGGGTCATAAATCGGGTCTGCGTTAACGGCGTAGGTCCGATATCACCGCTATGCAGAAGCACAAGTCAGATGCAAGATGACAGACTTGACCATGGTCAAATGTTGTTGTGCTGCGCTAAGCAGTTGCATTTGATACACAAAATCGGGATCTAATGTGGCGGTTGTGTTTTGCATACTGTTCCTGAATGGACCGTGTGAGAGTGACAGTGGCCGAGACAGGCGGAGCCTCTCGGGGCGGCCGTTTCGTGAGTCTCACTGTCCTGGAAGTGGCGACAATTTGACAGTCTAAAAAGTCAAAGTGAGAACGACTGTGCGACTTGGGGTGCCACGCGGTCCCCTTTCACGGTTCAATTTTCCCCCATGCATTTTTATATACTTCAGTTCGCTCGGCATCGAGTCAAGAGAGCGCGACCCCGCCGCTGGGCAAGTGACTTAATTTATGCTACATTTCATGCAGCGTCACAGCACTATGCTATGACACTGCACGACCTCTCCCCTCCCAGGAGGTAGGTATTTCCTCTTCTATTTGTCCAATCAATGAGTCTGCCTTTCGTAGTGTAGCTCTCCAACCAGTCCCTGGTCCTCTTGGTCTAATTTGAAAGCGCCCTTAAAAAACTTCTGGAGTGAGAGCCCATTTCTTCCAAAAACAAAGGGAGAGTGCGTTCTCTCCCCTGACAGACAGTATACTGTATAGTCAAATAAATCTTTTGTTTACCCTTAATTTTTATGTAAGCCTATATCCCTTTAAGTAAGTGAACAAAATGTAATTAAGCCTTACTTGTAGGTGTGGATCAATGTCAAAGATGGTCTCCCCTCTTCTCATGTCTGTGATCAGCCAGGGACCGCCGGCTCTGTATACATAAAAGGAAAGCTATCGTTAAAATTAGTTATGCCTTTCACAGACTACATGATTTTTTTGGTCTTGCCCGACTATAGCAGTGTCAGGTTATATGATATTGTGTCATGATGCCTACTGCTATTACTTTTTCATCACTGTGGCCAACCGTGTCAAAATAATTCCCAATTATGCCAACTCGCAACAATGACCCAAAAATTTATTTTTAGTTTTCAATAAATGGTGTGTTGTAAATTTACTCACACTCGAACCCCTCGCATCAGTTCCAAAATGCCTTGACCGTTCCACTGCTGTGCCGCCTGCAGCTCCTCAGTACAAACGCCCACAATCTGCGGACCGAAGTAGAACATTGTTGTGTGCAATGCCCATGCTATGGATCAGAGCAATGATGTGGCCTCAAGCTGCGTTCAGACCGGATGCGTTTTGTCACGCAACATCGCGTCGTTCGCCCAACGCCCGTTGCCAGATGCAGTTTTGTGTTTACACAGACCTTTACGTTGCCAAAAGTCAGCGTACCCCAAACAATTTCTGGTTCACGAAACGGAAATATACTGCAAGTAGAGATGCACGATAATTATCGGTCCAATAATAGGAATTATGACGTCATCCCCATAAATCCAATAACATTGCTAATTGGCCCAATAATATATAATATGTTTGGCACGGTGTCGGTGGATTGGGATGTGTGCGTTTGAGTTGTTTCATGGACCAAGCCCACAAAGGTCTCCTCTACTGTAGCACCAAATGTTTTATCATTGTTCAGGGGAACACATCGTCAATGGTATTGACTGATTGTGATTGAATCACATTTTATTATTTGAAAAAATAAATATGAGCACTTTATTTGAAGTCAAAACTGTTCTTTGTTTTGTTCGTTATGATAATGTTTATGTCATCATGAAAATTCTGGTTAGGTCAGTATTTTTGGCCTACACCTGTTCAAAAACCCATGTGAATATACCTTTTAAAATTACACATATATTATCGGTTATCGTATCAGTATCGGCCTTGGGTAGGAGGAAGTCATCAATATGGGTATCGGCTTCAAAAAATGAATATCATGCACCCCAAACTGCAAGTAATATAACGACTACAATTTTTACAACTTTTTTCCCCCTAACATTACTTAAATCTTCTACTATTACACAAAAAGTAGCATTGCGTTGATAAAAACCTTACGTTGTTAAAAGTCTCAGCCCGTGAAATCAAACGAACTCCAGATCACGTAATGTTATAATAAGCAACAAAATAAATGTAATCTTGAAATACATGTAGTCCCTCGGTTGCAAAGGAGTTCCATTCCTATGCTAGCGACGTAACCCAAATTTCCGCGCAAGTCGGAATGAACTCTTTTAGACCCCTAAATACCACCTTAATTTCAAAATAACTGTTTGTTTGAAAGTACTGCATTATATTTTGTTTAATGACGGAGGATACACTGCCCTCTGGTGGCAGCATTGGGTCTGGCTGGACTTTTGCCTTGTATTGACTGAGAAGACTCGTCTGACATGGCTATAAGGACATGTGTGCTCTGGTTTGGTCCACATAAAGGCCAAATTATACCAGTTAGTGTTGTAGCGGTGGAGCCGATCAGTTTCCATTCCATCATATCGTTCAAATTTTACCGGCCGCATATGTGCTACGGATTGACTGCAGACCAACTCCGGAGTGCCAGAGTCCGCCGGATGATTTGGGCTACTTTCTATTTTTGCTGGAAATGCATCTGTCAAAATGGGCTGAGCCAAGCCTCCAGTCAACAGGCCAGGTGCTTATTCAAGGTTCAAACACCAGTGAACATGAACGATGGAACAATTCATTATGGAGGTGGAAAGTCACAAAGAATAAAAAGGAATCTGCATGGAACGCCATAGCAGAAGCTATGAAGATGGACGGTGAGTTATGCAATTTAAAACTATAATTAAATAGTAGAGAACAGGTTGTTGACCTGGTCAGGGTGTCACAAACCCACGGTAAAAGTAAAAAAAAATCAGAAAAAATGTTCACTCAAATCAGTTCGCCTGTCACCAGGGGCGGACTGGTAATCTGTGGGTTCTGGAGGATCACAGAACGGCCGGTGCCCTGGACGGCCGGCGGCCGCCATTCATTATACATCACTGTTTTTATCCCCTCTAGCCTCTCATTATCTACAGACTCAGTTCGCATCCAATCCGACAGGTGGCAGCAATGCGCTTGGCTGTTCATCGCCAGTCTGATAGAAGAACGAAGAAAACACAAAGTACCCTTCATTGGTTCTTTGTGGAAGCAAACTAGCGACGAGCATTAATGCACAATATGGATGGTGGTGGCAAAAAAAAGGGTGGCGCGGAGAAGGTTAGGGAGAAAAAAAATTAAAGAAACAGGAGAGCAAAGCATTAAAATGTCTTAAGTTGAGAAATATTTTCGCAAGCAGCAGTCTGGCTGCAACGGCCACGTCGGGTAACAGCAGCCTAGCCCCCGGCAATGGTGAGAGGGGTAGCGGGAGCCGCTCTGACGTGCAGCCGGTGCAGGGAGAGAGAAAAGAAGAGGAAGGGTGTAATGATAAGCTGGTGGAAGTTCCCCAGACAAGCGCAGGGCAAGTAAAACGGGATGAAGAGGGTCACTTGCTCGGTATACTGGCAATTGTTATCCACCAGGCAGCTACATTTTAAATGACAATCAAAGGGTTAGTGCCAGCTAGTCCTTTTGCAATCGTGTCAAGTTACAGTATGCTAGTCCTCCTATCACTCTCCTAAAGAAAAATATTTTAGCTGTAAAACAATGTATGCACACGCAGCAGCAATATTAATTCATAAGAAATATAACAAAATATTAATAAAATGAATGGTTTTACTTTTAAAGTTTAGTAAGATAAATTGATATATTTTTTAAATCATGTATATATCGTTTTGTTTTCTGGTTAATACTTTCCAATGAAGGTTATGTATCCAGGATTTGTCTTGAAATGTTTATTGGTATTTTCATTGAAATTTATTATTTGTATGGCAAGATTAATTATGGCAGGGGTCTCCAAACCGGTCCTCAAGGGCCGCTGTGGGGCCTGGTTTTTGTTTCAACCGATCGAGTACCGATAGTTTAACCAATGAAGTTTCTGCTAAAACAAGCAGCACATGACTGCACTTGTAAAACACCAGATTGGTGCATAGGTGTTGTCTTGTTTTGTTGGAATGAAATCCTGCGGCCCTATGTGGAATAGTTTAGAGACCACTGAATTAAGGCATTAACAATGAAATCATTTTATAGACATAGATATATAGAGATATATTATAATAAATTAGATACATAAAACTTGCTTTGAAAAATAAATTCTTTCATTTGTTTTTTCAGGTTGATCATAGAGCTAGTACAGAAAATGAACCCAACTCCAGTTCAGCCTTGCAGTACTTTGAGTGCCCCAAGTCAGACAGTCACAGTCTAGACACATTTTCTTCATTTTCTCTCAAAGTGCACGAAATTGATACATTTTACAGTAAAATGTAAAAAAAAAAAAAAAAAAAAAAAGTCTTCCCGGGGGTGGGGTGGGTGTGTGGGGGGGGAATGCCCCCCATACCCCCGGACCCCTAGGGGGTCTGTGTTTCCCTTCGTATAGCGATTCTTGTGGGCTGGGCTGAGTCAAAGTCCAGGGCTGCTTTTTAGTCCCAGTCCGCCCCTGCCTGTCACTCTGCCTCTCTGTTGAGTACAAACTCCCGTGTGTTTGTCGTTGTTTTTAATGGAGCTGTCGGACCGCAGTTGTGCGCAGCCGGTATGTTTTGTTCCTATTTTTAACGTACTGCAGAGCACGCAGTCAACAAAGAGCATGGCAGATCTGTACCATCTGGTATAATTTGGCCTTAAGGCTATAACATTTCTAATTAAGTTTAGAGCTACAGTTTGTGGAGTTACGTGTGAGCTATTTATACGTTAGCATTTGTAGCATTTAAGCTAGTGGGCTTTGGCTAGGCAAATTAGGCTAATGTAATATAATCATGCATATTGATCAGACTAGAATAACGTTTGAACATTAACTGTTTTGTGTCGAGTGTTCTATTGTTAAAATGTGTGTTGTTTCAAACATAAGTGTAAATATGTGTGTTACAGCTTTACGAATTGTAGCTTCTGAATCATAATCGAATCATTAGGTGCCCCAGGATTCCCACCTCTACGAAGTCTTTTTTTTTTTTTTTTTTTTTTTTTTTAAACTGTCTTTGAGCTTTTGTTGACTGGATGTTGAAGAAGCTTCCGAGCTAGTTCCGGCAACTGAAGTCACGTGAATGAGAAAACATATTTGATTGGCCTCTTCCTCGTCATTGCTGAAATCTGTGACAAAACTCAGCTATCTTCTCTGCGGCGTAAAATTTTAAGGCGACATTGCGTTGCGCTTCATGCGTGTTGCCTGTCGCGCTTATACACGTGATTACATCAATTTTGTATGAAATCCCATCGCACGACGAGGAAAAAGAAAACGCATCCGTCTGAACGTAGCTTTAGAAAAAAACTGATGCATCAACCTGCATGGAATGATTTTTTTTTTTTTTTTTTACAGATAATATGATGTGATTCCTATGGGGAAACAACCAATCAGTAAAAACAAGCATGTCCCTTTAAAAAAATCATCATTCAAAATGTGCAATAATTTAACATCAAATGAGCTGTCAAACTGCATGGCAAAAGCAGCACGTCTGTTGTTGAAGAGTAAGGCCACTCGACTCGAACCCACCTGTAGGAAGCTGACGGTTCCAAAAGGAGTTTGGATAGGGTGCATTTGAGGGTCCTCCGTGAGCAGCATATGCTGAATGCGAGACTCGCTGTTGTCAAGTGGATTGTGCCATGATATGTGGTCACCGCTGCAAAATGTGTTCTCTGTAGACATGAAAAGGTCAATTGTAATCTCTCGTATGTGTGAGTTTGCATTTGGACAAGAGATCAATCGATTAGGGCAGGGGTGTCCAAACTTTTTGCAAAGGGGGCCAGATTTGGTGTGGTAAAAATGTGGGGGCAGACCTTGGCTGACGTCCTTTACGTGGAACAATATATTTAAGCAAATTTTAGCAAGCCATTCTGTGTGTCACATTTGCGTTATTATTTTTTTAATTAATAA
Source organism: Corythoichthys intestinalis (assembly GCF_030265065.1). Lineage (NCBI taxonomy): Eukaryota > Metazoa > Chordata > Actinopteri > Syngnathiformes > Syngnathidae > Corythoichthys > Corythoichthys intestinalis. The sequence goes on from NC_080404.1 coordinate 7,044,192, forward strand.
TTTCCACAAAATCTTGCAACTCCTTTGTAGCGTTTTCTTTCATCTCTTGGGCTCTTGCGAAATACTGCTACTGTAAAATTAAACTAGCTTTAAGTTGCTTCAATTTCCGCTGCGTATCTTCCCTGTAATCTTGTCGTACATGTCAGCAAGTCTTGTTTGGTAATATCGCCTCACATTGTACTCTTTAAAAACAGCGACTGTCTCTTTGAAAATGAAGCAGATGCAGTTTTTGCATATTTTAGTGAAGAAATAGTCCAATTTCCACCTATCCTTGAAGTGTCGGCCGTCACAGTCAACTTTTTGTTTTTTTTGGATTGATGCCGTTTTAGCTAATTGGGAGTAAAGCGTCACGCGGGGTAATGTTGCTTAGAGTGCTGCTGCCTTTTAGTGGGTAAATGAGGAGCAGCATTTAATGTCTAAGCTATTTCATATGCTGGTAGCAGTACTGCTGACCGATTTATTAGGTCTGTGTGCGGGCCAGACATTATTGATTTTATGACAGAGGCTGGGGGACGGATGAAATTTGACCACGGGCCGCATTTGGCCCCCGGGCCGGACTTTGGCCATGTCTGGATTAGGGTGTTTCAGGACCAATACCGATTATTATTAGTTAGAGGGGCCAATAATGGATTTTTGGAGCCAATATTAATTTGCAGTAAAAGTGTAAAATTGGCATAAAAAATTGATTAATGCAAACACTAAACGTCATTGAAATGTCTAAAGCATGTTTATTGAAACACACAAATAAAACGTAATAGCTCCAGAAGTGCCCGAATATCCAAGACTCAGAAACATATCTTATAAAGTTGAATAAAAGGTCAAATAAATAGCAAACTGAAATTTTTCCACAGAAAAGAAACCCCTGATGACGTTGTCAAAGTATCCTTGCGCAAGGTACTAAACCCCACGTTTCTCCTGGTGCCGCATTACCAGTAGGTAGATGATTATATAGTGTGAAGCCAAAGTGGCATTACAAGTGTAACTCCATTTGCCATTACCAGTTAACCAATCAGAGAGTTAACAGGGTTTAAACTAGTGCAGGAGACAGCAGGCAGGAGAGAGAGGCGCGGCTGCTTCTAAACTGAAATAATCCAGTTTTAATGGATTTTTTCCAGGGCTATCAAAATTAACGCGTTAACGGTCGGTAATGAATTTTTTAAATTAATCACGCTAAAATATTTAACGCAATTAACACATGCGCGGAACAACCCACTCAAGCATTGCCGCGAACAGACTACAATGGCGCTGTTTGAAGTATATTGAGAGCTAAGGCAGAGACAAGCAAGTGGAGTGGACGCAGGTGTTACCGGCACCCGCCAAGGGGGCCGCTGTTATTTTCAATGTGACCGGCATTGTCAGATTGAGCAGTGAGGAAGAAAGTGGTCGAGTGAGAGAGGGAGCGAGAGAGTAGAGAAAGTGCGCAGTTAGCGCAGGCTCAAGTGCTGCGTCCCCCACATGCTTTTGTTTTGTTAATAAAAGCACCCACAAAAAGCCATCCAACGCCTCTCGGTGTTTGTAAGAACGCCGCCATCTTCCTCAGGAGGAAATCGGACGAACCGAGCCAACCGACGACAACCAGCCAATATGAATCGCCGGTCCATAGCACCGCCAATTACCAAGAAGGGCGAATTGGTAATGCGACATTTATTTGAGCCGCGCTACTTAATGGAATAAGCGGTGGCATCTCTTCCACAACTGTTTTAACTATTGTGGCAAGCGACATGGGGAAGAATAACTGGAGATGATCTTTTGCTTAACACCGTGTATTGTACTCGACGCAGAGAAGATATACCATTTGCAGCAACCACTGTGACTCATGGTTGCTCAAATTCCCATCATGCATTTGGGCAGTTAAGAACATTTAAGTTGATACAGTATCATTTAGTGAAAGCACAACAAAAATAATATTCCTATCTCTCAAAAATAAAGTAATGTTCACAAAAAGAAAAGCGCTCAATGCAAAGAGATCTGGCATTCCCAATCAAAATAGCTATGCAAAATAATACTCTATTCAAACATTAAGTTTAGCTCAACAAATACACTAGATGGCAATATTTAGTCACAATATACTAACTATCAAAATTACTATAACTTGTACTCACATTTATCTTTTAAGAATTACAAGTCTTTCTATCCGTGGATCCCTTTCACAGAAAGAATGTTAATGTTAATGCCGTCTTGTGGATTTATTGTTATAATAAACAAATACAGTACTTATGTACAATATGTTGAATGTATATATCCGTCTTGTCTTATCTTTCCATTCCAACAATAATTTACAGAAAAATATGGCATATTTTAGAGATGGTTTGAATTGCGATTAATTGCGATTAATTAATTTTTAAACTGTGATTAACTCGATTAAAAATTTTAATCGTTTGACAGCCCTAAGAATTATGTTTCATTTTAAGTTAAATCATCGGTGCACATTATTTCTCACCTGACTGGAAAACGTAGCGAGCCAAGCCTTGCATAAGCTCAGCAGGCCAGGTCGGTGGGGCTGTCTCCCCCATCTCTCTTTTCAGCCTAAAGGTGAGCTCGAAGCCAAAGCCGCTGGGTTTGTCGATTCCTGTGAATCTAACACAAACACGCTAGTGAGGCACAAAACAGCAGTTGTGCTTTTAGGCCTCTTTCATATGCATGAGCTTTGTCTGAGGAACAATAGTAATCAAAATGAACAGCTAGGGGTGAGATAATTAGGAATATGCTGATTAGGAGGAAAAGGAGTGGAGAACTGGGGGTCTCCTCTCCCCATATACACGCAACATGTACTGTATACTAATTCTAGTCTTAAATAGTCAAATAAGACTACATCCCCGCTCTTGCAAACAAAGCTGACACAAGCCAAAATAGTAAACAATGTACTTTCCTACTTACTCATGGACCCTGTTGTCACCATACAAGTCGCTTAGTCCAAAACTGACATAATGCCAATGCTCTTGAACCTCTTGATTTGAACTGCCCGTATTTCGATACATACTAATGTAATCCAACGGGTCTGGACCACCTAACCTGCAAATCAAAACAAATCAAAAATAGTAATGAGTCAGAAAATTCCATGGTTTACCCTCTAAAGTGAATTGACACACAAGTGGTATGTGCACATAATGTATTTATTAGTTTGTAAAGCTTGTGTAAAACTTCATACACTATGAAAAGTTGAAATAGGGTCACGACGATAATGTAGCTAAATTGTTAGCTTCGTAGCCAAGTCTTTTCACTCAGTACCGGTAAACGTAACTCAAGATGAGAAAACATCAACAAAGTTATGTGTTTGGCCTACCAATATTTCACAATGGCTGTAACTTGAAGCGGATTTGCCTGGTCGGGATAAAGTCGCCGACATTCCCCGTAGATAGCCTGCAGTCCTGGGGGAAAAAGAGACGAAAGTCCGTGCGCTTGGGCACCGCTACTAGGCCGAGCTTCATCCATACCGCGGCCTCGAACCGAGATTTATCAGGCTAAAAAACACAGTGCGTCCAACTAGTTGGAAAAAACTACCTCTCCTCGGAGAATATACACTCAACAAAAACATAAATCCTTCACTTTAGCACTGCTACGGACTTTAGTCGTTGTGCTTCGCCCAGATGGGACCCAGCCTGCCCTCTTGAGCATCCTCTCCGATAACGCGGACGATTGGCAGGAATCCGTGAAACGTCATAGATTGACATTGCTATTAACCAATGAAATAAGATCTTGGCTGAGCGTTGATGTAAAATACATAACTATATTTGGCACGAGATGTGAAGAGCGCACTGTCTTGTCGTTGTTCCTTGTCGGCCATTTTGAATCAGAGACATTCGCTACACATTACATTATAGTCAAAGGAGCGCGTCATTCAAAACATTAAATATTAATTAATAAATATTAATATGAATATATATGATCTTTATTCCGGAATCTCACAGTGGGTCCATAGCACACACACACCAACAAAGAAAAAAAAAAAAAAGAATACCGTACATACGGAGACATAATAATAAAGTGAATAAATAAGTGCTCAATTTTCTATCGATTTGCAAACGGCTTGGTTTGTCATCAATGTCAAGGTGCAGTTATTTAGTTGCATACTTATTTATAACTATAATACATAATTTTCAACAAACAGCCTGAATCATAGCTACGTCAAAATGGTTTGTTATAGACCAAACCGTTTGAAAATCTGTCGAGATTTTGACGAGTTAAACATATTTTAGTGGCGAAAATCACCCACTTTTCATTCAGTGCAGTAGAGCCCACTAGAGAAGCTTACTGCTTTAAGATGGCCACCGGTTACTCACGCCGCTGGTTTGCATCTAGTGCTTTGTATATGTGATAGATCGCAAAATTGGACACTTACAATGTTTATTGTTGTTAACCCTTTCACACAGGGGCGGAGCTTTGGGATAAATGTGAGTTGATGGTGGGGTGGCTGCACCAGGGGGCCCAGTTTGTGGGTGTAAGGGGAGCCCGCTCAGGTCGAAGGGCTCCGGTTGTACCAAGTCAGACCTGTTAAGTTTCACGATTTGGTCGGGAGACTCCCGATTTTGACCCCAATGCTCACGCCTCACGATTAGAAAGCCAAATCTCCCGATTTTCCAAAAATGTCCTTTTTTTTTTTTTTTTTTTTTTTTTACGTTTTTGTTTGTCAACGTTTTGTAACGATACCATTCGGCCCGATTCGGAAAGTGACCAACAACGAATAGCCTGGCCGTCTCCGACTTCCCTGCCCTCCCTCCCCTTCAGAGCTGGAAAAGCCCAACCCATAAATCTGACAGGGAGGGAAGAGGCGAAGCACCACCGACTTCCCAAGATGCTGGCACTAATAAACCGGCTTTTAGACTGGTTCAAGTCTTTATTTTGGAAGAAAGAGATGGAGCTGACCCTGGTCGGCCTCCAGTATTCGGGAAAAACGACGTTTGTCAACGTAATTGCCGTAAGTACTTACTCTACCTACCACTTGTCTTACTTTATTTCTATTTTCCAATGTTAATATCTAGTTGTCTAGTCTCTTCATCACTAGTCACCCGGTGTCCCCTTTCCCCCCTCCCCTCTGGGGAGGGGCTATTTTTCAGCTGCAGCCTCCTGACTGTCCGGACCCCTGGCTGGATAGACGTCCTCGCTGCTACCCCCGTCTCATCTGACTAGAGGGACTTCTTCTTGCACCTTCACTCCACTGTATTTTTACGGACTATAATTTCGCTTGCTAATTCCCATTAGCCGTTCTGGGGTTCCTGTCTATCCGTCCTGGGAGTGGATCTCTCCTGACTGTGGTACTCCCCAAGGTTTCTCATTTTTCTCCCAATTGACTCCGGAGTTTTTGGAGTTTTTCCTTGCCGGCATGGAGGGTCTTAAGGATAGGGGATACCCAGGACTTGAACTGCATCTATTCATCTTTGTTGCTTCATTTCTAATTGTGTATCATATTGCCTCTGTAAAGCCCTTTGAGACTTCTGTTGTGATTGAGGGCTATACAAATAAAATTGAATTGAATTGAATTGAATTAAAAGTCTTACCTGCCAGCGATAGCTAACTAGCCTAATGCTAATAGCATTAGAGCTAATGATGGGAGAACGATGACGAGGAAGAAGTCGCTGCTCTACTCTGTGTTTTCGTGGATCGAACATCATGGAATATTAAACCACTGTGGTCCTACCCCCACAATATATGAATTTAAGTGAGAAAGCGTATCGTTACTTACTTGAAGTTTAATCATTTAGATTCGCTATTATGCTAAAGCTAAAGTGTATACTATACACTTTATTACATTATATCATTATTACTGTGCTGAAACAAAAAATATAAAGTTTCAATTCTAGGTTACAATTCAATTAAAAAACTGCCATGACAAAGATACTTTTAAAAACAAATATGGTTAATTTTCTAAATGATGTAATTAATGTTTTTAATCTTGCTGATTTAGTCTCACGAAACCCTAACTGGAGTGATGGTTGATGAGATGAAGAGGCTGCTGAGGAAGCTGATGTCCAAATTTGTGCAAATGGATGTGATCAGGAAAGCTGAGGATATCCTAGATGTTGATTACAGGAACAAGGAGAACTGGCATGACACAGGCAACATAGCAGTATCACATGATGCCAGACAATACATGCAGCAAGTTGAAGACTATCTCTGATGCCACCAAAAAGAGGTTCTTTGACAGTGTAGTTAATTTTTACACAAGTGTTGTGACCAAAATGAACTTGAAAAAAAATGGTTGCATTTTGTCTTAGTGATTGTCGCGCGCGCGTCATTGGGATTGGCAAACAGAAATCTCCCTATTTGCAATTTCTACAACTTAACAGGTATGCCAAGTTGACTGGCCTCAAGGTTTAGAACTTTGAATTATCACAAATACTCATCTAGCCATCCACTGTGGTGACCTTTGTACCAAGTTGACCGGCCGGCCTCAAGGTTTAGAACTTTGAATTATCACAAATACTCATCTAGCCATCCACTGCGGTAACCTTTGTCACGACACAAAGAAAGAAAGAAAGAAAGAAAGAAAGAAAGTTTGATCCCGATCTGACTATTTCACACATTTTAGTACAGGTAGTACCCGAGTTTAAAAAAAGTTCCGTTCCTAGGCTTGTGCTGTATCTCGAATTTCCGCGTAAGTCGGAATTAAATCTTCAGGAAAAGTACCCCTAAATACCCTCTAAACTTCAAAATAACTGTCCAAAAATATGTATACTACGTCATATTGATAAGATAAAGTAAAAAATAAGATACCAAGAGGTCCGTTGCATTAATTGTCGTTATATTGAACGAGTATTAGGGCTTTAAAAAAAATATATATATATATATATTCAGGCTTTACTCACGAGTAAGTCGCCTTGCTGAGAGAAAACGGCGCTGTGGAAAGAGTAGGGAGGCAAAAGAGGGGGGGGATATATCTTGGCCGCTCAGGTCGCCTCTCTTAAAGCGAGCCTGCTGTCTGAACTAAAAAAAACGGATCAGAACCTGCAAGAGGAGTCGGCACCGGGGGAGAAGCAGCAGCAGCATCAGGGGCTTCACTTGCTATTAAGAATTAGGGGGGTTAGGGTTAGGAGATGACCAGGATGTAAGTGAACATAGCGTTTATATATATATATATATATATAGGGCTGTCAAACGATTAAAATTTTTAATCGAGTTAATTACAGCTTAAAAATTAATTAATCGTAGTTAATCGCAATTAATCGCAATTCAAACCATCTATAAAATATGCCATATTTTTCTGTGAATTATATATATTCTGTAAAACAAATTGTTGGAATGGAAAGATAAGACACAAGATGGATATATACATTCAACATACGGTACATAAGGACTGTAGTGGGCATTTCACTCTACTGTCATTTAAATCTGTCTATGCTGTCCTCACTCCGAAGCGTCTACTTTTTCCAAAGCTAGACAGCTAGTGAACGACGCCTTAATAATCAGACTTCTTCCTTTTTCATCTGATTTATTAATAAAATGGCCTCAAACCATTGTCCTCTTTAGACCGTCGTACAACAACAACAACAAAAGTACACAAGCATTGCATTAGCAATTACATTAGCTTAGCACGCTATACAGGTTAACTAAACATAAACAAAAAGCGTCTCATACAAAAAATATAACATTTCGCTTATTAACATAATATGCACATTCTTTACAACAACCATACTTACGGACAAATCTTGTCCAAGGATCATATAAGCACAACAGAGACGTCGTGCAGCCATATTGAACTGGCAAGAAAACAATAAACCATGTCGCAAAGCGACCACAAGAGTTCGCTGTTAGACAGCACAAAAAGCCTTGCTGTAAAACTTACCAAAAGGCAGAATACTGTCTGAGCGGGACATGTGCGTTAATTGCGTCAAATATTTTAACGTGATTAATTTTAAAAATTAATTACCGCGCGTTAACGCGTTAATTTTGACAGCCCTAATATATATATATATATATATATATATATATATATATATATATATATATATATATATACTACTCTCCTACTCACCTTTACAAGAGAGGTCTCTCAACCTTTTTGTTCCTCTGCGCTGACTCCTACGGGTCAATAAAGGTGATGGAGTGATTATTATTAGTGTATTATCATGATCATCCACTGATGATAATCATACAGTGCAGGCCAAAAGTTTGGACACTCGTTCACATTCATGCGTTTTCTTTTTTTTTCATGACTATTTACATTGTGAATTCTCATTGAAGGTAATAAAATTATTAATGAACATGTGTGGAATTCCCTTTGCGCTGATTACTGTTTTTGCACACTATCGCCCTTTGGGGTTGGGGCCTTCATTTGTGTTGCATTGAATGAGGTGTGTCTAAACTTTTGGCCTGTACTGTTCGTGAATGAGCTCAGCGCCTGTACCCATCTATTCATAAAGTGAGAAACACAGCTGATGCTCCAGATTCAAGGAAGTCACCCCAAACATAGTTGTAAAAAAGACTTAACTCTATGAACAAGCTGGACCGTCACAATGCATTTCAGACTAACTAGCTAGCAGTAGCTAAGTAGCAGCGTAATTTTAGCGCTGGGAAGTAACTTTTGACGCCAAAACAAAGAAGATAAGACGTGCTGAGATTGTCTGTAGTGTGTAAGCGAGGTTTTTATATGTCAAATACGGATTATTTGGTTTATTAATTACATGGGACTTTCTTTAGTTAGCTGGGGGTTATAGCTAACTAACTGTTACTCCTAGCAGTGATGAATACTCACTTTCTTGAAATCCGTCTTATGTCCATCCTTCATCCATCCATTCACGTTCATGCTCTACTCGAGACTGTTGGCGTCAGAGGTACACCTGGTACGCGCAGATCACAGGGAAGACGCGGACTGGATTTTTAGTGATGTGGGTGTTCTCGATATGAACAAGTGGAATGGATTGGATAAATACACACTGATGGGGCTCTCTACCAGTGAGGGGAAAGTGACAGATTTATGATCATATTTAAATGAATAGTAACAGGTTACATGATTATTGATTTAAACTAATATTCTGGCAACTTCATAGTGAAGATGCCAGCTTTTTTGTTTGTTTGTTTGTTTGTTTAAATAAAACCACCAATATTTTTAGGGGGGCTTGAAATTATTGAACAACGCCAGTGAGCAGCATGAGAAAAAGGAAGTGGGCCCTGACGCCATCAGGAACTGCAAGATGGCGGCGAGGCTGCTGGAAGAGGAGGGGATCCTCACATGGCAAGAACTAGGTACTGTTTACGTGACTAAAAAAAAAAAAAAAACGACTGGAGACAGAATGTTCGGATGAGAGTCTGATCACGTAAGTCAGGTACGTCGTAGCCCGGGGACTACCTGTATTAAAGGGTACCACAGATAGAAAGACATGTACTGTAGTTCTTAAAAGATAAATGTTAGATTGAGTTCAAATAATTTAATACTAATACCCCTCTTAATGTTTTCCTTTGAATAAAAATTGTTAAATTTTAAATAAAAAAAATAAACTAGTAGCTTGCCATTGTTGTTGACGTTGCAGGGCGGTGACGTCACAAGGCCTCGCTGCCATACTTCACAGTGTCACTCTTTAACTATGTAAGGCAGTGATTTAAATACACCACAAGGTGTCAATGGCGAGTTTTAAATTAATAAGAGGTCAAGTAAATGAGTGCGTTTTGTCCCTCGACTGACGCCGTAGTTTCCTGTTTAGTGCGGCCTATGGTGATTTACGTTCATTTGAGTGTTGTCTTCACAGCAAACAAGAATCCTGATAATGGCTCTAAGTAGGGGTGCAACGGTACACAAAAATCTCGGTTCGGTACGTACCTCGGTTTTGAGGTTACGATTCAGTTCATTTTCGGTACAGTAAGAAAACAAAATGCAAAATATAAATTTGCTAGTTGTTTATTACACACCTTTATGCTTTCAACAATAGGAACATTAGCCTATACAAAGCTAGAATTCTGCTCAAAAAGTAGCGGGTATTTAAAGATAATCCAACAACAATTTGCCTTTCAGACCCCGCGTATTGGTCAGTCTTCTTTCTGAAACAAAGAAGAAAAAAGAAGTCCTGTGCTAAAGAGATGCCAAAAGCAATCACAATGACAAAGATTTGTATATGTATTTTACAAATGAAATGCCTCAATGAATCATTTTTTTTTTCTAATGAACGGTTTTCAAAAGTTTTATTGGTGGATTTTCTCAAGATAAAGCGCCACACAGAAATTAATAGATTTAATTGTGTAAGCAGGATCTGTGTATTATTTTTATTATTTAACTACGGGTGTTTCAGCTCATTTCAATTTATTTAATTTAAATAGGCTATTATTTATTTTATTATGTGTTTGTATTTTACAAATGTGATGTAGTATTCATTTATATTGTATATTTTATGTTGTATATCTTTAGTTCCTATGTGAATATTAGTTCCTACTTGTTTTGTTGTGGTAGGAGGGTTTTGTATTGAACACGGGGGCCGTGTTGGTTATTTATTATAGCAGAGAAGACAGCAGTAAATCAACAAAGACAAGTCAACTGTGCCCCGATCTACCACTCAAGAGATCTGATGGACTCAAAGTGGGTTACGATTGCATGTTAGTTTGAAAATCGACCGGATCCACCGTATTTTTACACGAGTGACTTCCGGTCTGCCCAATCCTAGCTACCGGTAGTAGTATTGACGCAGGAGGGTCACGTCTTGCGTCAAATAATAAACTCTGCCGTTCTTTTCACGTGCGTCGTGTTGAGCCGCTTCTGGGACGTGTCTAACACACAGCCGCACTGCGACTGGTGTCCATTGGCTGATTGACTTTAACGGCCGCGTTTCACTGCGTTCTCGCGGCGGCCACGTTGTCGCGCCATTGACGTTTCTTACTGTCCTACCGTGTTGGTGTCATGATTGTTTGTATTCTCAGTTCATTTTCCTGTATTCAGCACCTGATTGAGCCAGCTGGGCGGGGTAACGTGACACACCTGTGCTGCATTAGGAAGGCTCAATATTTAAGGAAGCCTGTCACCATCTGCAAGTGTCGGATTATTGCTTGCTACTTGCCTTGCTTACCGCCTGTGTGTTCATCGTCAGCCTTCGAGTTTCCCGACGTTCTACGGTCGTATTTTGGTTTGATCATCTTTACGTTAGTGCTCTTTTGGGCCTTGTAGTTAGATTCTTGTATTCTGTTATATTCATGCATTCTAGCGTGCTCTCTTAGTTGTACTTGTTAAACTCGCGTTTGTTAGCGTGCTCCCTTTGTTGTACTTATTAAACTCGCGTTTGTTAGCGTGCTCCCTTTGTTGTACTTATTAAATACAAACATTTACTTTACTGATCTCCTGGTCTGTGTTTTGGATCCACATTAACGGCTTGCCGTTCATAACAGAATAATCCGACCACATGGATCCCACGGACTCGGAGGGTCTTTGCCGTGCCCTCGCTGGTCACGACCACATGATCAGTCAACACGAGCAATCGATACGAAAATTAGTGGATGTGATCAGCTCGCTCACCACAAAAGTTGCGAATGTGGCTTCGCCTGTAAAGCCCAGTGGTATAATTGACGCTGCCGCGGCGCCCGACCTGCCCGCCCCTCCTCCGACGAGCCCGCCGGCATCTTTTCGGGAGCCTATGTTGCCACACCCTCATCGTTATGAGGGAGAGCCAGGTGCTTGCCGACAGTTTATGCATCAGTGCTCCCTTATTTTTGATCAGCAGCCTTTTACGTTTGCTAGTGATAGATCCCGTGTAGCTTATGTAATGAGTCTCCTCACCGGTAAAAGGGGCTACATGGGCGGTAAGCAACACAAGGCCCGCGGTCCTTAACTGTTTTGAAACTTTCGAGACGGAGTTTGTGAGAGTTTTTGACCATCCGGTTAGGGGCAAGGAGGCAGCCAGCCGCCTGTTGGATTTTTTTCAGGGCGATCTGACGGTAGCAGACTACTCTATTCAGTTTCGCATTTTGGCCGCGGAGTGCGGTTTTGGGGAAGCGGCGCTGTGTGGGATTTTTCGGCGTGGGCTGTCTTCTGCAGTGAAGGATGAGTTAGCGGCCCGGGACGATCCTTCGAGTCTGGAGGAGCTGATTTCCTTGTCCGTCTCTCTGGATGGTCGGCTGAAAGAACGCGAGAGAGAACAGGCCGTGGAGCGCCAGGGATGTCCGTGGCTGTCGCCGAGAAGCTGCCCGACTGCCATCGGTGCGGACGGCTTCGTTGGGTCGCCGGTCGTCCGGGCGCCGTCACGGACTCCAGGCTCGATGAGGGAGGAGTCCATGCGAATTGGCGGTGGGCGTCTCTCTGCGGCGGAGCGACGGAGACGGATGAGAGCAGGTGTGTGTCTGTACTGTGGCTTGCCGGGACACCGTCTCGCCGCTTGTGACGCGATTCCCTCGCACCGATCTGGTTCTGCTCTTCCTGTGGTTCCTCTTCCCCGAGGGGGTACGGAGTTCGTGCATGACAATGTTCCATCAATTGAGTCGCCTCGCGAGGAGTTAAAAGAACGAATAACCCCCCAGGATATTACGAGACTGCAGTTACAGGGGGAAATGTCGCATGGTGGGGTAAATATTGGGATTACTGCTCTGATTGATTCAGGGGTGGACGATTGTTTTATGGACCGGAGTGTTGTCGAAGCACTTAAATGTCCATTAATAAAGCTCGCTAGGCCCAAAAGGGTTTTAAATCTCGATGGGCGACCCCTGGCGGACGTGACGTTTATTACGCCGCCACTTAAAACTAAGCTGTCAGGGAATCATTTTGAGGTCCGCAGTTTTCTGGTTATGCCATGTAAATCGGCCCCAGTTGTGCTAGGGCTTTCCTGGTTAAAGGTGCATAACCCTAATATTGACTGGGCCAAAACACAAATAGTAACATGGAGTACGTTTTGTTATGCGCACTGCTTACGTTCGGCATGTTTACTTCCCACTCAAGCGCAGACGGCCACCGAGCCGGTTAATTTGGTGAACGTTCCTGTTGAATATCATGACCTCCAACAAGTTTTTAGCGAAGAGCGTGCTAAGACTCTACCACCACATCCTCCTTACGACTGTGCAATTGAATTGTTGCCTAACGCCCCGCTACCCAGTTCTAGATTGTACCAAGTCTCTGAACCGGAGCAGGAGGCAATGAGGGAATACATCTCCTCTCCTTGGCTGCTGGCCTCATTCGTCCTTCATCTTCCCCTTTAGGGGCGGGATTTTTCTTCGTCGGCAAAAAAGATGGGGGTCTTAGGCCGTGCATCGACTACCAGGGTCTCAACGAGATTACTGTTAAAAACAAATACCCGCTGCCGCTGTTGGATTCGGCTTTCGCTCCATTAAAAGCAGCCACCATATTCACAAAATTAGATTTGCGCAGTGCTTACCACTTGGTCAGGATTCGTGAGGGTGATGAGTGGAAAACCGCCTTTAAAACCCAGCTCGGCCATTTTGAGTACCTTGTCATGCCTTTCGGTCTCACAAACGCACCTGCCGTATTCCAGTCTCTCATAAATGATGTATTTCGTGACATGTTAAACGTTTTTTGTTTTGTATATTTGGATGACATTTTAATCTTCTCAAGAAACGAGCAGGAACATCGCCAACATGTCCGCATGGTTCTACAAAGACTTCTCGAGAACAGATTATTTGTCAAGGCCGAGAAGTGAGAATTTCACCGTGGGTCGATACAGTTCCTGGGTTTTATTGTGGAAAAAGGAAAGCTCAGGCCTGATCCGGCTAAGATCCAGGCGGTGGCAGAGTGGCCGACTCCCACGTCACGTAAGCATTTACAAAGGTTTCTCGGGTTCGCCAACTTTTACAGACGTTTTATTCGCAATTACAGTATGAGAGCCGAGCCACTCACTAGATTGACTTCTAACAAACGGCCCTTTGCATGGTCTTCGACGGCAGAGGCTGCATTTTTAGGCTTAAAACGGGCGTTTACAAGTTCGCCTGTCCTAGTCCACGCTGATTCTGCTCTTCCTTTTGTGGTCGAGGTTGACGCATCGAGTTCCGGAGTGGGGGCCATCCTGTCCCAGAGGTCTACGGTCGACCAGAGACTGCACCCGTGCGCATACTACTCCCGCCGCCTCAGCCCGGCGGAAGCGAATTATGATGTCGGCAACCGGGAGCTGCTCGCTATCGTGCAGGCATTGCAAGAATGGAGGCACTGGTTGGAGGGAACTGAAGAGCCGTTCCAGATTCTCACTGACCACAAAAACTTAGAGTACCTTCGAGCTGCCAGGCGCCTCAACTCCCGCCAGGCCCGTTGGGCGTTGTTCCTGACCCGCTTTAATTTTGTGATCACTTACCGTCCAGGGTCGAAGAACGGGAAGCCCGACGCCCTGTCGAGACTCTATGAACCATTGGAGGAGGGACCTTCGGAGGAGCCGGTGGTACCAGACAACCTGATTGTTGGTGCACTGCGGTGGGAGGTCGAACGTCTTGTGGAGGAGGCTTTGCGGGGTGTAAGGGTGCCGGGAGGCTGCCCCGCTGGCAAGTTGTTTGTCCCAGATGCACAGCGCGCAGGAGTGCTAAAGTGGGGCCACGCTTCAAAGTTTGCCTGCACCCGGGCGTGTCCCGCACGTTCTTTCTAGTTTCACAGAGGTTTTGGTGGCCGGGCATGCGCAAGGACGTGACGGACTATGTCTCTGCTTGCAACATCTGCGCTCGAGGCAAGGCAGTTCATCGTCCACCTGCGGGATTGCTGCACCCACTGCCTGTTCCATCTCGCCCCTGGTCCCATGTTGCGCTGGACTTCATCACTGGTCTCCCACGATCCAGGGGCCATTCTGTCATCTTGACTGTGGTGGATCGGTTCTCCAAGATGGCGCACTTTGTCGCGCTCCCCAAATTGCCCTCAGCTCTAGAGACTGCTGACCTGTTAGTGACTCATGTATTTCGGACTCACGGCATTCCAAGCGACCTTGTGTCAGATAGAGGGCCACAATTCATCTCACGGGTTTGGGGGGCATTCTGCAAGGCCTTGGGGGCCACATCCAGCCGGTCTTCTGGTTACCACCCGCAGTCAAATGGGCAGATGGAACGCGTCAATCAAGAACTGGAGGCGGCCCTTCGCTGTGTGTGCCAACTGCATCCGGCCTCCTGGTCATCAAACCTACCTTGGGTGGAGTATGCCCACAACACCCTGGTTTGCTCGGCAACTGGGAGGTCACCATTCATGACCGCATACGGGTTCCAGCCTCCGTTGTTCCCGTCGCAGGAAGCCGAGGTGGTTGTGCCGTCTGTCCAGGTCCACTTGCGGAGGGCCCATAAAGTCTGGAGGGACGCAAGGGCAGCACTGGTCCGCACAGCAGCCCGCAACCGTCAGATTGCTGACCGCCACCGAAGGCCTGCTCCGGTCTATCGTCCGGGCCAGATGGTCTGGCTATCAGCGCGGGATTTACACCTTGCTGGAACTTCTAGGAAGCTGAGCCCTAGATACGTTGGTCCGTTCGCTGTGGACGCTGTGGTGAATCCGGTCTCTGTCAGACTGAAACTTCCATGCACCATGAAGATCCACCCTGTTTTCCATGTCTCCCTGCTGAAACCGGTCTCCACCTGTCCCTTGAACCCTCCGCCAGTGCCTCCTCCTGCTCCTCGTGTTGTCGACGGTGGGCCGGTGTATACGGTGCGTACAATTCTTGATTCTAGGAGACGGGGTAGAGGGGTGCAGTACCTGGTCGATTGGGAAGGTTAGGGCCCAGAGGAACGCCAATGGGTCCCCCGCTCCTGGATCCTCGATCCGTCGCTGCTGCGGGATTTCCACTCCCTTCACCCCACGAAACCAGGTGGTCCGCCAGGGGGCGTCCGTTGAGGGGGGGGGTTCTGTCATGATTGTTTGTATTCTCAGTTCATTTTCCTGTATTCAGCACCTGATTGAGCCAGCTGGGCGGGGTAACGTGACACACCTGTGCTGCATTAGGAAGGCTCAATATTTAAGGAAGCCTGTCACCATCTGCAAGTGTCGGATTATTGCTTGCTACTTGCCTTGCTTACCGCCTGTGTGTTCATCGTCAGCCTTCGAGTTTCCCGACGTTCTACGGTCGTATTTTGGTTTGATCATCTTTACGTTAGTGCTCTTTTGGGCTTTGTAGTTAGATTCTTGTATTCTGTTATATTCATGCATTCTAGCGTGCTCTCTTAGTTGTACTTGTTAAACTCGCGTTTGTTAGCGTGCTCCCTTTGTTGTACTTATTAAACTCGCGTTTGTTAGCGTGCTCCCTTTGTTGTACTTATTAAATACAAACATTTACTTTACTGATCTTCTGGTCTGTGTTTTGGATCCACATTAACGGCTTGCCGTTCATAACAGTTGGTCCTCATTATAGTAGAGAAAACGGAGTAAATATAATCTACACAAAGAAAATGTAACCGGATCGACTCACAGCCTCGAAAAGTAAGGGTTACATTACGTCAGAAACTCGTTCAGTACGCCTCCGTTCCGAACCGGGCACCAAGTACCGAAACGGTTCAATACAAATACATGTACCGTTACCCCCTTAGCTCTCAGCATCGTAGTTTGTATATTGTGACTAAATATTGCCATCCAGTGTATTTGTTGAGCTAAACGAGTTGCTAAAATGTTTAAATAGGTTGACCAAAGTCTGAGTAAGTTTTATGTGTATTTTGCATATGTGTGAATTTATGAATGCCAGTTCTCTTTGCATTGTCGTTAAACTGTGTGAGAATCGGGCCTCATTAATACAGATTGAAGCACTTTTCTTTTTATTGACTACATTATTTTTTTTAGAGGTATGAATATTATTCTTGCTGTATTTTAACTATATGATACTTAGGTTTGTTGTGAAGGAGTTGCCAAAGCTTATGCCAATAAACGGTGCGTCCCGAGCTACGAATCTAAACGGCTGAGTCCATTCTCTCTGCCTTACACCCCACTAGGGATGAAAGGAAAACCACGCCATCAGTCAAGGGACAAAAAACAATCATTGGCTTGATCCCTCATTAATTTAAAACTCCCCGTTGACTCCTTGTGGCATATTTAAATCCCTACCTTACATAATTAAAGAGTGACACGTTTTTTTTGTTTTTGTTTTTGAAGACACGTGGAATTCCGACAGCGTGGCCATGTGACATCACCGCCCTGCGACGTGAACAACAATGGCGACCTACTAATTAAAATAATTTTACTAATTTTATTGAAACGAAAACATTAAGAGGGTTTTAATATCAAATTATCATAACTCGTACTAAGATTTATATTTTAAGAACTACAAGTCACACTATCTGTGGTTCCCTTTAAAGTGTCATGTGACCGCATCTATAATTGGTTATTTAAATCTCAAACTGAGCAGCGACATGGATAACTGATAATTAGTTATGATGCCATGTTACAATGCCCCCCCCCCTTTTTTTTTTAATCTTTTTAATGTCTACTTTAAAAACACGTTCCAGTTTCAAATTGACAGCATACAAAAATATACAGGAAATGCATTATGATTCGATTACTGGTTTGGTCAGTAGCATGACAAATAGGGCAAAAGTGTTGATCATTCATGAATTAATTAGATCATTAATTCATTCATCTCCTGTAACGGTGCTGGAGCCTATCCTAGCAAACTACTTGAATATTGTGGTACTACTGTATGTGAGTAAATATGAGACAATTGGATAAAGGGAAAAATTATGACATTTATTTCACTTAAAATCAATATGAAGCAGGTTATTACATTACATATATTTCTCGCACAAGACAGTCCTTCTGTGATGGAGTTCCATTCTCTGCTGCCATGTAGCCATTAGTGCCATACCAAAAGAACTGAGCCCATAGATGACACCTGATGATGCTACCATCTATGGAATTCAGTTCTCATGGTGGAGCACATTTGAAAACTCGTTATAGATATGTTCCTTTTACTTTACAGAGACTGTAGCAATATCAATAGTACAGGTCATAATACTGCACATATACAAGCATCAAAACAACAAATATGTTCTAAAATCTGTTGTCAGAGTCAGCAGGGGGAAAGGCTTGAGCTCACGTATAACCTGAGAAAGATGATGAATCTGCAAGGATAGTTTGGTTGTCGATCCATTTTCGATGCTGCTTATCTGCATTGAATTACGGTAGAGCTGGAGCCTTGCACAGCTCACTTTGGGCAACAGGCAAGGGTGTGTGACCAAGACAAGCATTGTGAGTTTATGCAAATACAGTACCATGAGTGAAGGACAGAATTCAAAACGTGAATGTACAAACCGTTCATCTAACATACTGCCCCTTTTGGTTGTGTGAAATAAAGAAATGAACATAGTTTTGGATAACTTTTAACTAATACCTTTTACCTCAAAATCAAGGTTTCACATACATTATCAGCGGAAGACATGGATTACAACTGTATCATACATTGCTTTATGCCGTACATAATAAATCTACTGATAATAAAAATATATTACAACAAACATGGATTGAGAAAGTTATCACCAATAAAATATGTGCCTGATTATTATTAAAGTTACAAAGCCTCTAAAAGGACATAAACAAAAATAAAATAAATTTAACTATCTGGTGCGCACCTAATAGTTTGTAGTGCGCACCAAAAACTATCCGGAGCGCACCAGAAACAATCTGGAATACAGAGCCCGTAACGGGACATCGAGGAAAAATAAAATAAATTTAAACCATCTGGTGCGCACAAAAATAATATCTGGTGCGCACCTGAAACAATCTGGTATATGGAGCCCCTAAAGGGACATCGAAAGAAATAAAATAAACTGAAACCATCTGGTGCAAACAGAAATAAAACAAATTTAAATCATCTGGTTCGCATCAAATAGTATGTGGTGCTCAGTAGAAATTATCTGGTGCGCACCTGAAACAATCAAAATATGGGGCCCTTAAAGGGACATCGATAGAAATAAAATAAATTAAAACCATCTGGTAGACACAGAAATAAAATAAATTTAAATCGTCTGGTGTGCACCAGATGGTATGTGGTGCGCACTAGAGACTACATGGTGCACACCAGAAACAGTCAGGTATATGGAGCTGCTAAAGGGAGGTCGACAGAAATAAAATAAATTGAAACCATCTGTTGCGCACCAGATGGTATGTGGTGCACACGAGAAACTATCTGGTGCGCACCAGAAACAATGTGGTATATGGAGCCGTAACAGGACATCGAGAGAAATAAAATACATTTAAACCATCTGTTGCGAACAGAAATAAAATAGATATAAATCATCTGTTGCGCACCAGATAGTATGTGGTGCGGACTCGAAACTATCTGGTACCCAATAAAATATGTGCCTGATTATTACTAAAGTTACGGGGCCCCTGAAGGCACATCAACAAAAATAAAATAAATTTAAACCATCTGGTGCGCAGAGAAATAATATCTGGTGTGCACCTGAAACAATCCGGTATACGGAGCCCCTAAAGGGACATCGACAAAAAAAAAAATAGATTTAAACCATTTGGTGCGCACAGAAATTAAGTAAATTTAAATCGTCTGGTGCGTACCAGAAATAATCTGCTATACGGAACCCCTATAGGGACATCGATAGAAATAAAATACATTTAAACCGTCTGGTGCGAACAGAAATAAAACAAATTTAAATCATCTGGTGCGCACCAGATAGTATGTGGTGCGCACTAGAAACAATCTGGTATACAGAGCCCCAAATGCAACATTGACAGAAATAAAATACAATTAAACCGTCTGTTGTGAACTGAAATAAAACTAATTTAAATTATCTGGTGCGCACCAGAAACAATCTGGTATACTTTTATAGGCCACAAACTGCAGGCGCGCATCGGACAATAGGAATTTCGGCGTGCTAGAAATGATGATGCAGGGTTTAGTTGACTTCAGTCTTGGACTCAACTATAGAGATATTACTGCATTACTTGCATATTCTCACCATTACACCAGCACTAGAAACTATATGGTGCGCACCAGAAAATAAAACAGCCGATCTGTCATCTTTTAAACACAGGCATTCTTACAATGAGTATGCCACATTTTGGATTCTTTATGTAATACAAAAGCAAAACTGTGACAGCTCATATCCAACCTGTTGAGAGTGTCAGGATTAAACAAAGATAATTTTTTTGTCTTTGTTCACGAAAGCCAAAAGGGGTCATCTCCGCTGATGCAAGTAATGATCGCCCTTGGTCACTGAATGATGTGAGTCAGCCGTTACAAAAACTCCCACTCACAAAAAACAGCTTGACTGACTGTCATTAAAATACTATAGGGAAGTGTTAAATCCACAAACAATGAAATGGCTACTACTTCCTGGTCCTACATTCAATGACTTGATTGGCTACAGAGTGATATAGCTCCTGATATGATACCATAAATTTTAAACAAATGGTTTTGAGAAAAGGCCACACCTGGGCATGCTCAGGAAATGTCAAATATTTCCAGCCGAAGTGGCAAACAACCGGTTCAACAACTTAAATCACAAAGGCGAGGTGTTAACGCAGTCATTGTAATAAAGTTCTGGTCAATTTTTACCTCAAAAGAACCCTTTCCTTTCTGTCTCTTTAAAAGGAGTCAGGTTTAGTTTAGTTTAACCTTAATACTTGCCTCTCTTGATCAAGTGTATCCCAACAAAAAGTTACAAATGAATATTTCAATGATCAATATGAACTGCTCTTCAAAAACGAATGAAAAAAGCCTGCATTGTCCTGTTTGCTCCACGTCCCAGTGTAGATAGAGAAGAGTACATCCTGCTCCGACCTTAAATACCGGCATCTTTCACATCACCCACCGGTTTACCTCACTCAAACCCGCCCTCCTCGTAATCGGTTATTCATGCACTCCCTCTGTTCGGTAAGTTCACCAGTCACTTCCCAGTAAGAAGGAAACAGTGGGAGTCAACATCACGCCCCCACACTGTGAATCAACACATAAGAGTTCCGAGGAAAACCATCTGACTGGCCCTGCCCCGTTCTCATAAAGCAGAGAAGGGGAAAAGCTCCGTCTACTGTTGGAGCCAGGAATTCCCCCACGCGCTTGTGTTCAGCTGTCAGGCTGACGAGACGATGACGAAGCGAGCACGCATGCTGACCCAGTGAATGCAAATCGAAACTTGAGACTCATGCTCCAAAAGCAAAATATTACACATTGTTGGGGTTTTAGAAAAAAATCTATTGACATGGAAGGTATAGGGTCTTTATTAGGAATATTTGTTGACTGTCTACTGTGTTTGTCGATATTTATATAAAAATTGTTTGTTCTCAATGGAAGTAAGTGGATGTAACAAACACAACGTGTTTGAAAAAAATCTGGGATATCCAAGGACCAATCTACAGTGGTGTGAAAAAGTATCTGAACCTTTTGGAATTTCTTACATTTCTGCTTAAAATCACCATCAAATGTGATCTGATCGTTGTCAAAATCACACAGATAAAAAAACAGCGTCTGCTTTAACTAAAACCACCCAAAAATTGATAGGTTTTCATATTTTTATGAGGATAGCATGCAAACAATGACATAAGGAGGAAAATAAGTAAGTGAACCCTCTACCTAAGGAGACCTAAAGAGCAATTGAAACCAATTTTTACCAAACAATTTAAGTCAGGTGTGCCCAATCACTGATGAGTGGTTTAAAGCTGCCCTGCCCACTTTTAAACACACACTTGGTAAGAATTGTCTTGACGAGAAGCATTGTCTTGATGTGCATCTTGCTAGGTCAAAAGAGCTGTCTGAAGACCTGCGATCAAGGATTATTGATCTGTATGAAGCTGGGAAAGGATACAAAACCCTCTCTACAAGTCTGGATGTTCATCAATTGACAGCCAGAGAAGTTGTCAACAAATGGAGAGTTTTGCACCGTTGCTTCTCTCCCAAGGAGTGGCCGTCCACCAAAGATGATGCCAAGAGTTCAGCACAGAATACTCAGAGAGGTAAAAAAGAACCCTAGAGCGTCTGATAAAGACTTACAGAAATCACTGGCACAGTCCAATATCTCTGTGCACACATCAACTATATGTAAAACTATGGTCAAGAATGGTCTTCATGGGAGGACTCCACGGAGGAAGCCACTGCTGTCTAAAATAAAACATTGTTGCTCGTTTAATGTTCGCAAAAAGGCACTTGAACACTCCACAGATGTTTTGGAAAAATATTTTGTGGACTGATGAAACCGAAGTTGAATTGTTTGAGAGTAACACACAACGTCATGTGTGGAGTAAAAATGCAACAGCTCACCAACACCAACACCTCATCCCCACCGTGAATCATGGTGGAGGGAGCGTCATGATTTGGGGCTGTTCGCTGACTCAGGGCCTGGGTAACTTGCAATCATTAATGGAAGAATGAATTCAGAAGTTTATCAGGATGTTTTGCAGGAAAACCTGAGGCCGTCTGACAGACATTTGAAGCTAAAAAAAAAAAAAAAAAGGATGGATGCTGCAACAAGACAATGATTCAAAACACAAAAGTAAATCAACTTCAGAATGGTTTCAGAAGAACAAAATACACATTCTGGAGTGGCCAAGTCAAAGTCCAGAATTGAACCCCATTGAGATGCTGTGGCATGACCTAAAGACAGCGATTCATGCCAGACATCCCAGGAATCTGACTGAACTACAGCAGTTTTGTCGAGAAGAATGGGCGTGGCAGACTGATTTGCAGCTACAGAAAGCATCTGGTTGGAGTTATTGCTGGCAAAGGGGGAGGGACACAAAATATTAAATGTAATGGTTCATTTACTTATTTTTTCCCCCTTCTGTCATTGTTTGCATGCTATCCTCATTAAAATATGAAAACCTATAAATGTTTGGGTGGTTTTAGTTAAAGCAGACACTGTTTTTCATCAGTGTGATTCTGACAAAGATCCGCTCACATTTGATGGTGATTTTAAGCAGAAATGTGAGAAATTCCAAAAGGTTCTGATACTTTTTTATACAACTGTACATCTGAGGCATCCTAAACTACCAAAAGACTCGAACCAAAGTACTCTCATGAAATTCTGATGTGTGATTTATTTTCACAGATTTTTTTTTCATGTCCGTACATGTTCATGTCAGTGTCCCTCCGAAGTGGACCCATTCTTGGGACTTGCACTTTGAAGCCACCGCGTTGCATTACGGCACATAATGCAAACAATGATCCAAATGATGGACGGGTAGCTTGACTTCGTTGTTCCTTGCGGAGCCTAGCCTGACCGCAGTAGTTTTGCAGGTTAGCAAATTCACACAGTTTAATGTTATGCCAACGCTGATGCAGGTCAGACTTCTAGTAGCAAAATTAGTGGTGTTTCCCCCACCTCCACAACATTGACGTCTTTTTACATTACTTATAGTGTCTTATGCTGCCCGAAACAGACTTGTAATATCCCTCCTCTTCAAAGGAGGTGGAGGATGCGGCTTCTTCTCTTTCTGTCGGCAGGGTTGTGTGAGAGTGTGCGCCTGCGTCTGTTTGACGGGAGGAGGGCGGGGGGGGGGGGGGGGGTCAAGTCATCAGCCAATCAAACGTACTTTTGAGGGGCAAAAATGGACCAGCACATTCAGAAAGTAAAAAGGGATAAATGTAAGTCTGAACATAATGAATAGAGTTCACTCAACAATGGCAGGGTCTTTCCTATCTTTACAACATGTGGGAAGACAATCTAAATTACACATATAACTGAGCTCATTATATAATGCAAATAAGGTTGCTTAAAATTTGGTGGGGACAATTTGAGCACCCTGAAAAGTGGGTAATGTTGTGTCTCTACCGTCCCTATGCTAACCTATGCCCTTGAACAAACAGCAAAGGTTGATTTAATGTACATTAAAGCCAATGGGAAACACAGTTGGGAGGCAGCATATGCGTGCAGGGAGATCATGATTAATATCAAAATAAAATGACATAAAATTATTTTTATAAATATATACAGTACAGGGCAAACGTTTGGAGACACCATCTCATTTGTGCGTTTTCTATATTTTCGTGACTACAGTGTTGGGCAAAAGTATTGGCACCCCTGCAATTCTGTCAGATAATGCTCACAGAAAATGATTGCAATTTCAAATGCTTTGGTAGTAACATCTTCATTTATTTTGCTTGCAATGAAAAAACAAAGAAAGAAAGAAAGAAAGAAAGAAAGAAAGAAAGAAAGAAAGAAAGAAAGAAAGAAAGAAAGAAAGAAAGAAAGAAAGAAAGAAAGAAAGAAAGAAAGAAAGAAAGAAAGAAAGAAAAAGAAAAATTGAATCATTATCATCTTACACAGAACTCCAAAAATGGGCCAGACAAAAGTATTGGCACCATCAGCCTAATACTTGATAGCACAACCATCAATGAGTTTCTTACAATGCTCTGCTGGAATTTTAGACCATTTTTCTCCGGCCAGCTTCTCCGCATCTCTGAGATTTGAAGGGTGCCTTCTCCAAACTGCCATTTTTAGATCTCTCCACAGGTGTTCCATGGAATACAGGTCTGGACTCATTGCTGGCCACTTTAGAAGTCTCCAGTGCGTTCTCTCAAACCATTTTTTAGTGTGTTTTGGGTCATTGTTCTGCTGGAAGACCCATGACCTCTGAGTGAGCGCAGCTTTCTCACACGGGGCCCTACATTGTGCCACAAAATTTGTTGGTAGTCTTCAGACGACCATGCACACGGTCACCGAATGAGAAATAGCGAGTGATAGTTGAATTGAGCGAGTGACTTTGTAACTGAAATGCTTCCAAACGCTAGTTTTTAATCGTAAATCTCTCACTCAGTAACTTCCGCCAACACAATCCTCACCTACTGTGTTCCTTTCAGTGTCCGGGCAGCAGGCGTGTCTTTTACTTTCGTTCTGCAAGTAGCAGCAGTGTTCCTGTCATGAAATTATCATGGAAAATAATAACTTTTGAACATTTATGAATCATAATCGAAATATCACGTGTCAAATCTCAATGAATCAAATAATCGATATTTTGGCACGCCGCTAATATATATACTGTATGTACTAGTATTTGCATCAGAGTACGAATTTTGGTTCTAGATTTACTGTTTGGAGTCAGCTTGTTCTCTGTTTTTAAATAGTTTTGATTTATGAATTTGAATAGTTTACTATGGTACCTGTGACCAAACGACACGTTACACATCATAAACCAATTGATGTCTATAGTTGTAAAAGAGACACATTTTCAGATCAAAGCAGCCTCAATGCTTTTTTTAAATGACGTCAAGGGGTAAACAGTTCATGCATTCAACAAATCAAAGCGTATATAATTCAGGTATGTGTAACATATGTGTATATGTGTATTTGTGCACACAATAGAAAAAATATGACAGTATGTTTTCAGACCAGCAGACAGCTTTATTAAGTTCAGGTCTGCAGCTGTCGATTATTTAGGTAATCGGTTAATCTATCAATTAATTATTTTAAAATTATCGGATTACGAACATTTAATGCGTTGCAGTTCTCAAATACACCTGCCCCTGGACACATCGTCACTCACCAGTGATGTAACCTGGGATCATGGGGCGTTTCGGGTCTTGCAACGATCAGACACCCTCCCCAGGCGACCCAGCCAGGGATGATCAGGCCCCAGCTTGTGTCCAGGTAGCGCTACCCAACTCTCCACGACTCTCCCCTCCTGATCCACAGCCACCTTGATGCCACCTCTGCTGCATCAGTGGCCAACTTAATGGCCTCTCGCTGGCTAGCCCTTGTGATGCCCAACATCTTGTAGGCCCTGCAGAGGGAATAACCCAAAAAACCTCGGCATATTACCTCGATGGGCTGGCATCGTGCCCGCCAACCATTGCTCTGACTCTCTTCCACCAACTCGGAGTACTTCGCCACCTTTCGCTCGTGCGCCTCCTCCATCTGGTCTTCCCATGGCACTGTTAGCGTCAAGAGGACTATCTGCTTGAAGGCTGCTGTTGTGAGAACTATGTCTATCCTTGCTGTTGTCTTGGCGACCACCTCTGGGAACTTCAGCTGTCTCCCCAGATCAGCTCTTAGCTCCCAATCGCGCGCTTTTGCTAAAAGGCTTCTCCCCAGCCCTGACAAAATTGATGGTGTTTCTTACAGGCCAGAGAGTCTTGCTGTGACTGATCCCACTGCAGACAACCTTTACTATGGCTTTCAAGACCTGGTCTTGGTGCCATCGGTAGCGCCCTTCTCCCAGGACTCTCTCGCAGAGTACGTTTTAGGATATGTAAAACAAATAAACAAGTGTGTATGCTTGCAATAACATTTATTATGGCTTGCTAACATTAAACTTTCAAAAGAGCATTAAAGCCGAGTATAACATAAAACATAAAATTCATGAGTTTCTTTAAACTATGCAGAATTGCACTTTCATTTCACAAGAGCAATAAATGCATTTCAAGGTAGATTAAAATACCTGAGTTTGGCCTCAACGATATTAAAAAAAACAAACAAAAAACAAAAAAAACCCAAAAGAACAACTGGCTAACTTGCAGAGCAAATGTCCACTAGCTTAACAGGGAGCAGCCGGATTCAGCCATGTTAGACGAGTTACGGCACGGTTACTGTTGCCACGAGAGGGCAGTGTATCCACCCAAATTCAATAAAACTAAATGTAACACAAAACAAACAATTACAAAGTCACTCTAATAGCGTACCGCACGAATGCTATTTTTAGACTGTGACGTCGCCATAGTAGCGCTGAAGTGAGTTGTTATAGACATGCCCTCACATACAATCCATGTTATTTCTGCTTGTTTTCTCCAGTAATCTTTCGAAAAAGAACATGCCGATCAAACGCTGCTGCTATGGAACTTGTAGAACCGACTCTAGACATTACGACATAAGAAGGATGTTTTCTTCATACGTTTCCCGAAACCAAAAACTCGAAGAAAAAATGGATCAACTTGTGCAGACATCCAAAAACCAGTTTAACGCCAGCAAGGTGAAGCCATTCACATTTCATATGCAGTAAACATTTTGTTGGGGGCCATGGTCCTACAGACAACGAAGAGGTAAGCCATTTTGATATTATTACTTATTTTTATGCGTGGCGTTTTGCCATGCTGCTTCTGTCCTGACCTGAAAAAAATTAAAATGGTATCTGACTGCCACTGTCACCCTTAAAAAAACAACTTTAGTAAGTGGGAAGTATAAATAAATTATAGAGTTAAGATTTGTTATTATTGGAAAATTTTAAACCGTCTAAGCCAGGGATGTCCAAACTTTTTGCAAAGAGGGCCAGGATTGGTGTGGTAAAAATATCTGGGGCCGACCTTGGCTGACGTCCTTTACGCAGAACAATATGTTTAAGCAAATTTTAGCAAGCCATTCTGTGTCACATTTGCTTTATTATTTTTTTTAATAAATTCAACAATCTCGCAACTAGCGTTCTCTTTCGACTCTGGGGCTCTTGCGAAATACTGCTGCTGTGAAATTAAACTAGCTTCAAAAGTTGCTTCAATTTCTCATTGCGTATCTTCCCTGTAATCTTGTCGTACATGTCAGCGTGTCTTTTTTGGTAGTATCACCTCACATTGAATTCTTTAAAAACAGCGACTGTCTCTTTGCAAATGAGGCAGACACAGTTGTTGCGTATTTTATTGAAGAAATAGTCCAATTTCCACCTATCCTTGAAGCGTCAGCCGTCGCAGTCAACGTTTTTTTTGTTGTTGATTGTCGCCATTTTAGAAAATTGGAAGTCAAGGATCACACGGGGTAATGTTGCTTAGCGTGCTGCTGCCTTTTAGTGGGTAAATGAGGAGCAGCATTTAGTGTGCAAGCTACTTCATATGCTGGTAGCAGTACTGCTTACCAATTTATTAAGTCTGTGTGCGGGCCAGACGTTATTGATCTTATGACAGAGGCTGGGGGCCGGATGAAATTTGACCACGGGCCGCATTTGGCCCCCGGGCCGCACTTTGGACATGTCTGGTCTAAGCTGTCACTGAGTAGCTTTTGCGATCGCTACACAAAAATGGCAATGTAAATTGCCCACAGGAATGGTCAGAGAGGTAAGACAAGCAGAGGATATAATATATAAGAAGACAGAAAAATTGGTGGTAAAGGATAGATTGTTGAAACAGGAGAACGTCATTGTCAGAGGCGTAAGGCAATGCACAAAAGAAAAAGGTGTCGATAAAAAAAGCTAACTCTGGATCAGGTCGGCACTTTTTCCCGTGTTTTTCAGCCTTCAACACTCAAGCCATCTCTTTAACTGAACATTTGTATGTTCTCCCACATCTTTACCAGTAAATTTGGCACCAGGGACATCATTTTCAGACAGAATTGGTAGGTTTAGCTCAATAAACATCTCGTTCGTACATTATTTCCATGCATTTACTATTAAAGGGGAACTTTGAAGTAAGGTTGGCCAACCATGTTTTTGAATAATATCAATGGCTAAACAATTATAAGCATATTTTCATTATTTTTTTTAACGCAACCCTTCCAGATTCTTTGTTTAACCCATAGCAACGCCCTTGACAACGAAAATGCTTTTCTTCGGCAATCTTCGGAAATTACGTCACACCTAGACGTGCGAGGGAAGTCCACCATAGAACAGTATTGTTTGTTGCATTGCTTCTCGGTAAGATGCCACAGCGGTGTGTGGCGATGTTTTGTTCTCGCTCAAACGAAAAGTTGGCCAAAGGATAGCAGGGCACGTAAATGGACATCTTTCGTTCGCACGAAGCGAATGAATTTCACGCCATCATCGAGTAGTGTTCTCTGCTGCAAACACTTCGAAGATGCCTGCTTCCTTAACCGGTCTGCTTATGATCAAGGATTTGCCAAAAAGTAAGTGTGATTTTTGGATAGATGACTGATGACTTTGTCAAAGCATAGCTGCCTACTGTTGTGGAATTGAACAGTATAAGCTATGAGAGCCGCTGACAGGTGACAGCTGAAAAATAGCGTGTTGGTTTAGCGTAGCCATTGAGTC
This sequence comes from Corythoichthys intestinalis, assembly GCF_030265065.1. Classification (NCBI taxonomy): domain Eukaryota; kingdom Metazoa; phylum Chordata; class Actinopteri; order Syngnathiformes; family Syngnathidae; genus Corythoichthys; species Corythoichthys intestinalis. Next base: position 7,072,900 of record NC_080404.1, read on the forward strand.
AATCTCGCAGCGAATCAGCGAGCGCGCAGGTCACGCAGTGAATCATGGGAAATGTAGTCTCGGGACAACACTGAAGTGGTGCTTTGTAATCTGTTCGCTTGTGTGAAAAAACTACATTTCCTCACGCCATTAGACGCCAATTCCTGCCGAGCTGTGTTCTAACTTTTCCATAAGAACTGCTCCATGTGTTAATAAAGAGACAAGGTTGTCAGCGCGTTGTGTGTTCGATACATTTGTAAACAAAAAGCTCATAACGAGACACTATGCACAATCTGTTTAAGAGACGCTGGAGTGGGAGGCGAGGAGGAGATCGGCGAGAAGCAAAACTTCGCGGTCGAATGTGGCGGCAGTCCGCTATTATTTTGTTTTCTTATTGTTGCCACAATAAAGTGGAGAAAGCCATCGAAGACTCATCTCCTTCTTTCCCCCCAACGTTTTTATATTATTATTTTATATGCACGAGAGCTGCCGGATCTGCCAAAATGAACATGAAGTCTGATTATTATTTTTTTTAACAATGTCATCAGATAGACAAAAACATAACATTATGTGCAAATGCCTGCATCTTCAAATCATAAAAATAATAACAGCCTATATCTTACCAATGTTGTAATCTCGATGGGTCTTGTATCCATTCCATGTCAGGTAGTCTAGGTACATTGTTTGCATTCTGATTAGCGTCTGGCTAATACATGTTAGATCCAACATAAAATTCCAAGGTCCTCTTCTTCCTCCAACTCTTCAAAAACTTGGATCTCCTCCCTTGCGCTCTGTCTATCGCTTATATCGCTGTTTGAATCATTGTTTGAAGGGCTTTGTTTGGCGGCCGTATGTGTGGCGGCCGTATGTATGGAGCTGCCAACGCTGTTCCCGGTGTGACGTATCACTTCCGGGTTCGTCCCCTTTCGGCTCGAACTTCGGAAACGCGATTATTTTGTCAAATATACAACATATAAATTATTTTTTCATGCTTTATTTGGTGGACAATGTTTAATTACTTTACTTTTGACCCTATTTGGCATGTGAAGAAATTAGTTCACACTACAGCTTTAAGGACAAACGGAAGGTTGACCCGGCAAGCAACAATTGCTAACGTCATGAATATTAATGAGCAAAAGTGACGTGTTGCTTGCGCTACGCCATTAAACGAATCTTCGAAGCAGCAAATTTTGTTTTGAAGCGACCTTAATCCTTGCAGCACTATTAACTAATTAAATTAAATGTATTTATTTGGAATTTCGTTGTGTTATATGCTAACACGTTAACGTATGGTTGGATAAGGTACTGAAAATCAGTCATTAAAAAATTATTATTCATCTATAAATCTGATCTGGTTTGTGGCGCTAAGAACAACATATTGAAGACGTCAGCTATGGAAATGTTGAGTTGCGTTTACAAAGACATTACACAACTCCAGCAGCAGCATCATTGCTTAATACATGAGTGACATTGAAACAAAAATGGATCAGGTCATATATAAGACATACTATAACATAGAGTAATGTGAGACCGATTAAACAGGTGAAAAGATGATGAAATACAAAACATTTCCTCATATCTACTAACAAGACCAGTCTTGATACATATTTCCAAACAAAAGGCGTCAACAGGTTACCATTACTTCACTGCATTTCCTGGATGTCTATTTTGCATTTTCCAGGATGTAGCCAGAGTGTGTCACATCTTGTGGCTTTTAAACAAACCACACCCCTTTTTTTTTCTCTTTGTTTCCCCTTTTTTTCCATAGAAGGCGCACATGACAAGAGCAGAGGCATTTTTCTCGGAGTCTTACAGAGACCCCACAGAGACCGACCACTGACGTACCGTGACGCCCGAATCTACTTTCAACTTACCTCCTCAGGCAGTCTGGATAAGTTGCAATTGACATTTCGTGTTGGACTTCAGAAACAAGCCTGGCTTTCATGCTGCTGTTTGAACACGGGGGAAATCACTTGCAAAGGTCACTGAGCCCATTTCCTTTTCTTTGCTCCCGGTGCGTCTAAATAGACTTGGAACAGCCCCCTTTCAACAGTTCCTCACTTACTGGAACATATCTATTGAGTGAGGAAGTACGGTAAAAAATAAAGTTGACTCTGGGATGACACAGTAGCCTACATTTGTTTTTAACACAATTTAATAATGCAGTTGTAGAGGTGAGCCTATATGTCAGTCAAGTTTAAATTCAATCATTGGTTGTTTCAACTTGAAAAAATACATATTTTCATCTTCACAGAGAAACCTACCTACAAAAAAAAAAAAAAGAATGAAAGTGAGAATTCTGCCTAATGCCATCAATACACGTCAGAAAGTTGCCATAATTCAAAATTCCATTGGCAGGTAAGGTTCCTATCTTAGCCATATATGAGTCTCCATGAGAAGCGGCATAAAAAAATTCAAAGTCATTCTCTAATAAAATCCCGATTATTTTTTTATCCAGGTAAAACAAAACTTAAAATGGCTATAAAATTCTCAGATTTTACACTAGATGCACAAAAATCACCAAATGCAGAGATAATAACCTATATTTTCAGGATCAATAGCAATATTTAACATATCATATAAGTTTTTGCCCAAAATACCAACTTATTTTTCTTTTACTTACTGCATGTTTTCAACAGCTAATAAATCACTCAATTTTCACATCAGAAACTTAATACTTGAGGAAAACATGCAGAATCAATTAGAATATATAAACAGATTACTAATAAATTCTATGTACAGTCAACTTTTTATAGAATAGAATAGCCCTTTATTGTCATTATACAGTTGTACAATGAAATTGTGGAGCATTTCCCTTTGCAGCGCATTATAAGTTAAAATCTCAAAAGCGATTTGCAAGTATAAAATCTGAATAAACAAACATAAAATGCGTATGAGACAGCCCTTTGTTCAGGCAGTGCAAATAATCGACGTGAAGTAGCAGCAGTTTGACAGTTAAGGCTTTGAATATTGCAGGTGAGTAAGTATTGCACATAGAATATAGCATATAAATGAATATTAGACTATGCCTTGGAGCATTTCCCTTTGCAGTGCATGATAAGTTAAAATCTCAAAACTGACTTGCAAGTATATAACCTAAATAAACAAATATAAAACGCGTATGAGATAGCCCTATGTTTAGGCACTGCAAATAATCGGAGTTATTTATATTTATGAATACTTTATGAATAAATATATTTATAAATTATTTATAGATATGGACGTAAAACGGTCTCGATTCTTGGTTAAAAGCATAAGAAATTGTGCAGGTAGTATTTATGTTACGTAAACGTGGCAAATGTGCGGCTCGTCTAAGTTTATTGTGGCGCCGCCTTACCACATTTCCACAACAGAGTGTTTTACGTTGAAATTCTTGTGAATAAATGCTTAAATCACTGAATTCTTTATAGATATGGACGTAACAGTCTCAATTCTTGGTTAAAAGAGCAAAAAAAGGTATGTATGCCGAAGAATGACGCCAATGCCGTAGCGATTAATTTCTCCCAGTGATTTTTTTCACGTTTCAAAATGCATGCATGATACGAAAATTATAATATTTACCTTGAATCCTCGAACCAATCACTCCTGAGACAATCCTTCCTGTTCGCATGTGGTACAGCTTTTGTAGTTCTTCAAAAATCCAAGCTTAAATCCGACATGAGTGTGTGCCGTCTTCAGCTATTACTAAATGAAGCTCGGCCCACTATGATAAGGCGTGACGCGAAGAATGACGAAGTGTCAGGTCAATAGGTAATGCAATCTATGATTGGGTTTTTAAAATGTATTTAGAGTGGAGAAAATACATATTTGAACATCTTGCTATTTTGCAAGTTCTCCAACTTAGAAATCATGGATGAGTCTGAAATTTTCATCATAGGTGCATGTCCAATGTGAGAGAGATAATCTAAAAAGTAAATTGAGAAATCACAAGGCATGATTTTTAAACAATTTATTTGTGTGATACACTGCAAATAGGTATTCAAACACCTGTCAATCAGCTACAATTCTGACCCTGAAAGACCTGTTAGTCCAGTCCACCTCCACTCCATGTATTATCCTGAATCAGATGCGCTTGTTTGAGGTCGATAGCAGCACCAAGACACCTGTCCACCCCATAATATCAGACTCAAACTTCTAATATGGCTAAGACCAAAGAGTTGTCCAAAGGCGGCTGCCGCGGCCCTTCTGTCAACGGGCTCGTCGGCGGGGGCCTGCTGGGGGCCGTAGGGCCTGGAGTGGTGCTTTTTGTCCCCTGCCGGTGGGGTGGGTATCCCCTGATCTCAGGCCACCACATCAACAAAAGCGAAAGCACTGAGAGCATTAAACCTCGTGGGGAACCGTAATGCTAAAGCCAAGAAACTTTTCACGATTAGAGAAGAACTTATTATGACCAAGGATATTTGCCGCTAAGTTTTAGGAGAGGCCACAGTTAAAATATAGGTTGATTCAGCATCTGGTGAGTTACATTTTCCCTGTACTTAATAGGGGTGTGACAAAATATCGAAATCTTGACATATCGTGATACTTTGTATCCCAAAAGGTTATCGATACGCTCCTGCCAAGAATCGAGATATCGTTTTAAAAAGATGTCAAGGGCTATTTGCAGGCCATGGCATTGACTGGATGAGTCTTTCTCCAAGGGATGCTTTAACAGTTTTAGGTCTGTGGCATGATGCGTTGTCATCTTGGAAAATTACAAACATTTTCAACTGAAGGGATAAGAAAGCTGTCTAAAATTTCAATGTAAACTTGTGCATTTACTGAAGATTCAACCACAGCCATCTCCCCAGTGCCTTTGCCTGACATGTAACCCCATATCATCAAGGACTGAGGGAATTTTGATGTCTTCTTCAGGCAGTTGTCTTTGTAAATCTCACTGGAACGGGACCAAACAAAGTATCATCACCTTGTCAAGAGTCAAGAATCTGCATTGGACAAGGTGTCAAGAGTCAAGAATCTGCATTGGACAAGGTGATGATGCTGGAACTTTTGTTTGGTGCTGTTCCAGTGGGACCTTAAATGGCCCAAAATTACCTAATTGCCTGGCATTGACTGCCACCAACAGCCATAGACGTCAAATTTGATTGAAGTGGGTCGGATGGCAGCGAATGTTCATTCGCTGCCACCCTCCCACTTCAAACAGATTGGACTTCTACTAGTGATAAATTCCAATTCACACTTGAAGCTTTTTTTTCTGTTAATTAGTTGTTTGCAGAATATCCTAGAATGATTTCCTGACCAATGTATCGATAATCGTTGTATCGCCATATCGTCAGATCATTGTTATCGAGAGCTCTGTATTGTAAATCATATCGTATCTAGAGGTACCAAGAGGTTCCCACTCGTAATACTTTACGTTCGTTTTTAGTCCCGTCGTGTTTATTTAATGTATTTTTCTGCCAAACATTGCCAGTCCGTGAAAAAAGGCCCACATCATAGTGGTTCATTATGCAAAAAAGGTTGGGGACCACTGGAGTACAGTCTACATTAACGATATTTGAGTCAAACACTTTACAAATTAATACACTTTTTTGCTTTGTACCGGTGAATTATTGCAATTCTTTTTTAAAATGCAGAGTGACAACGTGTCTCTGAAGTCCGTTTTCACTATCCCACAAGTGATTCACTTTGAAAACTCCCTGTTCTGCCACAAAAGTCTCAAACAGGTGCAGGCCACCACCCACGCCAAAATAGTGGGACTTGGTTGCTAAGTAGACACGTCCCTGCGGTGCCAACAGTTTATGGAAGGTGTTGTGTAGTGCAAGGTAATAAGCAGTGTTGTAGATTGTCTCTGAAGTCATGATAATGTCATATTTTAGTGGTGGGTCTTGACTTGAGACCAAAGTAAGAAAGGTGCGCCAGTCACCAGAAAAGAACCGGCACCTTGGCAACAGATCTTTTCTGTCATGTTTTGCTTTTGTCTTACACTTGTCGTTTTCTTTGTCGGTTTTTCTTATACCTTTTCCTTTACCTTGCTCATCATCCTCGCCGTCATCATCTTGGCAATTGATAATGACATTAGACATGGTGAGCTGCTCAATGACTGTACTGTTGTAATCCTGAAAGTGAACCTTATTGGCACCTCTCTTCAAGGACAAAATCCCCAAAAGCCCGGCACCACAGCCGAGGTCCAAAATGCCTTTGCCGCCGAATGTCTCGCCTTCCCTCTCGATTACTTCTAGGAGGTCATACGTGCACTCCCACACCTTCAGTCCCCCCTCATACACTCCCGAGATGAGGTCAGATCTCTGCTCGGCCGTGCGGGACAGAACGTTCTCCGTGTCCTCCCTCTCATAGATCGTCTTCTCAAAAACAGTCTCGTTCAAGAAGTGTAGGGGAGGAAGACTGCCGATGGTGAGGGTTTCAGAAATGGCGTCATCGAGTAGGTGCTGAGGATCAGAGGGTGGAAAGTGTTCTTTGGCCTCTTTTACGGTTTCTTCTGGGTTGCCACTGTCATTCACCTGAAAGTAATGTAGTATTGATTCAGTTACTACATACCAAAGCCTCGTTTATACAGCCAAAGTTCTCTATTCTCACACATTGAGCGTGTTACTCCTGTGATTCAGGCCATTCTCATCTCATAAAAAATATAACTCAATTATCATCATAATGTAAAATGAAACAAAGTAAGTATGACACCATAAAGCAAGTTTATTTCATACTTCACGCGGTATTTTATGCTCCTGAATGAAAGGGGCCCCTTGGATGTGTGTGGAAGCAATCGTTTTATATATTCAATTTTTGAATTCCGCGCCATGAAAATGAGTGACTTCCGGCTCCAGTCTTGGGTTTAGGACGAATGTGAATGTGAAGTCACCCGGGTCAGCAGCACACAATACAGCATTGCTTTACAGAATGCAGATGGACTGCTGAATCATTTGATTTAGCGGATAAATTCTTTTTTTTTTTCACATCACGCCAGCCAAACGGCTGCAGGCTTTTGTAGCTGCACCAGGGAGAGGCGTGTGAGCCTTTTTGCGTTTCGGAAAGTTCCCGTTCACCCCCAGATCGGCCAAAACAAGTGTGCAACAACTTTGGGACCATTGGACTTACGAGGAAGTGAATAAACATAGTGTTTTGCATTATGTCAAATACTGGGATCATGGCACAAGTTTTAAAACGGAGGTGGCTAGCATTTTGTGGCAGACATGCTCCTTGTCCACAGAGAATGACACAGTGCCGACGACCGGCGGCTTCTCACACATCCCCCTGTCGGGAGAGCGCTATACTCGGCTTATTGCCCTCTTTGTGTGCCTAGTGTTCTGTCAAATTTTCCACCCCATCAGAAATGGCAACTTTGTGTTAAAAATGGCCGCAAATACAGCGATCACAAAGTAAACACTACAAACTTTCTTAAAATAAAGGGCTAATTACTTACGTTTGATCATGGATGAACAGGTAGAAAAGTTCTCCTACATTCTGCCATGTTAGCTGCACAACAACTGCACGCCGTGTCTTTTATGTGTAGTGAAGCATTAGTTTACGCCATATTCATGTTGACCATGTGGGAGCTACGCGCTCCTCCGACGTTGGGCAGTTTGTCCGGCGGCAATTCTCCAGCTGCTTCCCGGCAAACATGCTCTCCTGCCCGCAGCAGGGGACAAGCTGTAACTTGCTCGCCGCCGGGCGGGTTGCCGATCGTCAAAGACAATCGACAACCCCACCGTCATGAGACATGATCCCGGGTAGTTTTGAGTGGTTTTTCACTTGGAAAGCAGAGAATAGACTTTGAAACATCACTCTGTTCGGGTTAGCGTGTCGGCTAGCTGTCATGCCTCCTGGTTTGTTTACACGCTCCACAACTCCAGTGGCATAAAATATAGTTTGGGAGGTGCAAGAAGTGGACAGTTTTGACCATTATTGAGTGATTTTGCAATGTCGTACTGAATAAATGCATTTTTAATATTTCATATTCCATTCAGCACAAGACTGTTATTTGTCATGACCATACCATTTATTTAGCAATTGGGGAAAAAATACTTTGATAAAAAGAATATCCTGTAAAAATATTATAGTAGAGAGACAGAAACAATTACATTTTGCGGCTCTCTTCTTCGCATTTTCCTCGTTCTGAATCATTCCCCCTCAAAGGGCTGAATTCTAAATCAAATGAAACCACGATCCTGCCAACGTCATCCTCCTGTTGGGGACGCTAGAGCCCTATAATAGTAGGCATGGCTAAACTGCAGATTATAAGACTATTTTCTCGTCATCTCCGCTTTGCAGAATTGTTGTATATAGTCGAATCGTCTCAAAATATGATTGTAATTCACATAATAATGCTATTTAAGACTTTTTTATCCTGTCGTACGCACTTTAAGTTGCCTGATCTTGAAACCATTCCATTTATATTTGCTGCGCAACCAGCATATGATCTCAAGAACATGCGCTTTCAAAACAATGTGGTCCGACTCATAGATATCACCAGTGTTGTTAATCACTGTGCTAGAGTATAACAGAATTATTTTTTTTCAGTAGTGCGTAATATAATTAAGTAATTTTCTCATCATTGCAACACTGTTACCAAGGATGTGAAGAGGCGCGCTACAACAATTTGGTTAAATGAAACGCGAGTCGTCCGATTTTGTCACAGCTTCCTGGGAGAGAGCAGAGTGGGAGGGGAGATGTGGGAAGGGGGTGGTGACACGATTGCAAACGCCATGATTGGCTAGGTGGCTCAAAGCGTTAGCAGAGCATTCGCGTTTTTGTTATCATTAGCATAGCGAGCGTCATCTTGAACTTTCGGACAACTTTTTTTTTTTTTTTTTTTAAACAGTTTGTAGCATCCATGTGTGTACAATCAATTGAAAATAATGTACTATTTTCCTGCTGAGCGTGCATTATCAACACCAAGTTGGCGTTGTCCTTGTAGATGCTACAATATAATTATATACAGTGCTGGCCAAAAGTATTGGCACCTCTTCAATTCTGTCAGATCATGCTTAATTTCTCCCAGAAAATGATTGCAATTACAAATGCTTTGGTAGTAATATCTTCATTTATTTTGCCTGCAATTAAAAAACGCAAAAGAGAATGGGAAAAAAATCATTATCATTTTACACAAAACTCCAACAATGGGCCGGACAAAAGTATTGGCACCCTTTGAAAAATCATGTGATGCTTCTCTAATTTGTGTAATTAACAGCACCTGTTACTTACCTGTGGCACATAACAGGTGGTGACAATAACTAAATCACACTTGCAGCAAGCTAAAATGAATTAAAGTTGACTCAACCTCTGATTTGTAACACATGGCAGGGCAGGATGAGTGCATAAAAAGTAAAAAAGGGAGCAGACTTCCACTTATGCACTTTTAATGCACAAAAAAATAAATAAATCCAGCTCAACCACATGTCACTTGGGAGTGCAATGGACCACGCACACATGATCACAATTGACTACCAAAAAGTAGGGAGCAACTGAGGAAGAAAGTGAACCTAAAGAGGTGCCACCGTGTGGTGGATGTCCTAAGGAACAAAGAGGATCACAGAAGTGACCTTTACCTTATGTCAACCACTTTGAGCATGGCGAAAAGAAAGAAGACCAAAGAACTGTCTGAGGACTTGAGAAGCAAAATTGTGAGGAAGCATGGGCAATCGAAAGGCTACAAGTCAATCTCTAAAGACCTGAATGTTCCTGTGTCTACCGTGCGCAGTGTCATCAATAAGTGTAAAGTCCATGGGAATGTGGCTAACCTCCCAAGATGTGGACGGAAAAGAAAAATTGACGAGACATTTCAACAAATGATTGGGCGGATGGTGGATAAAGAACCTCGACTAACATCCAAACAAGTCCAAGCTGTCCTGCAGTCCGAGGGTGCAACAGTGTCAATATTCGTCGGTGAGAGAGTGATAAGGGACTCTATGGGAGGATACCCAGAAAGACCCCACTTCTGACCCAGAGACATAATAAAGCCAGGCTGGAGTTTGCCAAAACTTACCTGAGAAAGCCAAAAACATTTGGAAGAATGAGACAATGAAGATGAGACAAAAGTAGAGCTTTTGGGGAAAAGGAATCAACATAGAGTTAACAGGAAAAAATGACGCCTTCAAAATAAAGAGCACGGTCCCCACAGTCAAACATACCTGATGTTTTGGGGTTGCTTTGCTGCCTCTGGCACTGGACTGCTTGACCCTGTGCGTGGCATTATGAAGTCTGAAGACTACCAACAAATTTTGCAGCATAATGTAGGGCCCAGCGTGAGAAAGCTGGGTCTCCCTCCAGCAGGACAATGACCCAAAATACACTTCAAAAAGCACTGGAAAAGGGTTTGAGAGAAAGCACTAGAGACTTGTAAAGTGGCCAGCAACAGTCCAGACCTGTATTCCATTGAAAATCTGTGGAGAGATCCAAAAGTGGCAGTTTGGAGAAGGTACCCTTCAAATCTCAGAGACCTGGAGGAGTTGGCCAAAGAAGAATGGTCTAAAATTCCAGCAGAGCATAGTAAGAAACTCACTGATGGATACCGGAAGCGGTTGTTCGCAGTTATTTTGTCTTAAGGTTGTGCTACCAAGTATTAGGCTGAGGGTCCCAATACTTTTTTCCGGCCCATTTTTTAAAGTTTTGTGTATAATGATAATAATTTTTTTTTTTTTTTTCATTCTCTTTGGTGTTTTTTCATTGCAAGCAAAATAAATGAACTACCGAAGCATTTGTAATTGCATTTTCTGGGACAAATTGAGCATTATCTGTTGCAAGTTCACTTACTAAGAAAATAGGTAGAGGTCTGAAATTTCAATCATAGATGCATTTCCACTTTTAATTTACTGGGGTTCATAAGTACAGTATTTCCTTTTGACTGTTTTAGTGGAAACTATCTTTGACGTTGGCTGACTTTGAGTGGACGCTCTCTAGTGGGTGAAAGTAAAACGTCTGCATGCATGGTTATAAACGATTGGAAATATTTAATAAACTTCAGAATAAAGGTCTCCCAGGCCCAACTAGGAACAACTCATTTCCCCCACATAGAAACACATATTATTCTGAACATATGCGAAAAAACTAAAAATAGTTTGTTCTTTTACTTACCCTTTTCACGACACGGTCAATCTTGTCATTTAACGATGCATTTCCCAGCATGTCCTGCGTGTTTGTTGGTGCATCTACGTCAAAATTGAAGCAGAACGACATAATGACTCACAGCTGAAGTTCAGATGAGTTTTACAGTACAAAGTGAAGTAGCTAATAGCAAACAGCAGCTATCCACGTTACGGAGCAAGCTAGCTGGGCAAGTGGGCATGCTGTGTCCTTAGATATGACATGTGTAGAGCGCTAGATGTGTTAAGCGCGCTGTGGCCGTCATCATATGTCGGCCATTTTGGGTCAGTGCCATTCGATATACATAACATTATAGTCAAGGAGCGTATACAAGTAGTTTGAAATAGCTACAAAAGGTGCACTATTTAACCATTTCCCAAACAGCTAGGGTTTCATGAACGTCAGATTTTCAGTAGAAGTTTAATATTTTAAGATGGCCGCTTATTACTAACGCCCCGTCTCCCAACCTTCCACATCTAGCGCTCTGTTTATGTAACATCTTTGCAGGTGTGCATCCGTTTGCACTTCAATTCCCAGGATTCCCAAAAGTAATTATGGTAAATTTTGACTTTGTGTGAAATTTTAGATCGAGTCGTTAAGCATGATGTGTAATACTCTGGTCGTATAGATGGAAAGTTTAAATCGGGTGGTGGTGATGACCCTGATAATGTCACAATTACCACACATGTGGACTCAAACGACCATGATACGTCTCGCTCCAACTTCGCGCATGCGCACTAAACAGTAGCTCAAGATTGAGCTCAACAGTCACACTGTCCTGTGTCCACTGTCCCGTCGCTCTTTAATTCTGTATAATCCAGATTTTTTGCATCCATTAGAAAATGTCGATTGGAGGATGTATTTCACCAGGTTTTTCATTCATAAAAAAGTAAGTATTCATCTACAAAAATGCGTCTCTTGTGATACTGATGTGCACCTATTTTATTTGACAACACGGGAATGACATCTATGCGTTAAGAGGCCAGAGGGGGATTTAAGGTGCCGTCGATTTGTTTTAAATTATCCACGGCAATAACTTCAAAATTTGGTGGCCGTAAGCACACGAGGAAAGCTGACCGCCCCACAGTTGTAATTGTTATTGCCCAAATGTACGAATATTACGACTATACAATAAACCATTATTGTTCAAATGTTAATTAAGCGCAGAGAACCGCCAAAGCTGCTGACTCCACCCTATTTGGAATGCAGTTCGACACGATTATGTCTTTGTCAGACTTTTTCTTACAATATGATCTCTCGACCACAACCAAACTCATTTGGCAATTTACATCAGATTTTCTCACTTTCTTTCTTATACTAGTAACGCACATAACGAATAAACAGGCGTTCAATTTTTGCGACATCAATATAATCTGCTTCATTATGAGTAGGGGTGGGGACCTCTTGGTACCTCCCGATACGATATGATTTGCGATACAAAGCTCACAATAACAATGATCTCACCATATGACGATACTACGATTATCGATACATTGGTCAGGTAATAATTCTAGGATATTCTACAAAACAACTAATAAACAGAAAAAACCTATCTTCATCCTTCTGCTGTACATTTATCACTAGTAGACGTCCAATCCATTTGAACTAGGAGGGTGGCAGCGAATGAACCCCTGCCTTTTCAAACGGGCCCCTCCCACTTCTATAGCAGCCAATGCCAGGCAACGAGGTAATTTTGGGCCATTTCATGTCGTTACCTGTTGATTTTCTGTCACTCCCTGTTGATTTTGGGGCATTTTATGGGTCTACTTGCTGTTGACTGTGGGGCATTTTATGGGTCACTTCCTGTTGATTTTGGTTTACAGAACATTTAGCTTGAAAATATTTTATCACACATTTTGGTGAACTAACACCATATAAAACCAGTTGATGTTGCTATCTTAAGATTAGCCTGTGTTCTGGGAGAGGTTGTTTTATACAAAATTTTGGCGAGGGAGTAAAGTGAGGCAAATGATGTTTATTTTGGGTTACAAAACAGGAAATGACCCGGGAATGAATAGGCAATGAATGACTGTGAAATATTGACACCTTTTTAAAACAATATCTCGATTCTTGGCATGCGCGTATCGATCACCTTTAGGGATGCAAAATATCACGATAGATCACCATTTTGATATTTTGTCACACCCCTAATTATGAGACAATGGCATGATTGACCATAAGAATCAGGGGCGTCACTAGACCTAATACTATACTGGGACACTGGTGAGTGAGCAAGTTTTTTTTTTAAAACACTCATCTATCATAAAAAGTCATAAATAGCATTTTAAACAGTGTTGGTAATCAAACCAAAATACAGGTTTCTGTAAAAAAGTGACGTTTTTTTTTGTTTTCCAGCCATCAGTATTCAAAATCAAAATCGGGACATACCTTGTTGATAAGTCAATTTACCTCTGCTCATGCTCATGAACTTCCATCTCTCCTTCACCTCTGCAACTCTACTTTGGACAGAAATGGGGATATATCACTGTAACTGTTATGCAATTAATCAGTGTTTCTCAACTGGTAGGTTGTGACCTAAAAGTGGTTTAAAGTGCCTAAGTGTAGGCCTGTTGTGATAACAAAAATTAGTAGGCGATATATTGTCTCATAAATTATTGCGATATGCGATATTATTGCCTGTTTAAAAAAAATTTTTTTTTTTTTTTGTATAGTGACAATACATCCTAACAAATCACCGATTGAAATGCAAAGAATTGTTTTTCTTAAAAAAGACAAACTATATTAAAATTTATAAATTAAAAAAAAAAAACAGTGCATGCAATGAGTCATTTTAGAGCTAGTTAGGTGCAGAATATGAAATAGGTGAGAAACCCACTGTCATTTTTTTGTTGTCTGCCAATTAGAGCCCATCAAATGTGTTAGTTTGATCCAAAATGATTGTAATCTTGTCCTGCAAAGTGCGTATGCAACAAATTTGAAGCCAAAGATTGTCGATTTGGAGTGAATAGAGTAATATGACCATATCAAATAGTGAATATGTCTTGCGACACCCATGATTAGAGCGCAGTTCTATAAATTAGTCTTGTGGGTTTAAAGGCATTTCACAGGTATTTTCAAAGTATTTTTCACGATGCTTCTTCAGGTTTAAAGAGATTAGTTGCTATTGTTCTGAAAATCCATTTCATGTCAGTGACTAAGTAGTGTCTGCGTGGAGGTTTATTTAAGACACTTTTCAGATGTTCTCAAGGTCAGGGGCGGACTTGGAAGAGGGTGGATGGTGGCTCGGAAGACATTTGAAAGACTGGCCCTCTTCGTGGACGGTGTTGGAAGCTATCCAGCTGGCAACACAAGTACCTGTCCCGCTACCTTGATGAAGAAACAAAAAAACAAAACAAAACTACATTTAATGTTGTTTTGGACAAAAATCATGTACTAAACAATAACCCGAGCCCTTAATTAGCCTAGAGTAAAATAATTACTACAGTGTAGTAATTTTAAAGCATATAGGGATTTTAATGCAAACAGGTCATTGATACAATAAACTAGAACACGAGTAAACCGTTAGTGATCTGTAACCTGATCAAAGTACACATGTAGGACCTTGAGTTCAAATTTTCCAAATATTGGTACTGTAAAAATGCATAGTTATTAGAGGCATGCATCGGCACTGCCCTTACGATTCGATTCGATTACGATTCGGAGGGCCATGATTCGATCCGATTCGATTCAGAGGGTCACGATTCGGCAATGTATCGCGATGCATTAAAGCCTGGGGTGCATAAAAATTCTAAAGCAAATTATATTTTTCATGAATCATGAGGCAACACAAGCGGTCAGACATTAAACAAATTTTTATTGGCTCTTGTGTCACTCCTGGTTGAAGTCAAATGAAAATAGTATACTTTCAGATATATACATTTAAAAAAAAAAAACAGATCACAGCTATTAATTAGTGCTGAATGAGACCAGGGCTTTCTCTTTTTTTTTACACACAGTAGCAGCCTTTCACACAGTGCAACATCTGAACTCCTGTGCAAAATCAGTAATAACAGTCACTGTATTTTAGTCACAACGACCCATCAATAAAAAATATTCAAGTAAATATTAAAGAAAACGACAAAGAAAATATTGTAGTGCAGCAGCATCTTTATCGCAATATCAATCCAGGGAATGGATTGATATTTGAAAGTAAAGTAGCTCCCTCTACAGTAGAGCCTAGATCTTGAGCCCAAACCCGACCCGACCGAATTTCGGGCCAGGTTGGGCCCAAAATGTCAATCGTTTACGTTCGGGTCAGGTCGGACCGGACTTCTCTCTCGCTAACTTTAAAAAAAAAATAAAAATATGTTTGTATACTAAAACGATGTATGGATATTAAACTAAGGAATACTTGTTATAAAATAAATAAATTGGATTAAACAGAGAGAAGGTGCTTTTGTAGTCACAAACATGAGCCAGTGCATTGTTTGCGCACATAAACGCCGTGGCCCCGCCCTCCTTTTAATCTTCCCCACCCGCTCTTGGCGCTCTCCGCAAGTCTGCAATGCTGCATCCTGGTATTTCCTTTTTGAATTTCGATATAGAGCCGCAAGAGGTGAAAAGCAAACTAAAGACGGTGGGATTGAAAAGGCAAGAATCCACAAGTGGTGTGTGGAAAGGATGTAAATTGATAGTGGAAGATGCTACAGAAAACTGTCGGCCTTGCCGAATGCAACAAATGTGGCGCTTTGCTCTCGTACGAGCACATTGACGCTGAGCAGGCATTTTAAAAACTGTACTGGCCTAAAAGATATTAGTCAAACATGGTTATTATCAATTGTCTCGAGGGCTGCACCTCTTCGTGCTAAGCAGGATATTGTGGAGTTCGTGGTGTTCCTTAAAACGTCATTAATTATTTTGTTTCAGTGCTCCTTAAGGCAGGTTGTTCTTTTGTGTGTTCTGATGTGAGTCATTAAAATAAAGAATGTTATTTAAAAGTATTTTAGTTTATTTTTGAATATGCTACTGTTCCTCTCCTTGTCAGAGAGGCGCGTATAGTGAGCACAATTTCCCACACAGAAATATATTCAACAAACCTGTTCAGCTTTATTTCGTTGTGTAAATGCATTTATAATGATCATAATAATATGTAGACTATTTAAACATTAAGAAAACTTGCGTTTTTTTATGCCAACGCGAAGAAATTAAAATAAATGTCTATTGCTTTTGCCGAGGAAATAACGCATGAACTATCCACCTGATAGAACGGACACACAAATATAAAAGATATAAATGTTTATTGAATATGCATCTTACAGTCTTGTTTAACGGGGAGATTTTGTTACAAAAGACATGCTTTAATTTGTTATCATTGTGCACATACAGTAGGCATCGTCACAAATGTGATCACACAAAATGCAACCATGCATCGCGTCCGGCATTTCCTCCTCCGCTTAGGTCCCTACAAAGAAAACGGGCTCGGGCTTACAACTGAAAAGTAAAATTTCGGGCTTTTTTCGGGCTCGGGCATACAAATAAAAAATAAAATTTCATTTTTTTTCCGGCTTGGGGCTACAAGTTGAGTTAATTGCTCGGGCCGGTCGGGCTTTAGAACACGCGGGCCTGTCGGGTCGGGCTTGATTTTTTTAGGCCCGAACTAGGCAAGGAAACCAACTAGGAAACCAAATCTGTTGCATCACCGGAATTTCGCAGGGAAGATTTTTGAACGTACTTATATTTTAAAATGCGCTGAATCGATTCGGCTTGTTGCCCGAATCGAATCGTCCATGTCCCGCATCGGGTTGCATTGCCGCATCGACTATTGTTGACACCACTAATAGTTATGAGTATGAGACAAGTCAAAGAGGTCCACTACTAATATTTACCAAGCTTGGCCAGAATTTATTCAGAATTGTGGATTTACAGTATCACAATAATGAGAACTTTAACCTGTAACCAGATCAAAGTTCACATGTAGGACATTAAGTTCATTTTTTCTAAGTATTGGTCCAGTAAAAATGCAGTTTTGAGTACGTGAGCAGTCAGAGAGGTCCACTGTTAAATTCAACCAACCTTAGCCAGAATTTATTCAAAATTGTGTATTTACAGTACCACAAAAATGAAAACTGTAATCCGATCAAAGCATACATGTAGGACCTTGAACGAATCTGACCTTTTAGCCAGATTGCTAGAATCATGCCAGCCAAACCGTCGGACCCGCGCAGGCGCAGCTCCAACAACCTGGACCGGCGAAACCCCGACAACCCGGCCAAAAGGCCAAACTCCGCGTGTACACCTTAGTCTTAACCCCTTGTACTGACTCCGTTTTCAAAGCTGGAAAAAGGCTTCGAAACACAAGTTGACAATTTATTCAGGTCGGCAGCGATCATACGGCAAGGCAAAACAGCAACAGACCCAGGCAGATTTGTTCCAGGGTGACCATTTGACAAGTCAACAAAAGGTTCCTGAGAAAAATGACAATGATTTGTTAAACATTGTTTTTTTGAAGTTTCTCGCGCGGCGGGCCATGGACAGGAAGAGGGTTGTGTTTGGGTCTTCTTCTGTTGCAGATTTGGGTGGTCAAGTTCGTGTGTAACCGTTGCTGGGTCATGAGTATTGAGACAACTGAGGTGGGAGGTTTGGCACCCCTCACCGTCTGAGAGGCGCTGAACCATCAAGCTCGGAGTTCTTTTTGTTATTGGGTGTTGTAGTTGTACAGGACGTCCCACCATTTGTTCTGGACTATCCTGAAGAGCTGATTGCGGGATTTGGTGTTGCAGATGTGGGCTTGTAGATGTCTTGCCTATCACCTGGTAGTCAGCGTCAATCTTGCTCAGTCAGCTGCATGACGCACGCGTTGGACTTCTGTGGTCAGAAGGCGTCCTTATCTGCACGTTGTCTTGGCGCTGCAAGTTTTAATCATTCCAAGTGCAACTGTTCATAATAGCAAATATATTCTGTTTGTTTTTTCTTAAACCATGATATAAATGCTATTTATTTTATATTGGGTGTTTTAGAGGAATACAACCAGTTAAACAGTAAATGGGAGAAAAGATGCTATTCCCTAAAAGATTATAATAAGTGTTTTAGAGTAATACAGTCAAACAGTAAATACGAGAAAAGATATGATTCCTTCAACCTCTAACCCATTTTTCTTAATATCGGTACAGCAAAAATGCCTAGTTTGGAGTATGGGAGTAGTCAGAGAGGTTTACTACTAATATTCACAACCTTGGCCAGAATTTATTCAGATTTGTGGATTTACAGTGCCACAAAAATGAGAACTGTAACCTACCATCTACTAAAACGACCCGTTGCTAAGGGGAATCGCATAGTATTATATTGACGTGACAGCGCACATAATGCACAAGCAGATAGAGCGGTTTCAAGATCAAGAGACTTTTCCTTTATTAAAGGATGACAATGATGGCATTATATCTTTTAGGGTGTTGAGAGTATTTTCAAGAGTTTGGAACAACGCAAGCACACAGAAGTCAACTGCCTTGCCGCTCGATCGGAATGCATTTACCGTAATGGTTGGATTAAGCAGGTGCGCTAATTTTAGGGTCCGTTCATTTTAACGTCCGCTGTCTTCACCGCATTTCCTACTTATTTTTCACGGTTCACCCAAAACTTATTTTTCCCGTGTGCGTATAATATACTAGTATGTAGGATTGCAGTATGCGCACGTGTAGTGACACCAAACCCTACTTATTTTAGGAATTACGGGGTTGTCAGATTTTGCAACGAGAATAGCATTTGGTGTCATAAAACGTTTATTATTTACATGTCCCCCAAATGACCTGATATGACCAGGACATGTCCCCCAAATGTCCGCAAAGTACCTGATATGACCAGGACATGTGCCCCAAATGTCCCCAAATGACCTGATTTGACCTGAACATGTCCCCCAAATGTCCCCAAATGACCTGATATGACCAGGACGTGTCCCCCAAATGTCCCCAAATGACCTGATATGACCAGGACGTGTCCCCCAAATGTCCCCAAATGACCTGATATGAGCAGGACATGTCCCCCAAATGTCCCCAAATGACCTGATTTGACCAGAACATGTCCCCCAAATGTCCCCAAATGAAGTGATATGACCAGGACATGTCCCCCAAATGTCCCCAGATGACCTGATATGACCAGCAATGTCCTCCAAATGTCTTCAAATGATCTGATATGACCAGGACATGTCCCCCAAATATCCCCAAATGACCTCATATGACCAGGACGTGTCACCCATATGTCCCCAAATTACCTGATATGACCAGGACGTGTCCCCCATATGTCCCCAAATGACCTGATATGACCAGGACATGTTCCTCAAATGTCCCCAAACGACCTGATATGACCAGGACATGTCCCCTAAATGTGCCCAAATGAAGTGATATGACCAGGATATGTCCCCCAAATGTCCTGATATGGACAGGAAATGTCCCCCAAATGTCTCCAAATGACCTGATATGACCAGGAAATGTCCCTCAAATGTCCCCCAATTACATGATATGACCAGGACATGTCCCCAAATGACCTGATATGACCAGGACATGTCTCCTAATGTCCCCATATGACATGATATGACCAGCACATGTCCCCCAAATCAACAGGAAGTGGCCATATATCAACAGTATGTGTCCCCCAAATCAACCTGCACGGGGCTAAGATCTGTATCCCCACACAGCAAAGCCTCATAGTAATTTCTCCAAAATTACAGTTTCTAGTTTTCTATATGAAAGAGGGTGCTGATTCACACAACCACATAGATCTGAAATATAATCTCAGAACCTTTTCACGAACATTTAATTTCAATAATTTTAGACATGTAAAATGGTGACTACGTTTTGAAAGAAAATCTGCCATTTTTTTTTTAACAATGTAATATACTGTATATGATTTGTAAATTAAAAAAAAAAAAAAAAAAGCCCAACACGAGGATAAATAACTACAGTGAAACTCCTAATCTCCTCTTTATGTTTTGTGTTTCTCACATTTAGGTGATTTCCTGTTACAAGTGCAGGATGAGGTGGCGGTCGTGTCCTTTCTCTCTGGTGCACATGTTGCGCTGTCTGCTATTGCGGCTGTGTCCCAGGAAGAGGGGGTGCCGGCTGCCTCTGTGGATGCCCAAAACACGGGCCTACATGAAATTATTGCTGCACTCGCTTTTCTATAACTTCCTCACGGACTCTGATGTTGTTTTTGACTCTTTATTTGAGCCGCTTTTGTGGACTGTGGATTATCTGACACGCTGGTTTGGCCTTGTAAGTACGTGCACGCTCATATACAGTGGTATGAAAAAGTATCTGAACCTTTTGGAATTTCTCACATTTCTACATAAAATCATCCATCAAATGTGATCTGATCTTTGTCAAAATCACAGATGAAAATACAGTGTCTGTACCATTACCTAACCACCTAAACATTTATAGGTTTTCATACTGTATTTTAATGAGGATAGCATGCAAACAATGACAAAACGGGGAAAAATAAGTAATTGAACTCTCTGCCTAAGGAGACTTAAACAGCAATTGAAACCAATTTTTACCGAACAATTTAAGCCCAATCACTGATGAGTGGTTTAAAGCTGCCCTGCCCACTATAAAACACACACCTGGTAAGAATTGTCTTGAAAAGCAGACAGTCAGAGAAGTTGTCTACAAATGAAGAGATTTTGGCACTTTTGCTTCTCTCCTAAGGAGTGGTCGTCCACCAAAGATGACAACAAGAGTTCAGCGCAGAATACTCAGAGAGGTAAAAAAGAAGCCGAGAGTGTCTGCTAAAGACTTACAGAAATCACTGGGACGGTCCAAAAATTTCTTTGCACAAATCTACTATATGTAAAACTATGGCCAAGAATGGTGTTCATGGGAGGACTCCACGGAAGAAGCCACTGCTGTCCCAAAAAACATTGTTGATCGTTTAACTTTCGCAAAAAGCTACTTGGACACTCCACAGAAGTTTTGGCAAAATATTTTTTGGACTGATGTAACCAAAGTTGAATTGTTTGGGAGTAGCACAACGTCATGTGTGGAGGTATAATGGAACAGCTCACCAACATCAACACCTCATCCCCACGGTGAATCATGGTCGAGGGAGCATCATGATTTGGGGCTGTTTTGCTGCCTCGGGGCCTGGACAACTTGCAATCATTAATGGAAGACTTAATTCAAGAGTTTATCAGGATGTTTTGGGCCGTCTGTCAGACAGTTGAAGCTAAAAAGAGGATGCTGCAACAAGACAATGATCCATAACAGAGAAGTAAACCAACTTCAGAATAGTTTCAGAAGCCAAGTCAAAGTCCAGACATGAACCCCATTGAGATTCTGTGGCATGACCAAAAGACAGTGATTCTTGCCAGACATCCCAGGAATCTGACTGAACTACAGCAGTTTTGTAGAGAAGAATGGGCCAAGATGAGTCCTGATCGATGTGCCAGACTGATCTGCAGCTACAGGAAGCGTCTTGTTGAAGTTATAGCTGCCAAAGGGGGGGTGGGCTCAAAATATTAAATATGACGATTCACTTACTTATTTTCCCCCTTCTGTCATTGTTTGCATACTATCTTCATTAAAATATGAAAACCTATAAATATTTGGGTGATTTTAGTTCAAACAGACCCTGTTTTTCCATCTGTGTGATTTTGACAAAGATCAGATCACATTTGATGGTGATTTTATGCAAAAATGTGAGAATTTCCAAAACGTTCCGGTACTTTTTCATACCACTGTAACAGTATCCAAATAATCCACTGGAAAGAGTAGTGGTCTATACTGTATAAGCAGGTATTTTTAATACAGTTTAAATGGCCCGTAACACCTTCTTTGTTTTTGTTCATTAGGTTTTTGTGTGGATGGTTGTTTTACTGACCACCTCCATCCTGCTGGTTGCCTATGTTGTCCTTTTGCCTTACGCACTCAGGACATATCCTACAGAATGGCTTACCTGGCACCTTTGTTACGGACACTGGAACCTCGTCATGATCGTATTTCATTACTACAAGGCCGTCAAAACTTCCCCAGGGTACCCTCCGAATGTAAGACAGATGCTCAAGTCACTTGCAAACATGTATTAATCAGATCAATCAGTGTATTAAATATCATTCATTTCTTTCAGGAAAAAAATGACATTCCATTTGTATCAGTCTGCAAAAAATGTGTTATTCCCAAACCAGCAAGAGCACATCATTGTGGCATCTGCAACAGGTGAGTCGTTATGTAATTTGCGCACCCAAATAAAAGTATCATTATTTTATCAAGAGGATAATAGTTTCATTGAGTAAGTAAGATAAGATTCCAAGTAAGTCCCTGGCCTGTGCCTTCATCAATTTTTCCTGTGTGCAACACTTAGAATAAAAGGTTTGGACATTCCGAACGATTGTATGTCTGTCTGTGCCTACTAGTGACAGGCATGAAAATCTCTCACCTTTCGACGACATTCGCCGTTTTGAAGTCAAAAAGGGTGACCTACGTGAATTGTTTAGATCCGAGAAGAACATTTTAGGGGAGTGGGGGGTCGTAAGTCCATCAAACTAACTTACGACATGTTTTACTGAAGTTGCTAAGCCTGTCGCGATATGCAATGAGTCCATTTATTGCAAGGTAAATAAAAATGAGGGCGGTAATTTTCACGGCTGCGTTTTATCACCGCATGCGTGCGTGCATACATTTGTGCGTGCGTGTAGATGACATATGAGACTCCAGTTCATTTCGCAGATGTTTCATCAATACGCCGTAGAATTACAATTCAGACATACAAAATAAGGAAACACATCTATCTTAAAAACTGTAAATGTTAGCATTGCTACATTGAGACTAATGGAGGGAAGAAAGACAACCTAGTTTAGCCTGCTATAAAACATTGTCAGTCTTCTCCAAAACTCAAACTTGCAATGAAAAGATGACACTTCAAACATGAAAAATCGCTGGTTAACACCATTTGCAAACGAAAAAATGAAAAAAAAAATCTTAGTGACACCACAAGCAATGACGAAAAGGGCTTTTTAGCAGAGTGTAAAGCTAACAATTAGCGGTTTAGCGAAGTACTTCTGATGAACATTTAAAAATTAAAGCACGTCATGTTCGTCATATAATTAACGATTTCTGGAGTTTATCCCGCATACTTCAGAATTAATACTATAATATGTAAATACTATAATACTACATAATTCAGATTCTACACTAAGAATAGCTTTAAGATGACACCCTTTATGAAAAATATGATTGGCAATGAATAATTATGATAATTATTATACTACTATTATATATAGTAGTATACTGTAATACTAATGCTAAATATTATTTTTTTAAAAGAATTGTTTTGAATCATGTCGGAAAGGCGAAGTCAGTGTTCTGAATCTGTTAACATTCCATTCTTTTGCACTAGTAAATGCTATCAGCATTTGACTTCATTGTTTATGTGTGATTAATTATTGTTAACACTGCTATTTTTCGCTCATTTGACATCCCAAACATCTTAATAATGTTTTCGTTCCACAAAATAACAAACAACAAGACAAATAGAGCTTTTGATCGCAAAGTAACAATTTATTTACACATAACTAAACTATTGAACTGTTGAACTATTTGCGCACATAACAACGGGGAAGGCTCTCGGCTGCTCCTGGTTGAATGAGGTGGCTCTGATGAGTCCGGATCAAGATCGGTCCCACTATTTTCATCATCTTTATCGTTGGTTTCAACATCGGGCTAAGGAGTAACGCAACGTGAGCTCCGCAGAACGCGTGTGGAAGCTGATGCTGCTGTGAACGTTACCGTCTGTCTCATCAAGATAGATTTTTTTGAATCCTTCTTTGACGTTGGTTTCGTTTTCTTTTCAAAACACTCCTCCAGTGTCGTTTGCCTTTTTTTCCCGAACGTTCTCCGCATTTTTCTCAAATTCTCACGTGTCTTCACAAGATCCCTCCAACTTCCGTTTCCTGACTATTTTTCTTCACTTCCTTTCTTGGCCCGAGATGAGTTCTTACCAAATGCGCTACTGACCTCCAGTGGCCAGTTTTATTGCTTTAAAATGGGTTTTGAGCTTTGTGCATTGTATCTAAGATGCATAGGAACCTATAGATGCCTCTTGTAAAAAAAAAAAAAAAAAAAAAAAAATGCAAAAGACGTATAAACACATTTTTGGGACACTGAAGCAATTAAAAATAGAACGTATTTATACGTTTTTGGGAGTAAATGAGTTAATAAGGAATTTATGTGAGTGTTCCAAAATGTTTTTGTGAATTAATAAGCGTCAACAAAAGTTTCATTGCTAAATTAGTAAAAAAAAAAAAAAAAATTAATTAAATAATAATTATTAGATTAGTCGACTAATCGTAAAAATAGTCTGCTGAGAAATCGGGAGAAAATTAGCTGTTTGGGACAGCCCTAGTGTACCGGAACATATTTCCTTCACACCCTTCGCACCTTTTTAACCCCTGACCCATTTTCATGCCTGAATCTGAATTCTGAAGTATGTGGGATTAACTCCAGAAATCGTTATTTATATGACGAACATTACATGCTTTTATTTTGAAATGTTGACCGGAAGTACGTTTGCTAAACCGCTAGCCGTAAGCTTTACACTCCACAAAAAAAGGCACTTTCATCATTGCATGTGGTGTAAGTAATAGATTTTTTTTCATCTTTTCGTTTGCAAATGCTGTTAAATGGGGATTTTTCCTGTTTGAAGTGTCACCTTTTAACCGCAATTTTGCGTTTTAGAGAAGACTGCCAATGTTTTATAGCAGGCTAAAGTAGGTTGTCTTTTTCCCCCCCATTAGCCTCAATGTAGCAATGCTAACGTTTACAGTATTTTATATAGATGTGTTTCCTTATTTTGTATGTCTGAACTTTAATTCTACGGTGTGTTGATGACCAATAAACATCTGTGAAAGGAACTGGAGTCTCATATGCCATCAACACGCACGCACAAATGTATGCACGCACGCACGTGGTGACAAAACGCAGTCGTGAAAATTACCGCCCTCATTTTTATTTACCATGCGATAAATGGACTCATTGCATATCACGATAAATGGACTCATTGCATATCTTGACAAGCTTAGCAACTTCAATAAAACATGTCGTTAGTTAGTTAGTTAGTTAGTTAGTTAGTTAGATGGACTCACGATCGGCCAGCTTTTTGTCTTCTGTCGTCTTCCAAAATTACAACTGGGTTCATTCACAGCCCATGCAGCCTGGTATGCAAGCTTGGCATTAAAGAGACAGGACACAACTGTGTACCCTCCTTTGTTTCGTTGAAATAAGTCAATGTTTTTGCCACTCTGGAGCGCTTTTTTGGCTTTGACTGACATTTTTTCTCTCATATAGGTGCATTCTCAAAATGGACCATCACTGTCGTATCCTTTCTCATATTTATTGTATAGCACCTCAAAGTGACACCAGTGTTATTTATTTATAACCTTAATAACCTCCAATCAGCCTGGTTGAATAATTGCGTGGGTCATTTGAACCACCGTTACTTCTTCTCCTTCTGCGTCTTCATGACATTGGGCTGTGTGTACTGCAGCTGGAACGGCAGAATACGTTTCCTGGCTGCGTACAATGCCCTCGAGGTGAGTGTATAGAACTTATAATGTGCTCTTTCACCTTTCTGAACTGCTTGGCACTCGTGATTCTGTCCTGTAATGCTTTATTATTGCTACTGCCTTTCTTTGCTGGGTCTCTCTTAATGTTATGCTTGGTGTATGTGGGGTACTTGCTTCAGCGTTTTAAGCATTTGGAAATGGAAAAACCTGGGGTGCCCATAACTGGAATGGGACCTTTAATAGGGCTTCTCCCCACTGGCCAGGTACCGATTAACTCTACTCACTAAAATAAGAGTTTATTTCTCTATTCACTTACCATACTTGTTTTGTATCTGTTTTGTGTTTGTTAAGACTGATTATGTGACACCCGCACCGCCATACTCTTTTAAGGAAAAGATGATGGATAAGAGCATCATCTACTTTTGGGTGCTCACCAGGTAAAATGTTTTTACTACAAATCTATTAAAGTAGCATCAATGAGGATGTGGTGGTACATTTGACAAGTGGAGGCAGTGTGGCTATCTTTTATTGTATGTACTGTGTTGGTGCTGTTTATAGTAGTGCACATGCAAAGGCAGCGTGAAAAGGGCTGATTTAAACGTGTTGTCTAATTTCAGCACTGTGGCAGTGGTCCTGGGAGCGCTGACCACGTGGCACGCACTTCTCATATCCAGAGGCGAGACCAGCATAGAAAAGCATACCAACTCAAACGAAAAGAGTCGAATGGAAAAAATTGGACAGGTGTGTGTTTGGAAAAACTGAGGTATCGTGATGAATCCTTGCTGTGCTATCTCCGGGTTATGAACGAGTTCCGTTCCTACCCTGGCGACGTAACCCAAATTTTTGTGTAAATCAGAATTAACCCTTTAAGTACCCCTAAATACCCCTTAAATCTCGAAATAACTATCCAAACGTGTATTATACGTCATTGTACTGTCTTTGCCAAGACATTGGAGCTAAGTCCTAGCTAGACAGCGAGCTAAGCTCCGAAATGACAATATCATACATCTGTAAAATAAACATGAAATTAAATCAGTTTCAGCAATTCAAATTTGCGTATATAACTAGCTGCTGATGCAGCAATAACAATCAACACAAACAATTAGCATTTATCAGTTATCGTCCGCACGTCATCAAAAACAATCACATAAACTCGCCTCATGTATTTGACTACAATTGAAAATGCACAATAAACAGTACAAAAAGGGTTGGTGTTGCCTCTGTGGATTCTTCACAAGCGACAAAGGCTTGAAGCTGTAATCTTTCCCCTCTATCACTCGGCTGTGCAACTTCTTTGTGGGAGCAAATGTGCTCTTCCTCGTGTATATGTGCACACTCATACGCGGAGTTTAAGGGGAGGCCAGGCCCCCCTGGTGGCTGAAAAGTGCCATTGCATGCAATTGACTTTCCTATATATTATTTTAAAATTAAGAGTTTTTCGTCAAAATATTGCCTATAAAAGTTGTAAAGCAATAAAACAAACAACAAAAATGAATGAAATGAACAAAAAAAGATATTTTTATAATAGGTCAAAATTATTTTTCGAACAGATCATATGAATTGCACATTAGACGGTCATTTGCTTTACTTGCTTAGCCAAAACCACACAAGAGGCAAGATGGATATACGTAATTTTTTCAAATCCAAGCTCTCAAAGCATCAACAACTACTGAGCAAGAACCAAGGTTTGAAAATGTGGACCATGAAACGCCAGAGAGCACCGCCATAATAGTGAGCGGAGTTTCAATTTGCCCAACTAAAGACGCTAATTGTACAACAGAGACACCACCGGTGTCTTGCCAATGTAGCTACCCCTGTCAAAAATTGTATTCCCTGGTCGCGGGAGCGCACACACACATTAGTTGTGAGTTATGTCGAATTAAACAATTATTTGAAGCCAGAAAAGAACCACAGTTATTTATTTTGGACAGTGACGTTTGTTAAACTGGAGAAGCTCCATATAGGGCTTACAGTAATAACTGTAATAGGTCCTCCTACAAGTAAAACAGTAAAACATTGCCTTTTTTTACGTTTAGTACGTATGTTACGTTATAGTACAGAAAAAAAGTTTTTTTTTTTTTTTTTTCATGGATGTGCCATTTTTTAAATTCTCGTGGATAACTACATCACCAAAGCACGGAACTCAGGCAAATCAGTGCAGCGCAGTGGCTCCGCCCTGGGGGTACAATTTTTGACTACATTGGCACAACACCGGCGGGCGTACCATATTCAATGGATGTCGATCTTGGCGAAAAGTATAGCTGTCCTAAGCAGCCTGATTTAGAATTCCCCTCAAAAATGATGGTGAAGGAATAGTATCTTTACTCGTATTAACTGTTTGACGATTTGTATTACTCTAAGGTACTCAATATAAAATAAATAGCATTTATATCATAGTTTAAGGAAAACAAGCAGAATATATATGGTTTTGGGCATAAGAGATACATGACGCCTTCTGACCACGGAAGCACAACGCGTGCGTCATGCAGCTGATTGAGCAAGATTGATGCTGACTACCAGGTGTAGGCAAGTCATCTACAAGCCCACGTCTGCACCACCAAATCCCGCAATCACCTCTTCCCGACGGTCCAGAACAAATGGCGGGACATCTTGTCTTGACAAGGAACATCTGATAATGAGGAACCTGCGACCAAGAAGTGAACACTCAGCATTCACGTGGCGCTGAGGTGCCAAGATCAACAACTCTCGTTTCCCTGACAACAGTAACTCCTGAATCCTCCTGTCCAATCCACAAACAGACAAGAATCCTAAACAACGTCCAAACACACCCTTATTCCTGCCCACAGCCCACCCCACGAGAGCCTTCAAAAAGACTGAATGTTTAACTAATCGTTGTCATTTTTCACGGGAATCTTTTGTTGACTTGTGATATGGTAACCCTGGAACCAGTCTGCCCCCTCGCCTGGGTCTGTTGCTGTTTTGCCTTGCCGTTTGATCGCTGTGGACCTGAATAAATGGTCAACTTGTGTTTCGATGCCTTTTTCCAGCTTTCAAAATGGAGTCAGTACAAGACTAAGCTGAACGTGAGGAGTTTGGCCTTCTGGCCGGGTTGTAAGGAATTTGCCGGCCCGGATCGTTGGATCTGCCCCAGCGCGGGTCCGACAGTTCGGCTGGCGTGATTCCAGCAGTCTGACTAAAAGGTCAGATTCCTCCAATGGGGAACAAACGCTTATTTTCAACTTATTATTATAAATATTCTTTTAAGTTAATTTTATTGCTGACACTGCGTTTCGGGTCATCAACATGTTGTGCCCCCCTGCCCCAAAAGTCAAACTCCGCCGATGTTCGCGCTCTTCTTTGTGTGTGCAAATATGTTCTTCTTCACGTGTACATGCACTCTTAAACGCGTGCGGAAGTACAACCTGCTCTTCTACTCTTCCTGCGCCAAAATAAAAGCATGCATTACAAACTTAGTCATCATTAGCGTTGTAAGGTTGAAATCACGTGAGTCGGGTACGTTGTAAACCGGGGTCTACCTGTATAAAACTGTTAATTTATTCTATCTTTTTTTTCAGGTATATAAAAACCCATTCAACTATGGCAAGCTGCATAACTGGAAAATCTTCCTAGGTGTGGAGAAGAGAAGGTGTGTTTTCTCTGACATTTTTGTCCTTGGGTGCTGTCAGTGTTTGTATTTGTCTCTTACCATTTGTCACCTTTGCAGTCACTGGTTCACGCGTGTCCTCCTGCCCTCCGCTCACTTGCCGCTTGGTGATGGCTTGACATGGGACTTTGCACTCAGAAAGGAGCCAATACCAGTTTAAGCTGTCAAGGCGTTCCAAGCCTACTTGGCATTAAGTGGGGTACACACACACATCAATTTAACATCAATTAAAAATAACAATCCCTTACTACTTCTCCTATAGCATATGTTACAATGTTATGAAAAAGTATCCGAACCTTTTGGAGTTTCTCACATTTCTGCATTAAATCACCATCAAATGCGATCTGATCTGTGTCAAAATCACACAGATGAAAATACAGTGTCTGCTTTAACTAAAATCACCCAAACATTTATAGGTTTTCATATTTTAATGAGGATGGAATGCAAACAATGACAGAAGGGGACAAAATAAGTAAGTGAACCATCACATTTAATATTTTGTTGGCAGCCCCGCCCACTATAAATCACACACCGGGTAACAATGTCTTGATGAGAAGCATTGTCTGATGTGCATCATAGCACGGTCAAAAGAGCTGTCTGAAGACCTGCAATCAAGGATTGTTGATTTGTATAAAGCTGGGAAACGATACATAACCATCTCCAAAAGTCTGGATGTTCATCAATCGACAGTCAGTGAAGTTGTCTGCAAATGGAGAGAGTTTAGCACTGTTGCTTATCTCCCAAGGAGTGTCCGTCCACCAAAGACGATGCCAAGAGTTCAACGCAGAATACTCAGAGATGTAAAAAAGAACCCTAGAGTGTCTTCTAAAGACTTATGGAAATCACTGGCACAGTCCAATATCTCTGTGCACACATCAACTATATGTAAAACTATGACCAAGAATGGTGTTCAATCTCCTGTCTATCCTTGACACTCATGTGCCACAAAAAAAAAACAGGCAGTCACCTTCACCCATTCACCAATTGGTTCACAGAGGAGCTGAGATCACTAAAAAGGACTGGCCGAGTCCTGGAGCGGTCCTATGTTACATCAGGACTGCTGGTGCATAAGTTGGCCTACCGGGAACATCAACGGAAATTTGCCAAAGAACTTTCCAAGGCCAGCACACTACTCCAACATTATTAACAATAACTCCAGTAACTCCAAACAACTCTTCAATACCGTCAAACACCTCCTCAAACTTCAGCACACCACAACCAGACAGCCTCACAGTGCAACAAATTCATGGACTGCTTCACTTCCAAAATATACAATATTCGTGCATCTTTCTCCCACACTTACAGTTCTGTCCCATTATGTGACATTGCACCCGTCACCCACGACCTGTCTCACTTTTCCCCAACAGTGCAGCAGGAGGTCGAGAAGGTCATCACTAAATCCAAACCATCCACTTGCTCCCTAGACCCCTTCCCTTCCCCTCTGCTTAAAGCACGCTATTACTCCATCAGTCACTTGATAATAAAATTTTTAATTTTTCTCGTCAAACCGGGGATGTTCCGGCCACCCTCAAAACAGCTATCATCAAGCCCCTCCTCAAAAAAACCACTCTTGATCCTGATCCTCTGTCAAATTATCGACTAATCTCCAATCTCCCCTTCGTTTTCAAAATTTTTGAAAATATTGTATCCATTCAACTTCACAACCACCTTAAATCAAACCGTTTATATGAAAAATTCCAATCTGGTTTTCGTCCATCCCACAGCACCGAGACGGCGTTCATCAGAGTCACCAATGACCTTCTGATGACATCTGACTCCAGTTCTACTTCTCTCCTTATCCTTCTTGACCTCTCTGCTGCATTTGATACTGTTGATCATCACATCCTCCTTCACCGCCTCCAACACAATATAGGTATCTCTGGCACTGCCCTTCAGTGGTTTAATTCATACCTCACGGGAAGGACTGTGGTATGCTAAATCTGTGGAGTCCCCCAGGGTTCTGTGCTCGGTCCAACCCTCTTCATCATTTACATACTACCCCTCGGTCGTGTCGTCAGCAGGCATGGAATACAATTCCATTGTTATGCTGACGACACACAACTATATTTCAAGGTCACTCTGTCCTCCACCCTCTTCTCCTCTGTTTCTCAACTTGTGTCCTGCCTGGAGGAGATAAGGCCTTGGATGAGTGAAAACTTTGCAGCTGAACAGCTCAAAAACAGAAGCTATTCACATTGGTACTCCTCACCAGCTCCGTTCCGCCCCCATTTCCTGAGTCTATTTTTTCGGCCACAAATTCTCCTTCTCCCCTTCTGTGACTAATTTGGGAGTCAGGTTTGACCTCCATCTTAGCTTTAATAATCACATCAATTATATTTGCAAAACCTCCTTCTTTCACCTCCGCAGTATTGCCAAACTCTGGCCATCTCTCTCCCGTCCTGCTGCAGAGAGACTCGTCCATGTCTTTATCTCCTCCAGGTTGTACTATTTTAACACACTCCTCATCGTGATCTCTGGCAAGAGCCTACAGAGGCTCCAGTATGTCCAAAACAGCGCTGCCAGGGTCCTGATGAGGGTGCGTAAACATGAGCACATCACCCCATCCTTCACATCCTACACTGGCTCCCTGTTCACCTCCGTATTGAATTCAAAATCCTCCTTCACACCCATCACTGTCTACACGGTGAAGCCCCCACTTACCTCACCGAACTGCTCACACCAAATACTTCAGCCAGAACCGGTCAGGCCAACTGCACCGTCTACTCCCACCCAGGACTAGGCTCAAGACTATGAGCGACAGGGCCTTTGCAGCTGCTGCTCCCCGTCTGTGGAATGCCCTCCTAGACCGCCTCAGAGCCCCGCAGACAGTGGACGCGTTTAAAAAAGGACTAAAAACTTACCTTTTTCAAAAAGCTTACTCTGGCTAATTTTATCTGACTATCTTATTTTTATCTGATTTGTATCTGATTTTATCTGTGTTTCTTGTCTGTTTTTGCTTTTACTCTTTTGTTCTTAGTCTTTTTATTTTTTTCTATGGTAATGTGCACTTTGAGATTTGTTTTTCAAATGTAAAGTGCGTTATAAATAAAATGTATTATTATTATTATTATTGTTCATGGGAGGACTCCACGGAGGAAGCCATTGCTGTCTATAAAACAACAACAACAAAAAGTTTTTTAAAAAAAAAAGGCACTTTGACACTCCACAGAAGTTTGGGCAAAATATTTTGTGGACTGATGAAACCAAAGTTGAACCGTTTGGGAGTAACAAACAATGTCGTGTTTGGAGGAAAAATGGAATAGCTCACCAAAATCAACACCTTATCCTCACCTCACCGTGAAGCATGGTGGAGGGAGCATCATGATTTGGGGCTGTTTTGCTACCTCAGGTCCTGGACAACTTGCAGTCATTTATAGAAGAATGAGTTTTGCAGGAAAACCTGAAGCCGTCTGTCAGACAGTTGAAGCTAAAAAGAGGATGGATGCTGGAACAAGACAATGATCCAAAACACAGAAGTAAATCAACTTCAGAATGGTTTCAGAAGAACAAAATACATGTTCTGGTGTGGCCAAGTCAAAGTGCAGACTTGAACCCCATTGAGATGCTGTGGCATGACCTAAAGACAGCGATTCATGCCAGACATCCCAGGAATCTGACTGAACTACAGCAGTTTTGTAGATAAGAATGGGCCAAGATTAGTCCTCCGATGTGACAGACTGATCTGCAGCTACGGGAAGCGTTTGGTTGAAGTTATTGCTGCTGGGGGGGGGGGGGGGGGGTACAAAATATTAAATATGATGGTTCACTTACATCACAGGTGTCAAACTGATTCCAGAAAGGGCCAAGTGGGTGCAGGTTTGCTTTCCAACCAATAAAGAGGATACCTTTATACCAATCAGATCTTTTACATGTGTAATCAGTTAATCATTGTCAGGTGCTGCTTGTTTCAGCAGAAAGTTCATTGGTTAAACTTTCTGCGCGGTGTCGGTTGGAACAAAATCCAGCACCCACTTGGCCCTTTCTGGAATTGGTTTGACACCTGTGACTTACATAATTTCCCCCCTTTTGTCATTGTTTGCATACTATCCTCATTAAAATATGAAAACCTATAAATGTTTGAGTGATTTTAGTTAAAACAGACACTGTTTTTTTCATCTGTGTGATTTTCACAAAGATCACATCACATTTGATGGTGACTTTATGCAGAAATGTGAGAAATTCCAAAATGTTCAGATACTTTCTAATAACACTGTACACACATAAGGATATCACCATTGACAATCTGGATTATCCTCCACAAACCAGATGTCTTATTTATCACCAACCCTGACCTTTTTGAGTCAAACTGGTACTTGAAATCATCCAAATGGCTGGAAAGCGCAAAGAATAAAGTGTAGTAGCAGTGGTAGTAGTAGTGGTAGTAGCTGAAGCAGAAGTTAGGCTAACTGATGGTTTATCTGGTAACGGCATTTCAGTAGGAAAATCTTTGTTTTATCATTTTTATTGTGGTGAATGACTTTTGACACTATACAAAAGCTCAAGCTTTTGCTCCTCTATTTGTGAACCCATCAATCCATTTTTTAACACCAGTTGTCCTCGATTGGGAGGGTGGGGTTTAAAACATTTAGCTTCGCATTCAAGGAATCAGTGGCTCGGCCAACTTCACTAGTAACTATTTGCCAACGGAATATTTGAACATTCTTGATCAATGACCAAGCAGAAAATATTGCTCTTAACGCAAAAAAAATTATACCTTATGATTATTGGTTTGTGTGTACCCCATTTTATGGCTGGCTTCAAGATCGAACCTGATGAGATTTCAGAAATTGGGTGAAAATAACTTGCAATACCTCAAAAACACTGCGGAAACTCGCTGAGTTTGAAATGTTATCTGTCGCTTTGATTGACTTGAAGCAATCAATTTCAGGTTTTTGACCGCTCACATCGTACCAGAGCTAAAACATGGTGCGCCTGATCAACATCTGTTTAATGCTTTTATTTATCTGTATTTTTTATCGGTGTAAATGAATAAATCTTGTTTAATTATTATGTGGGCTAGTCTTATTCATTCCAAATACATGACACTTGCATCTTGCCAATCATAAACAATTTCACTATCCTTCATTTCTTTCGGTTTCAGGGTCTCATCTCTGTTACATCACAAAGTTGTTTAGACAGACAGACAGATTACACATACACACGATGTGATGCCAATACTGTAGTCTGGGATTATGACATAGCATGCCAGATTTAATCTTTATTTGAACGCACAATTTAGAAAAAAGAAATGGCGGTTCAGATACACTTCCCAAAATGTGTCAACCAATTTTGTCACTGCAGTCAAATCGTTTGACTTAAATGTTATTCAGAATGAACTGACTTTGTAAGTAAGTCATTTTTGAATGATCATTTCCCACTTTAACATATGGAGGAAAACACAGACAAGACTGAAAAAGCATTTTCTGCTCTTGCACTCCTCTTTAAAAGAAACTGCTGTATTTTAAGCCAAAACAGCTGTTGTGTTTGATAGAACAATATGTCTAAATGCTGCCGTAGCTGATTCATGACGCATTAAGCCCCCGAACTACAGTATTTTTAATTTGCCCATTTTACCCTGGAAGCCCCATTTACAGACGTTGCGCTACCGTTTTTGTTTCAACCCAGCCATGAAAACAAGGTAAGTAATTAATATTTATTATTCGAAATGTCATTTTTAGCTTAGATTCATTAATTGATGTCTAATACTTTGTTTAAAAAAAAAAAAAAAGACCTTAAACTATTCACGTGCATATTTTAAACTTTTAAACGAATTACGTCACAATGAAAAAAATGGTGTCTGTAAAAAAGTCACGGATATCTACCTCATAACTAGCGCTAAATTGTATTTTTTTTTTTTTTACTGTCGCATTTTCCCCGATATGTTAAATGATAAAGAATTGATCCAAACTAAGAAAAATTGAGGGGAAAAAAAACATTTAAAAGGGTAAGTACTGTATATGAAAAAGAAAATCTCGGCTACTCCTTGATGTCTGCAATTTCTGCATCGCAACCCTTGTTATATTACCATGTTTCATCCATAAAATCCCCCAAAAATCCAGCTGTGGCCATTCACAGCTGTGTCTTGACACTCAGTAATACATGCGAAATTGAGTTTTTGGATCAAAACAAGGTAAGTACGCGATAATATCTTGTTAAAGTCATGGCGTCTGTAATTCTGCTCTCGCGTGTTATCACCTCCAGATAGGGTTTTGCCGTTTAAAAAAACTTTTTTTTTTTTTTTTTTTTTTAAATGTCTTCCTGTCCAAAATTTTTCTTCTCCCAGAAAATCGAGAGTTTAAGCTTTCCAATGATGGACGTCGGGCCATCCTCATGGAGCCCGTTTCTGATTGTTCAGTCAGAAACATTCACACCAGTGGCCTGCTTGAGGTCATTTTGTAGGGCTCATCCTGTTCCTCCTTGTACAAAGGTGCGGATACCCCCCTGCTGAGGGTTTAAGGACCTTCAACAGCCTTGTCCAGCTCTCCTGGAGTCTCCTCCAAGCTGCCAGGTTGCTCTTCAGACTGTCCAGGAGCTCAGTGATGTCATGGTTTAGATTCGGGAGGAGATCCCCCAGGAGAACATCAGCACCCTCATTAGGAGCATGCCAAGGCGTCATAGGGAGGTCACACATACTACTGAGCCTCATTTTGACTTGTTTACACGGCATTATATCAAAGTTGGATCAAATTTGTGTTTTTCCACTTTGATTTTGAGCACGACTCCAAACCCAGACGTCTATTGGGTTGTTACATTTGATTTTCATCGATGATTTTTGTGTGATTTTGTTGTCAGCACATAGTAAATGGTGTTACACTTGTATAGCGCCTTTCCACCATTAAGGCCCTCAAAGCGCTTTACCTACTGGTGATGCAGCACAAGGAGGGGCTCAGCATCTTGCTGAAGGATACTTAGACGAGTTCATCAAGGGAGAGAATTGGAGCAACAACCTCTGGGTTCGGGAGCAACTACACTACCACTGAGCCATGCTATCCCGACACATACAACTATGAAAATTTCTACAACATTTTACTTGAGTGTTCCCATAATTTTTTTACCAGCGTATATTAGCCTACTATCAAAATGACTAAGTCGGCTGCATTTATATGATGAGCCTGCATAATTAAATGTTTATTTTCCCTGCAGTGCATTTTATAGAGAATGACGCACCATGTGACTACTGTTGTACGATTCCCTCTTACATTTAACTTACTGAATTACAATATTATTGAATTATGGTTCATTGCTTTAATAAAATTAAAGAAATGTAATTAAGGAATCCAGTTTTCAATGTCATTTTTATTTTGAGGATTTGAAAAAAACAAAAACAAAATAGAACATGCGTATCGTGCCCCTTATGTGTGCAACAAACAGAATGCAATAAAACGCAGCCTTCATTCATAAAATATTAAAAAACAGCCTTTTGAAAAGGTAAAGTCTATAAAATCAAATTAACACAGTTTAAGTTTGATTTCTGAGCAAATGACAGGAATGTCAGTTTGTTGACAGAAATGTTGAAATTTAATATTTATTTTACACATTTTTACAGCATTGGAAAACATTAAGAATTTTTGTGTCATGTTTGCCCACCTACAGAAACCATATTAAAAAACAAGAAATATATTTCCCTCCCCCATTGTTTTCCATGTTCCTCCAGCACCACAGTTAAAAACCTAGGAGTTCTATTTGACCCAGATCGATCATTTAAAGCTCATATTAAACAAACCTGCAGAACAGCCTTTTTTCACCTGCGCAACAGAGCCAATATTAGAAATATTCTGTCTAAAAGCGATGCAGAAAAATTCATTCAGGCGTTCGTTACATCTAGATTGGATGACTGTTACTCCTTACTCGCAGCTTGTCCTAAAAGTTCCCTAAAAGGTCTTCAGCTAGTCCAGAACGCAGCAGCAAGACTTTTAACAGGAATTAATAGAAGAGAGCACATCCCCCCTCAGCTCCAAGCTCTTCACTGGCTTCCAGTTGAGTTTAGAATTAAGTCTTTTCATCACTAGTCACCTGGTGTCCCCTTTCCCCCTCCTTCTTTTTTCAGCCGCAGCCGCCTGACTATCCTGACCCCTGGCTGGATGGACGTCCTCGTTGCCCCCTGCGTGTCATCTGGCTAGATGGACCTCCGCATGTTCACTTACTCCACTGTATCTTTACAAACTGGAACTCCTTCTTCTACTACCCATCATCAGTCCTGGTGCATCTATAGCCTGTACGTCGTGGGAGCGGATCTCTCCTGATTGTGGTTCTCCCCAAGGTTTCTCTTTTTTTCCCATGGGGTTTTTGGAGTTTTTCCTTGCCGCCATGGAGGGTCTTAGGATGGGGGATGCCCAGGACATGGACTCATCTCATTCATCTACTGCAGGGGTGTCCAAACTTTTTGCAAAGGGGGCCAGATTTGGTGTGGTAAAAATGTGGGGGGCCGACCTTGGCTGACGTACTTTACGTAGAACAATATATTTAAGCAAATTTTAGCAAGTCATTATGTGTGTCACATTTGCTTTGTTAAATTATTTATTTAAAAAAAAAAAAAAATCTCGCAACTAGCCTTTGTGGCGTTCGCTTTCGATTCTCGGGATCTTGCGAAATCCTGCTGCTGTGAAAGTAAACTAGCTTCAAGTTTCTTCAATTTCTCGCTGCGTATCTTCCCTGTAATATTGTCGTATATGTCAGCGTGTCTTGTTTGGTAATATTGCCTCACATTAAACTCTTTAAAAACAGCGACTGTTTCTTTGCAAATGAGGCAGACACAGTTGTTGCATATTTTAATGAAGAAATAGTCCAATTTCCACCTATCCTTAAAGCGTCGGCCGTCGCAGTCAACTTTTTTGTTGTTGTTGTTGATTGTTGCCATTTTAGAAAATTGGAAGTCAAGGGTTACACGGGGTAATGTTGCTTGAAGGGCTGCTGTCTTTTAGTGGGTAAATGAGGATCAGCATTTAATGTGTAAACTACTTCATATGATGGTAGCAGTACTGCTGACCAATTTATTAAGTCTGTGTGCGGGCCATATTGATCTTATGACAGAGGCTGGGGGCCGGATGAAATTTGACCACGGGCCGCATTTGGCCCCCGGGCCGCACTTTGGACATGTCTGATCTACTGTATCTGACTGTGTATCAAAACGATTCTGTAAAGCCCTCAGAGACAAACCTGTTGTGATATAGGGCTATACAAATAAAACTGAATTGAATTAAACTGAATTTCAAACATTTTTGAAAACGCTCCAGGGAGCCACTAGGGCAGTACTAAAGAGCCGAATCTGGCTGTAGAGCTTTGGGTTGCAGACCCTCGACCTAGACAAATGAGTTTAGTATTTGGGGATTTAACCACTTTTGAATCCAACCAAAACCAATAAAAATATATTATTATGATACATTTTTGTATAAATTAATGGGTTTGATTATTAATACAAACAAACGATAGCTACTTTTCATAGAGGTTGTGGACAGGTGGCGCGCTTGTATCGACTGTAAAAAGATGCTCTGTGATTGAACAAGTGACACGCAATCAGATACACGTAAGACTTACAAATAAGAGTTCCGTAGGTAGGGAATGAATCCTGTACAGTTGCAAGTTCAAATATGTATGCAGTTTTAATATGGAATATACAAGCTTTTAGCCACCGTTTTGGGACTACATGTATATTTTCATTTAATATCTGGGTACAGTACTCTTATTTAGCCAATAAACCTTTTATTTTGAAAGGTGTACTGTTTTGACTGGTTTTGACTTCTGCTGACTTGAAAGTACCTGAAGCGATGACCGTGACCAGCGCATGCGCGAAGGCTGATCAGGCTGGAGTTTTCTATGGATGCAAACTGATGGTACTCTGATGTCCTGAAGAAAAAAAACTACCTATTTGTCTGTTTTTCCGAAAACTTTGAACATTTCTATGCCCAAATTGACCTTTTGGGACAGTTTCGCGGTCGCTTGAAAAAACTCAGAAGCTCGGATGTGGCAAGCCAACTGCCGACGAATGCATCATTTAGCAGACTGGATTTCAGGTGCGTAAATAATGAAAAAGTAAAACGTTTTTTACTTGGTTTTGTGCCAGCACTCGAAATTTCACCCCAAAAAATGCTTAACAGTTAGTGTGCATACACACACATGCGCGAGCGCATTATAATTTTCCACTCACTTAAATGTGAGTGTTGGTGGCGCGTGGACGTGGCGCGTGCCACGGTCAGATGGCAGTACACGTGACGTAAACATCACAAAACATACTGAGCTGTCACGTTATTCCTTCACATAATTCTTTATTTCATAAACAAATGCTCATCATACATCGTATTTGAAGCCTTCTTTTTAAATATTCTTTGGCACGTTTACCTGAAGGTAACGTGATGGGAGGCTGCGTGGGGAGGAGCAGGAGGAACGACGGCCACGGGAGTGTTCGGAGTTTGACCAGGAGCAAAAAACGTGGAGGTAAGGCTAGGCAAGGCAAGACAAGACAATTTTTTAAATTCCTATTGCACAATTCAACACAAGTTGATTCAAAGTGCTTTACATCACATTAAAGTAAAAACACAAAATGATATTAATTCATCAAGAGAGTAAAAAAAAAAAAAAAAAAACACACATTTGAAACAGGCAATAGAAATAGAACCGAAAAACAAATTTAATGCAGAAACTAACATGGACCTTAGGCTATATAGGCAGTTATGAATACGCTGTGGTAAACAACTACTGTATATTATTATATTGTATATTATATGAGCTGTACTTTTATCAGTGTTACATCTGCATTCAAATGTAGTTACATGGGGGCATAACTGATATGATTAAAGAGCCTGTGACAGCATAAAAAAATCTTAAATAGCATTATTATGTGAATTAAAATAATAATTTGAGACAATTCGACTATATACAACAATTTGGCAAAGCACAGATGACGAGAAATGAGTCTTTTAATCTGCCATTTAGCCCCGCCTGTCATTATAGCATTCTAGTGTCCCCTCACTAGATGATGACATCAGCAGGGTAAGGATTTCAGATCTACTCCAATATTTTTACAGGATGTTCTTTTTATCTAAGTATTTTCCCCAATTGCTAAATAGATGGTATGGTCATGATGAATAACAGTCTTGTGGTTAATGAAATAAATACTAAAACTGCATTTATTCAGTACGACAGGGCAAAATTACCCTATAATGGTCAAAACTGTCGACTTCTTGCACCTCCCGAACGGTATTTTATGCCACTGGAGTTAGTCCGGCTTTTGTCATTTCCCTGCCCTGGCTTCGGAGACTGAGGAAAGAGCGTAAACAAAACGGGAGGCGTGACAGCTAACCGACACACTAACCCGAACCGAGCGGCGTTTGGAAGTCTTTTTCTCGCCTTTCGAAAACGAAAAATCACACAAAACTACCCCAACTCATGTCACACAGTGGCGGGGTTGATTGTCTTCACTGATCGGCCAGCCCTCTGCGGCGAGCAAGGTACGGCCCGTCATTCTGCCTCGGCAGGCAGGCAAAGAGGGGAAAGACAAGAATGAACACCGTAAGTAGCGCATTCTTGGTGGACAAACCGTCCGACGTCGGAGCGGGGGGCTGCTCGTGGCCAAGCCGAGGGAAGCGCTATGTGGGCGGGCACGCGAAAAGGAGCAAGGCGGGTGTGTGACAAGCTGCCGGTCGTTGGCCGTTTGGCCTTCTCTGTGGACAGAGTATTGTCATCCACAAAATGCAAGCCACCTCCTTATTAAAACGTGCCAGTATTTGACATAGAACAAAACACGTAGTTCACTCACTTCCTCGTCGGTCCAATGGTCCCACAGTTGTGGGACTTGTTTTGGCCATTCTCCGCGGTGAATAGGAACTTTTTGAAACCCAAAAAGGTTCAGCGGTCCTTTCCAAGCGGTCCATTTCATTCAGGAGCATAAAATGACTGCCTGAAATATGAAATAAACATGCTTTTTGCTGTCATAGGCACTTTAAGTAGCTCATTTGTCAAAACTCTAAATCAAGGTATTACTTTCAGCATTTAAAAAAACATGCATACAAATATTCAGTGTTGTTTTTCATTGTGATGATGATTATGATGATGTGCAATTGTTGGGACTCATACCTCAAATCCTCTGAGCAGGTCAGACTAAAATACCACTGAAGTCAATGATAAATGACAAAAACTCTTGAGTAGTATTATTTAATCATTTGTTTCTATGCTGGTCTGTCAAAATATGTATTTAAGAGTAATCGCCTAGTTGGGGACAATTGGTGTACAGTGACTAACTGAATAGTATCTAGTGGGTAAGGCTGCAACAACTACTGTAATTTTCGGACTATAACCAGCTACTTTTTTCCCTCATTTTGAATCCTACGGCTTATTTGTTGATTTATTGGGTTAATAGGTAACACTTCATTTGACAGCGGCGTCATAAGACTGTCATGCGACGTCATAATTATGACATGACACTATCAGGGGGATTAATGAATGCATATGACAGATGTCATCAAGTGTCATCCGGAAAATTATGTCACTAACTCCATTTATGTCTAGCTCAGATCTTGTACATCCATTCAAAAGTGAGATATTTTGCCAGATGACACGAAATGAAATGGTCTAATGACAGTCTTATTGTGCCACCGTCAAATAAAGTGTTACCAAATACCATAACTAGTAATTAATGAAACAACTGGAACAGTAACTGAAGAAATAATTAGCAAAGCATACATTTTGATTGTTATTTACATCTGTAGCGCTGCAATGCATGCTAGGAGGCATGTTGGACGACAGTAGTGTTAATAGCAGGTGGCAGCAGACGTTGACTTTCTCCCTTAAGAGAGCAGTGATGGCCAAATGAAGATTCATGGAGCAATGAATGGTTTTTCATTTGGTCTTATGAGAGTCTTATGATGCCGCTGTCAAATAAAGTCTTACCGGTTAATATCTTTTGGTGTAAATATCCCATAATATAGTGAGGACATCTGTGGCTTGTAGTCCAGTGCGGTTTATCTATGAACAAATGCAGTTTTTTTGAAAAATTCGGTGGGTGGCGGCTTATAGTCAGGTGCGCCTTATAATCCGAAAAATACGGTAAGCAAAGTTCTTGAGTCTGCATAATTTTGTGTTATCGCACAGTTACAATGCTTGTTTGCTGGAAATTCATTTCCATAGTCAGTTTTTTTGTCACTTTAATAAATGGACCTCCTTTAATAAATCTCCAATAGTGGTTGCCCCTTTAATAGCCTGAATTAATTACCCAATTTTTAAAAACTTTGAGAGACATGGTCTCAAAGACAGTACACAAGTAGAAGTCCGTACTTGACAAGAATTTGCACTGGTGACGGTTGTTCGCAGAATTCCAGCCTATGGAATTTCTGACTGAGTTTAAGAGACTGCTAATAGGTTTGGCATGCTAGTGCTGGGCATTTTTATCCCTACCTCAAATAGAAGTGATAGGATTAGACCATGTGTCGAGATGCAACCTTCAGAACGCCTGGCTTACTATCCCCAGTTTGTATTCTCGTTCCATGAAAAGCAGGGACAAGATATTTATGGCTTGTTGTTTGAACACCTTTAAGTGGAGGCGGGTGGGCGTTTATTCCCATGCACTCAAGTTAGATGGTGATGCGGATGGTCCACTCAAACCAGACAGAGTGGTGTGTGTTGTCTTTTTTGTCTGAGACGACTGTGGGTATAGCTGCATTCACAACAAATAGCAACACTGCTATGGGAGTTCCCAACTCTAGGGAATGCAACTACTACCACTCTCCAGATCCACCTGTAAGGATACTACTGAAAAGTAAGTTGGAATGGATGCTGGATGTTGGCTGGATTGATTGATTGATTGATTGATTGATTGATTGATTGATTGATTGATTGATTGATTGATTGATTGATTGAGCGACAGAGGGCTTTTTTTGTCAGTTGACACAATTTAGATTGTTTCATTACTGTACATGGTTTTTACATTGGCAATATGAATAGTTGCCTTAACTAACCTTTTCCTCATTTCTGACTCTCTTAATGCTTTAATGCTTTTTTAAGATGTGCTTTGTTTTTCTGCAAAAAAAAAAAAAAAAACTAAAAATTGCACAGATGTATATGGCGGAAAATACTCAGGTGACCTGAAGTTCCACTCTGAGACCCCCAATTTGGCTAAATTTTAAAATTGTCTGATATGCATGTGTGATACATCATTGGAAAGTTTAAAATCTCAATTTTCTGGGGGAAGAAAAATTTTGAAGAGGAGGGAATATAAATTAAAAAAAAAAAAAAAAAAAAAAAAATTTAAACATCGAAACCGTAACTGGAGGTGAGAGCATAATTAAAGACGCCATTATTTTAACGAGATATTATTGTGAAAAGAGGGTGTTAAACTAAGGCTTATATGACATTTTAGTTTTCAAATATTGTTTGTGTGTCATTGCGCTGGCTAGCTGCGCTGATTTGCATGATAATACATGGGCGCTATTATTTCCAATACTTGGTGAAATAGAACACTGTCTTTGTAGTAGCCCAGTAATAGTCGTAAACTATCCAGCATGCGTGTGTATTGCCATTGTGCATGCTTGGTATGGAGTAAACGTGTGAGTATGACAAATTTGGACAGAAACCGCTTTTTTGGATGGGAAACACTAAAAACATCCTCAGCTCCCCCTGCTGTGAGTGACTTCCAGCGCCCCTGTCTTTCTTACAGTTTAACTAAAAAAGAGGGGAAAATGAATATTGACAGTAATTTAATATTCCTGATGCAATTGTAGGTTTACAGCGTTGACAGCTAGAACAGAATACAAGCCTTGTAATGTGGAAATGGGCGGATTAGATAGTATTGCATATATTTTAAAAATCATTTTAGTGCTAGCAGTGCATGTACTGATGTTGACTGTCATTGGCCAAAGCCTGCTCTTGTGTCCAGCCAATGCCCTTTGAGGATAGCCACTGAGAGCTAAATCCTGTTATGTGGCACCTGATTACCGCCTATAATCCAGGGGCGTCCATCCGTCTGCAGTCTCACATACTGTATATGTGCT
Source organism: Corythoichthys intestinalis (assembly GCF_030265065.1). Lineage (NCBI taxonomy): Eukaryota > Metazoa > Chordata > Actinopteri > Syngnathiformes > Syngnathidae > Corythoichthys > Corythoichthys intestinalis. The sequence continues at coordinate 7,117,007 of NC_080404.1, forward strand.
CACTCCAGACACGAAAATCACTTCAACAATAATTATAATAATTAGAATTATATCAACAACTCTTTGTGTTAATGAGCGTTTTCAGTATGATCATGCTGATCCCTGCTGCTCCCTTTTAGCAGGGATGATGATAAAAGCTGATGTGTGTCAGCATATGATCACTCACAACATTTGGAACAACTGTGAGATTGAGATTACGAGATTGTTGTATCAGTGGTATATCAGATTATCTGCCTTTGACCAAGAGAGGATGAGTTTTGATTGTCAACGAGGTATTATTCATCATCTTTATTAACCGTTAGATGCATAAGCAGGGGTGAAAGTGGCTAGAATTTCTTGCCGGAAGTCCTTTGGCTCCAGCGCCCCCGCGACCTTCATGAGTTTAAGCGGCTCAGAAAATGAATGAATGAATTAATTGGTTTCATACATGCATTAGGCTGCTGCATTACACTGGAACAAGGCATACATGAGAAACTGATTTCCATTCAAAATAGTATTTTTTCACTGATTTACAAAATTCCATCTAAAACGCCATCAAATTTTTGTATTTTCTCAAATTTAAAAGCAAAACCTCAACTCACCTTAACTATTCAAGAACATAGGATATACTTTAAAATCTAAGATAATATACTATAAACACTGGCTTTTTTTTTTTTTTTTAAATAATAAAGATATAAGTAAAATACTTTTTTTTTTTTTTTTTTAAGTGCAAATGACTTATATTATGCACAGTGAAATGCAATATATTTTGAAGACAAAGCAAACATTGAATTTTTTTAATCATAAGGAAATAATTAAGTAGCCTTACATAAATGAGCAAAAATAAGTGCACGTTAACATGGAAGATGTTCTGAACCACCCAAATAAAATAAAATAATACAAAAGAAACTTAATCAACTCTTTCCTTTCTCTTAAATCAATCGGATCAATTTTCCGTTGCATTGCACCTTTAATTGAACAAGCTTTTTTTTTGTGTGGAGGATAGATCTTAAGCCTGAACCCAACCCGACCCAACCTGAAATTCGGGCCGGGTCGGGCCCAGAATGTCTATTATTTTCGTTCGGGTCGGGCCAGACTTCTCTCTCGCTAACTTTTTTTTAAAATATACTGTATATTTATATATGTATACTAAAACGATGTATGGATGTTACACTAAGGAATACTTGTTATAAAATAAATAATCTGGATAAAACCGATGGCAGTGTGCATCCCTGCGCACGTGAACGCCGTGGCCCTGCCCTCTTTTTAATCTTCCCTTCCTGCCGTGGCGCCCTCCGTGAGTCCGCGTCATGGTATTTCCTTTTCGATATGGAGCAGCAACAAGTGAAAAACAAACTAAAGACGGAGTAGGGTAGGAAAAGGAGAGTGGGGCATGGAAAGGCTTCAAATTGATTGTTGAAGATGCTATACAGAAACCTGTGTCTGCTTTGCTGAATGTAAATGAATGTGACGCTTTGCTCTCATACGAAAAATATATTTAACAAACCTTTCTAGTGTTATTTCGTTGTGTAAATGCATTTATAATGATCATAAAAATATGAAGACTATTTAAACACTGAGAAAACTTAAGCTTTTTCTGCCAACTCGAAGAGATTAAAATAGATGTCAAATCCACTATCCACCTGATAGAATAGACACACAAATATAAAATATATAAATGTTTATTGTTTAACTGGGAGAATTCGTTGCGCTACGTAACCAAGCATTGTCACCAATGTGATCACACAAAACGTAACCACGCATCGCATCCCCGCATTTCCTCCTTCTCCTGAGTCCTAACAAATAAAACATAAAATTTCGTGGGGGGTCGGGTTCGGGCCTGTAAATCAAGTTAATTGATCAGACCGGGTCGGGCTTTAGCACCCGGGGGCCGGGCCGGGTCAGGTCGGGCTGGATTTTTTTAGGCCCAGTCTAACCCCTACTTGTCTGATACAGAGAGACGCTGGGAAGAACTACGGAGAATACATAAATGAATAATAAATATCAGTGGAAACGGATGACTCTATACAAGCTGTTTATTAGGCTTGTTGTTAACACTTGTGTATGTAAATCTGACGTTAGTAGACGTTAGTGTTCTTATTGGAGATGCGTGTGTGGCAGCGTGGCAGGTTTTTTTTCGAACATGGGGTTTTGACAGGCGCCGTCATATTTTCGGGATCAAAGCAACGAATGCCGGAACGGCATTCTGCCTGAAAAGTTCATCCCGGTACGCCGTTCCGCCTCGTTCCGGCTCACTTTCACCCCTCTGCATAAGCAAGTTAAAAATGACCTGGTGAGATTGTTTACTTGAACTATCTTTGTAATGAAAAATTGGTATCAATTCATATTCCAGGGATTTCTCAAAAGAGACGTTTTTGATATAGTGCCATTAAATTTTTTACCATTATAGATTTGAATAAATTGTAATTTTTGTATTACAAGCTTCCAAAGGTGGGTCAAAAATGACCCACATGCATTTTCTATGGGATCCATTGGGAACCTTTGATTCTTATCAACTTTGGCTGTCAGGAATAAATTAACTGTTTTAACACAGACTAGGTATATAAGAGGTGTCACCCATCCGGAAGATTATTTTACACAGCAAGAACAGATACGTGCACTATTATAAGTATTATCTTCATATAGTATTTTGTGTGTGTGTGTGCGTGTGTGTGTGTGTGTGTGTGTGTCTTTCATGAGTGTTATTATTATTTATCAACAAATTTGCCTACTTCATAACTACCTAGCTAACTATAACATTACTGTATATGTAGTGTGTGTATTTATTTGATTTATTGATCTATTGGAAATGTTGCTCTTATGTTTCCTTATCCGAGAAGTCGTGGCTCATACATAGATAGATACACAGTCCAGAGTACAGAGTCCGAAATTTCTGATGATGAGGACCCAGACGGCAGTGGCAGTCGTCCACCTGAAAATCCAACTGAATAGGATCAATCTGACTCACAAGTTTCCACTTATGTGTCCTATGAAGAAGAAAGTGTCCAAACCATGGCCAACGGAATGAGTTGGTAGGGCTCTTAGAACACAGCCACAATATCCTCAGAAGTCAGTCAGGGCCTGCACAAGGGGTTAGCACCATAGTCTCACCAAAAAGATGCATGGGAGCTCTTCATCCCTGATGATACAATACAAGAGGGGATAAAATCTGTTGCTGTTCTGTTCTGTTTTTTTTTTTTTTTTTTTAATGTTAAAGCAACACAAGATAACTTTTCAACCTTTATAAAATATTTTCACAAGATATGTGATATGTTGACTGACAACTAGTTGAATGACACCTCTTTTATATCTTGAGGCATCTGTATCACTTTCACTGGCACCAATTAACTTTGAAAATGGTCGCAGGAACCCTGCCACACAAAAAAAACACAAATGTACTGACTGCTTTACGGCGTACGCCACTTCCCCCTTTCATTGAAAAGACAGAAGTCGATGCGAACACTTTCGCGCAAATTCTGCAAAGATAGCAGCGCAACAAAAGAGAACAAGTTTTGTCCGAGGAGAAAAAAGGGAGGCTACCAGGTAGAAAAGGACCACAGAACAAACAGTGGCCCGGCTTTCCCTCACTGGCGTGACCCTCCCCCACCGAACTCGTCAGCGCTGTGAAGGAATAGTATATTTTCTCATATTAACTGTTTGAATTACTCTAACGTACTCAATATAAAATAAATAGCACTTAATGTACATCATAGTTTAAGGAAAACAAGTAGAATATATTTGACAAAGGGCATAAGAGATACATGACGCCTTCTGACCACGGAAGCCCAACGCGTGCGTCAAGCAGCTGACTGAGCAAGATTGACGCTGACTACCAGGTGATAGGCAAGACATCTACAAGCCCATGTCTGCAACACCAAATCCTGCAATCAGCTCTTCAGGACAGTCCAGAACAAATGGCGGAATGTCCTGTACTACCACAACACCCAATAACAAAAAGAACTCAAAAGTTTGATAGGTCAGTGCCTCAGATGGTGAGGCGCGCCAAATCTCCCACCTCAGTTGCCTCATTATTACCCATGACCCAGGAACAGTGACACACGAACCTGACCGCCCAAGTCTGCAACAGAAGAAGACCCAAACACACCCCTCTTTCTGCCCCCCCACCCCACCCCACGAGAGCCTTCAAAAAGACAATGTTTAACTAGTTGTCATTTTTTTCTCGGGAATCTTTTGTTGACTTGTGATATGGCGACCCTGAAACCAGCCTTTGTCTTTTTGTATGATTGCTGTTGAATAAATTCTGAACTTGTTTCGAAGCCTTTTTCCAGCTTTCAAAATGGAGTCAGTACAAGGGATTAAGACTAAGGGGAATGCGCAGAGTTCGGCCTTCTGGCCGAGTTGTCTGAGTTTCGCCGGCCCGGGTTGTTGGAGCTGAGCCAGTGCGAGTCCGGCGGTTCGGCTGGCGTGATTCCAGCAATCTGGCTAAAAGGTCAGATTCCTTCAGCTGATGAGTTCGGGTGGGGTGTGGGGGTTAGCCCAGTAAGCCAAACAGTTGCTAATCGTCATATGCTTTTGTATAGCCACAACTGGATCCATTACCTTATTAATATTCATCCTTCACACAGCCGCTGGAAACTGATATATCGTTTAATCCATCTCCAGGCGACCTGGAGATCATAACTGTACGACACTTTGCGCACGTGCGCTGGTGTTCATGGGAAACGCAGTGTCCATTAAGGCAAAACACAACCGCACGCATGTTGCCTTCAAAGTGAAAGTAGAAGCCGCCTGCCTTTGTACAACGGCTGGCAACAGTTTAGCACTGCAGTTTTACTTATCGACCGTTAGATGTCTCTAAAATACAATCTTGGGATTCGTCATGGCAGCAGATTATTTTCATTCATGGTGCAAAAACTAAATGAACAGTAAATTACTGAAAAATAATTATGATGTTAAGTACATGACCACATATATCGGTATCTGTTTGATATCGGTATCAGATGTTTGGAGTTGGACAATATCGGATATCGGTTCAAAAGTCATTATCAGACTAACTAAAACTAAATAACACTAATTGAAACATTTGTCGTGATGACTATACTCGTACTGACTGAAAGTGTCTTACATCTGACTTTAGGACGAAATGAGCCTCTCAAGAAGGAGCGTCTCAAGTGGAAGAGCGAGTACCCGATGACCGAGGGCCAGCTCAGGAGTAAACGGGACGAATTTTGGGACACGGCTCCGGCTTTCGATGGACGCAAAGAGATCTGGGATGCACTCCGAGCAGCAGCCTTGGCTGCTGAGTGCAATGACCTGGAGCTAGCGCAGGCCATCGTGGACGGAGCCTGCATCACTTTACCTCATGGTATGTGCACATACACAACTACAGTGGTATGAAAAAGTATCTGAACCTTGTGGAATTTCTCACATTTCTGAATAAAATCATCAAATATGATCTTTGTCAAAATCACACAAATGAAAAAAAGTGCTTTAACTTAAACCACCTAAACATTTATAGTCGAGATGATCGATCGGGTCCGATCACGTCATTTTCAAAGTATCGGAATCGGCAAAAAAATATCGGCCATGCCTTTTTTTAATATATATATATTTTTTAATTAAATCGTTTTCTAATCGTATTTAACGTTACAGACATAATATGTTACACTCATCCAGAGTCTTTAGTTTAGGCTTAAGGTAGGGTTATCAAATGTATCCCGATAACGGCGGTAATTAATTTTTTAAAAATGTATCATGTTAAATATTAAATGCAATTAATGCATGCGTTGCATGACCCACTCACGCATTGTCGCGCGCAATCCGTAATGGCGCCGTTTTACCCATTTAGAGAGATAAAAGGAAGTGTAAAATGAGTAGAGTGAATTTTGGCAGCCTTTGGAGCTTTTATTTAAGAGGCTACAGCCTTACAATCCCTCTCCCTACTATTCAGAAATATCATGGGGAGCAATGTGGGGAAGCAAGGTAGCAATTGATCTTTTTCTTAACACCTTATGTGATTTCCCAACGCAGAGAAGACATATGAATTGGTAGCACTACGCAGTCATGGTTCCACTTCCATCATGCATTTTGGTTGAATGGCTGCAGTATCATTTACTGAAAGCTCAACAAATACACTAGATGGCAATATTTAGTCACAATATACAAAGTCACAAGTCTTTCTATCCGTGGATCCCTCTCACAGAAAGAATGTTAATAATGTAAATGCCATCGTGAGGATTTATTGTCATAATAAACAAATACAGTACTTATGTACTGTATGTTGACTGTATATATTCGTCCGAGTTTTATTCATTTTTTTCTTAATGCATTGCCAAAATGTATATGTTGGGGAAAAATTATCGGGAATGATTGGAATTGAATCGGGAGCAAAAAAAAAAAAAGCAATCGGATCGGGAAATATCGGGATCGGCAGATACTCAAACTAAAACGATCGGGATCGGATCGGGAGCAAAAAAACATGATCGGAACAACCCTAATTTATAGGTTGTCATATTTAATGAAGATAGTATGCAAACAGTGACAGAAGGTGGAAAAATAAGGAAGTGAGTCATCACATTTTATATTTTGTGCCCCCTCCCTTTGGCAGCAATAACTTCAACCAGAGGCTTCCTGTTGGTGCAAATCAGTCTGGCACATCGGTCAGCACTAATTTTGGCCCATTCTTCCTTACAAAACTGCTGTAGTTTAGTCAGATTCCTGGGATGTCTGGCATGAATCACTGTCTTTAGGTCATGCCACAGCATCTCAATAGGGTTCAAGACTGGACTTTGACTTGGCCACTCCAGAACGTGTATTTTGTTCTTCTGAAGTTGATTTACTTCTGTGTTTTGGATCATTGTGTTGTTGCAGCATCCATCCATCCTTTTTTTTTTTTTTTTAGCTTCAACTGTCTGACAGACGGCGTCAGGTTTTCCTGCAAAACATCCTGATAAACATTTGAATTCATTCTTCCATTCATGATTGTAAGTTGTCCAGGCCCTGAAGTAGCAAAACGGCCCCAAATCATGATGCTCCCTCCACCATGCTTCACAGTGGGGATGAGGTGTTGATATTGGTGAGCTGTTCCATTTTCTCTTCACACATGACGTTTTGTGTTACTCCCAAACAATTCAACTTTGTTTTCATCAGTCCACAAAATACTTTGCCAAAAGTTCTGTGGAGTGCCAAAGTGCCTTTTTGCGAACATTAAACGAGCAACAATGTTTTTTTAGACAGCAGTGGCTCCCTCCATGGAGTCCTCCCATGAACACTGTTCTTGGCCATAGTTTTACATATAGTTGATGTGTACACATAGATATAGGCTTCTTTTTTACTACTCTGAGTATTCTGCACTGAACTCTTGGCGTCATCTTTGGTGAACGGAAACTCCTTGGGAGAGAAGCAACAGTGCCAAACTCTCTCCATTTGTAGACAACTTTTCTGACTGTCGATTGATGAACATCCAGACTTTTAAAGATTGTTTTTTGATACAAATCCACAATCCTTGATCGCAGGTCTTCAGACAGCTCTTTTGACCAAGCCATGATGTACATCAGACAATGCGTCTGTGTTTTATAGTGGGCAGGGCAGTTATAAACCACTCATCAGTGATTGGGCACACACCTGACTTAAAATGTTTGGTAAAAAATGAGTTCAATTGCTCTTTAAGTCTCCTTAGGCAGAGCGTTCACTTACTCCCCCCTTCTGTCATTGTTTGCATGTTATCCTCATTAAAATATGAAAACCTATAAATGTTTGGGGGTGTTTTAGTGAAAGCAGACACTGTATTTTCATCTGTGGGATTTTGACAAAGATCGGATCACATTTGATGGTGATTTTATGCAGAAATGTGAGAAATTCCAAAAGGTTCAGATACTTTGTAATACCACTGTACGCGCAAATGCAAACGGTGAACAATTTTAATGCACGGGCATAAGTCGCTTGTCATATTCCTCAAAATGTCAGAGGTCAGATTGCAGATGGCCACGCATCACTTGTTTGGAGATTACTGCCCTGATAGTTATTACATAATAGCCCTGCGTGACCACTTCCACTGGATTGGTGCACAGAGACATGGAAAAAAATAAAACACTGGCATGTCAAATACATTGTCATCTACACAGAAAAATCTATAAAGGCTAGTTAGAAAAAGTCTGAAAGGTTTTCGTCTCTACTACTAATCTTCTGCCAGTGATAATTTTAGTTTTCAAATCCTTAAAAACATAAAAATAGGCACTTTTTTATGTAGATTTGTAGATCATTTTAATTGCTAATTTTATTCACTTCATGTATCTGGTTCACTCATTGACAGGTATGATGTAATGCAATGTTTAATGTAATGTGTTCACTGAGCAGCGTTCGGCTGAGGTAAACATAGTGACAATCAATAGACTCCAACATTGTTGGAGTTAACGGGGAAGAGAAAGGTAACTTTGAAGATACTACAGTTCGGAATCCTAGTGCTAAGCATTCGCAGGATATCTTAGTTTAATGTCATTTTTTGAGAAATGTTAACACTCATTATATAGGAATTTGTTTAAAGGGGAATTTCAGAATTTTTGACATTAGGCTTAATCTTCCAATTAGTCGGTGGAGTTGATTTCAACAAATTCTGTGCAGTTTGTCAGGGCTCCGGAGTGAATACGCTAGCGTGAGACAATAGTCCTATCTTAGCATGCCAATAAAAAACAACATATACATGCATGAGAAACACAGATGGGTCATCAATCAAGACTGGGTAGACTGATGCTGCTTTCGGGAAAGGTGGGAAGTCGGGAGTTTTCCAACCTAACACCAGGAAAAATATCATTGGAACGCCACTCGAACTGGGAGGCCCTAGTTGCGAAGTCTGGGGGAAAAAAGTAACCAGACTTCACCAGTTACTTCAATCTGTCATCAGAATGGCGCTGCCCGTCGAAAAGCAGACTGTCAAAAGTAAAACTAAAGAAGGCAGTTTACAATGTGTGCCATTTGCCTTAGCCGTCGTTTTTCCTCCACTATTTGATCGCTTATAAAGGAATCTAACCTTTTTCTCCACACTGCTGGAATCGCGCCAGCCGAACCGCCGGACCCGCGCTGGCGCAGCTTCAGCAACCCAGGCCGGTGGGATCCCAACATCTCTGCCAAAAAGGCCAAACTCCAGGCGTTCACCTTAATCTTTACCCCTTGTACTGACTGCATTTTGAAAGCAGGAAAAAGGCTTCGAAGCACGAGTTGACAATTTATTCAGGTCGACAGTGACCAAACGGCAAGGCGAAACAGAAACAGACTCAGGCGGGGAGGCAAGGTCATCCTATCACACATCAACAAAAAGTTCACGATAAAAATGACAATTAGTTAATCATTGTCTTTTGAAGGCTCTCGCGGTGTGGGCTGTGGGTGTGTTTAGGATAATCTTCTATCGCAGTTTGGGCTGTTTAGTTCGTGTGTCACCGTTGCTGGGTCATGGTTAATGAGGCAACTGAGGTGGGAGGTTGGGCTTGCCTTGACGTCTGAGAGGGGCCGAGCTATCAGACTTAGTTCTTCTTGTTCTCGGGTGTTGCTTTGGTAGGCTGGGGTGTCTTGGCCCCACCGAAGATTAGATGACTGCGTCTTTTCCTTTGCTTATCAGGCGAGGGCTGATATGGAATGTACAGATGACTCAGCGCTGGCCTCCTGCTTTGTGAGGAGGAGTGCGTCTGTGTATTAATTCATAACTTATATTATAATTCTTATATTCTAATATTAAACTATGTTTTAATGTCTTTCTTTTAATATTGAGTGTTAGCATAATGCAAACAGTGTGCTTACGAGAAAATGTACGAGAAGGATGGATGCTGGAGGTCAAAATGTCTTTTGATGGCCAAAATAATAAACAACTTGCCATCTCACTGTTTACATTCACTTGGAACGCTTTGAGGTCGCAACTGGTACCATTCGAGTGGGATAAGTCCGACTTCCCACGTTCCTCGAATGCAGCATGAGCACAAGTGGCCGAAGCATTCCTCCCTATTGTGGTCGCACTACTCATCTAAAAAAAATAGTACCGCAGAATAAATTGGATGAATTACAGCAGTTTGGTGTGACATTGTTTTAGCAGCATGTATATTTGGAACAATGATCTGCATTTTGAGTTTATTTGACTATTACAAGATCCACAACGAAAAGCCCTTCAATCCGGCGCTATCGTCTTCCTTCTCTCCCACACCCCTTGGGACAGCGGTGAAAGAAAAACTGTCACGCCGCTCCTCACGTTCGTTCTTTAATCCAACAAAAAGTAATCCACAGCTTGACATCAAAAACACAAACAAAAGAGCAACTGAGAGATCGATGGAAACGAAAAACAATCCAAAGAGGTAGAATGAGACAGTAGGTCAAAAAATTATCTGAGCTCGTATTTCCTCCTCCATGCTTTCACGCCGACGCACTTGTCCAAAACACCCCTCGCTGCCCATTTACATCGTACGACATGACATCACAAGCCCGTCCCACTAAACCAAGTAAACAAAAAACAACTTGTCTAATTCGAACCAAATAAATTATTTACGATTAACATAACTAATTATCCAAATGTTATTTTAGGAACCTACTATTATGTTAGATCTGTTAATATCGTTCTTTTGTTGACATGCTAAGACGAGACCATTGACTCGCGCTAGCTTAGCCACTCTGGAGCCCTGAAACTAACAAATAACTGACAAACTGCTCAGAATTTGTTGAAATCAACTCCACCGACTGATTAAACCCCCGCTAACTCGAAGATTAAGACTAATGTCGAAAAATCTGAACTTACGCTTTAAGAGTATCTTTACTTGATGTTTTTTTTTTTTGTGCAGGTTCTCTCACGGAGAGTTACGATGAGCTAGGAAACCGCTATCAACTTCCAGCGTACACTTTGGTACCACCCATCAATCTAATCAACGAAACATGCAGTGAGAACAAAATTTGTGAACCCACACAAAAGCAAGTGCAGCCTCCTCCCTGCAGGCAAGAGTTCCAGCTGCGTGTGCGACTGTCCTCCGGTAAGAAAATAAAAGCAAGCAAGCAAGGAAAAAAACAACACGGTAAAAAAAAATTTTTGACTCGCTGCTACTTTGTTGTTTTAGGCGAGGATGTGCGTCTTACAGCAAGCTTAGCTGACACCATTGCCGAGCTGAAGAAACAGCTGGAGAATCAGGAGGCCATCGACGTGTCCCACCAGAGATGGTTCTTCTCTGGTAAACTCCTCACAGACAAGACTCGTTTGCAGGATGCTAAAATCCAGAAAGACTTTGTTGTCCAAGTCATTGTCAACATGAACCCTCCAATTATAGCCAACTAAGAAAATAATGAAAGAGAAAGGATAAAATGGCCAGAACGAAAGAGGGAATCAGAGCGAGACAGAACAGTTGGTCTTAAAAGTTTATGCACTGGGATTTTCTGTCATTTTTTCTATAAGAGTATTGTTTTTATAATGTTCCTTTTTGTATTCGTTTTCCCTCTTTTCCAGATAATAGACTCCTAAAAAAAAGCACTGAAAGACTTTGGAGCTGGGGTGGTCAACCAACAGTCAATAGGACATAATGTACACAAAAGCCAAGAGCCTTTCAAACTACAAATGCTGTTAATATAATGGTAAACATGGTAAACCCTCCTTTAAAAATTGCTGACTCTTAGGGTTTTGTCTCAAAGGGATATTTTCTCTCCAGAAAGCCAGAACATAGAATAGATATTTATGCCCAATAATGAAGTTTTTGAACAGACTACTGCAAACAGAATGCGCAATTATTTCCGGTCGAACAAAGCTGGAACCTGCCATATCTCCTGTCAGTCATTTGTCCCATTGGAGAAGTTGGGCTGTTTGTCTGCATGGCCCCTCACGATAGCTGCATCAGCTCTTGATGCTCTTGGAAGGCTCTTCTGTCAACAAGAGGTTTCACAAGGGGTGTCAAACTCATTTTTACCACAGGCCACATCGTAATTATGCTTTTACTTCCATATGCAGAGGTGGGTAGAGTAGCCAAAATTTTACTCAAGTAAGTGTAAAAGTAGCCATCCAAAAAATGGACTCAAGTACAAGTAAAAAAAGTACTTGGTGAAAAGAATACTTTTAATGAGCAACATTAATTGAACATGATTTGCAACATGATTGCAATTACAAATGCTATAGTAGTAATATCTTCATTTATTTTGCTTGCACTGAAAAAACACAAAAGAGAATGGGAAAAAATATTAAATCATTATCATTTTACACAAAACTCCAACAATGGGCCGGACAAAAGTATTAGCACCCTTTGAAAAATCATGTGATGCTTCTCTAATTTGTGTAATTAACAGCACCTGTTACTTACCTGTGGCACATAACAGGTAGTGGCAATAACTAAATCACACTTGCAGCCAATTAAAATGGATTAAAGTTGACTGAACCTCTGTCCTGTGTCCACAATGTGTGTACCACATTGAGCATGGAGAAAAGAAGTCATGGGTCTGTCAGCGGGACAATGACCCAAAACACATTAGAAAATGGTTTGAGAGAAAGCACTGGAGAATTCTAAAGCAATGAGTCTAGACCTGAATCCCATAGAACACTGTGGAGAGATCTGAAAATGGCATCCTTCAACTCTCAGAGACATTGAGCAGTTGGCCTAAAAAGAATGGTCTAAACTTCCAGCAGAGCATTGTAAGAAACACATTGATGGACAGCGGAAGGGACTGTTTCGCAGTTATTTTGTCTAAAAGTTGTGATACCAAGTATTAGGCTGAGTGTGCCAATACTTCTGTCCTGCCCATTTTTGGAGTTTTGTGTAAAATTATAATGAAAATGTTTTCCGTTCTTTTTTGTGTTATTTCATTTCAAGCAAAATAAATGAAGATATAACTACGAAAGCATTTGTAGTTGCAATCATTTTCTGGGAGAAATTGAGCATTATCTGACATTATTTGGCCAGCACTGTATCTCAATATTGACCACCATCTACAATTTTGGTATTTTAGCTAGGACTAACTAGAAAAAGAAAATGATGTGGTTGACTGGATCTGGCCCGCAGACCTCGAGTTTCACACCAGTGCACTAGAGCTTTTTCCTTTGTTCCTGACCTTGACACAGCTAAAACAACTTGGGTTTAAATTGACTCAGGAGGAACACCAATGTTTGCAAAATGTATTCAGCACATTGAGAGAATATCATCATAAAAATGTATGCCTAAGCCGTTGACCCGATCATTTTAGGAAGTATGAAATGTGAAGCACCCTCTCCTGAATTTTAATGTCAATCTATAAATTGGGTCAAAAATTACCCCAGAGATAACAGAAGGGTTCATCATACAGTACTTTGTTTTCACGATTTTCGTATGACCTACAGATAACATTAAGAGGACAGGTTTCTCACCTGTTATAGATGAAAAGTCCAATCTCAAAATTCACATCCCTGTTTGTTTTGTGAATTTCACCTCCATTGGTTACAACCCTTGCGTTTTTGTCTTTTGTCTCAGTGGCAAACTCATGTTTGCTCAGTGATCCCAAAATAGAAAAATCAATGCACTAATTTTTTGTGTGTGTGTGCGTGTAATTTAAGAGCGTGACAAGGAGGAAAATGTAAATATATACTTCTACGTGTTGTTTTGACAAATGACTTTATTCCAAATAAAGACCATATGCTATCATATGATTGATTCTTTTTTTACACCAGAGAGAGTCAACATGTTCTGCTATTCGCTTTTAAAAATTTTTAATCTAAATCGGTATTTCTCAAATAGTGGGGCAGAGCGATACTGGGGGTGGCACATAGGACCTCGGGGAAACATAAATTTTTGCTATACTAGAATAAAGCGTAATTGCATATCCACTCAGTGGGTGGCAGTGGCGCTCTCATTAACAGTGTGCGCAGCATTTTTGAACTAAACGAGCACACAGCAAAGAGCACTGGAGATATGAAGAGCTATATGAGAGATATGAGGTACTATAACAAAGCGTATGTAGTGTTTGTGTTTAGCTTTGACTTTTAATACAGTGGGAGACGAGGAATGACCAGTCTGTTTACTGTCTCTAAAAATGTTTGCAGTGGACAGCAGGAAGCCAAATCAATTAAGACGCCACTTAAACACATTTGAGCCCAATCACTTTGATAAGCCGCTTGATTGTTTTTCAGCAAAAGCATGCCGAATATTGCCAACAATCGTCCCTTTTTGTTAGTGTTACATCAGTAAACCAGCGTGCACTGTTAGCATCATATAATGTGGTATACCAAGTTGCTTAGTGCAAAAAATAACCCCACACCATAGCAAAGGAGCTGATACTGCCTGGAGCAATTTTTTTTTTTTTTCAGTCATATTGTTTGCCATATTAGCATATAATGTTGCTATTCAATTAGAATTTATTGTTATTGATATTATTAAATGTTATTTTTCAGTATTAAATGGTCCAAAATTGAGTGTATTTTTACAGTTCGGATGTGACTTTTAGTCAGGCAAATTGATGCGCTTTAAGTCTTATGTCACAAACAACGTTAATTACCGTAAGTTACTTTTATTTATAGTATTTTAATGATTAATGTTTTATTATTATATGATTATTTAAGTCGATCTGTTACTTTTTTCCTTTATTAAAAAGGACTCAATGTTATGCAGAAGTGTACATATAATCAGGGCTGTCAACAGACTTGCGGGGGCCTGGGGATAAGAGACCATTATAGGCCCCCCCCCACCCCTCGTCTGCCACCAGCTTGTAATGACAACAAACGTAGTACTTTAACGTTTTGCCAGCAATGACAGTGTAAATTTTCAAATTATTTGAGATGGAGAGTTAAATGTATCTGATCGTAATGTGATGCGACACAATATATAAACAATTTCCATCTATTGTCCCATGTGGGCTACAACACAACTGAGAGTGCTATGCCTGCCTGCTAAGCAACAAAACAGTATAATTAAACATCCTGTGCCTGCCCCCTCCCCTCCACATTCCTGGGGTTTTAAAGCCCTCAAACAGTGATGCGCCTAGATTTTATGACAGCAAAGTCATTTATAACCAGTGTTTTTAATAATGGCATTAGGATATAACGGCGTTACTAACGGCGTTATTTTTTTCAGTAGTGAGTAATCTAATTAATTTTCTCATCTTGGCAACGCCGTTGCCGTTACTGAGGCGGGAAAGGCATGCGTTACTATTCAGTACTATGTTGGTTGAATGGCGCGAGAAGAGTCTGAGAGAGATGGACTCATAGAGACGAGAGAGCCGAGCAGGGGTGGGGAGGAGGGAAGGAAGTTGTGACGCCGTTGCAAACGTGATGCTAGGTGGCTACAATAATACCTGACTGTAGCCGATAGCCTTCAAACTACGCTGACATGATGCTACAGTAGATATCACATATTATAGAACTAGATGCAAATGACAGACACGGCGGAATTAAAACATGTATAAAGAACTAGATGCGTTAGTAAACAGCCGCCATCTTAAAGCAGTAGACCTCTCAGGAAGGCTCTGTTGTAGATAACCTTCCTAGCGAACCTACGCAACTTTTTATCTAAAATGCTCCGAAATCTGCAAAATCTTGGCTTAAATCTATCTTTAAATGATAAAACAGTTTTAAAACTTACATATGTTGAAAGTAGACAGAAGGGAACTAATTCAATAATGGGAGCAATTTTAACAACTTTAACGGTTGATTCAGAACATTAAATTACTTCCACACATAGCAAAGGTTACTATCTAGTTATGGCAATTGTTGAGGTGGTTGCAGCTCAACGTTGCATTCGTAGGAAGAATTGACGGAGAATAAGTTGTCTTTTAGCCAAAACTTGGTGTGTTTAATTTCCACTGACATGCGGTTACATCCTCTCTCATTGCTGTCTTCACAGGCAATCCCACAAGTCAAAGTCATCAAAGTCAAACACAAAGAAGAAATAAAAGTAACACTTTAGACAATTAAGTCCCATCCTGCCATCTTGTGGCGAAAAGATAATATGTCAATAATAACAAGCAATAGGAACATTATTTCAACATCAACTGAGGACACATGTATGAATACAAAACATTTCCTCCACCATTTCTCTCAACACCCCCACTTGTTCTCATGTTGACACCCTTTTTAACAACCAAATGAACTTTTACATTTCAAATTCCAAAAATAACACTGTCAAACTTCTTCAATTTTAACTTTGTTACAGGTTTTGTCATGATGTCAGCTATCATGTCATTTGTTGGACAATAAGTCAATGTGACTCTTCCCTGATTCACAGTAGATCAAATAAAATGATATTTTATGTCTACATGCTTGCATCTCTGTCTGTTAACAGGATTTTTGGCAAGAGCGATTGTCTCCTGGTTGTCTTCGTGTACAGTTGTTGGAGTGTACTGATAATGATCAATGCTACCTAGTAGGTGCTCTAAATATAGGAATTCTTGTATGGTTGAAGCCAGTGCCATATATTCAGCTTCACAGGTAGATAGTGCGATAGTAGGTTGTTTCTTTGTTTTCCAAGAAATTGGAGAACTCTTCTTGCCCAAGAAAACACAGTATCCTGAAGTACTGCGCCTGTCCAGAGTATCAGCTGCCCAGTCAGCATCACTATATGCCTGAATACCAAGTTTTGCATTGTCGTCTCTTCTGAGACTAAGGCTCTTTTCGGAAGTACCTTTATCTCTCCCATTTTCATCCTTTTTGACTGTGTAAACCCATTTAACCCCCATTGTTTTCTTGCCTTTTGTCAGTGTTGTCAAGGTAAATGTTTTATTTTCTGACTGAATGTCTTCATCCATGGCTTTTGACCAATCTTTTGAATTATTTGAACTCATGGCCTCCTGGTATGTTTGAGGTATACCAACTACCATCCTGTAGCAGTAGTCTACAGTGGTATGAACTCCATCACTATCTCTGACTTCTGTTGTGAGGTCTTCTAAATGACTCGGTTTTCTCCTCTCTCTTGAGGAATACCTTCTACTCTCAAGTTCACATTTTGTCACTTCCTTTGGACTCTCACTATGTGCACTTGGTTCTACAGGATCTTCATTTCTGTTTTTGACCTCTACACTTGCTCTATCAGCCCTTGGCAACCCCATCTTGTTGTGTTCTTCATCTTGATCCATGTCACATGTCTGTGTCTGTTTTTCTATGACTTCCTTGTTCACAATCTTTACCAGCCTATGTTTTTGTACTTTCTTTGTGTCTGGATAGTAGACTAGATATGCTGGACTATTTTTGTCATAGCCAACAAACTGTCCTTGGCCACACTTAGAATCCAATTTTCCCTTGTCTTGTTTGTATGTGTAACATACAGACCCAAATTTTTTGCATTCTGGAAATATTTGTTTTCTTGTTCGTCAAAATCTGGTAAGGAGTTTGCCCTGTACTTCTATTATAACATCTGTTGCGTACCATTGCTGCAGTTAAACTGCATAGTGCCATAGGTATTTTGGTAGCCCACTTTCGACTGGCATGCACCTACACATTTCAAATAGTGTACGCCATCCTCTTTCAGCAGTCCCGTTCTGGTGTGGGGAATACGGCGCTGATGTTTCGTGTCTTATTTCAATTTTTCTCAACAATGTTTGGAAATCATTGCAAGTATATTCAGTCCCGTTATCAGATCAGATGCACCTTACTTTCCCATAAGGAGCTATATCTGTGAGAAATTTTTCTGTTGCTAGAACAGTGTCACTTTTCTTTTTCAGGAAATATGTGAAAATTGCACCAGAGTAATCATCTGTGAATAACTGCACATATTTGTAACCATCAATCGATTCTGGAGTTATAGGACCCGCAAGATCTGAGTGTACCAATTTTAAGGGTGTATCTGCTCGAGTATCTGGGTCTCTATTTCGAGTCTGGATAAATTTTCCTTGTATGCATATCTCACACGTTTGTTCAGGTCTTGTTTCTTTTCCCTTAATCTGCATTCCATCAACTAATTTCTGTAATTTTAGCACATCCTCATAATTACAGTGGCCTAATATTTGGTGCCATGTGTGAATATCATAACATGCATTGCACTTGTCTGACTCACCATATGTATGCAAAAAGTACAGCTTGCCATACACATGAATATTGAATTTGGTTATCAGTGCGTCTTCACCTTCTTTGAAAAGTACCGTGGCTCCACTCGATGTTGCTGCTTTCACCGAAAAAATGTCTTGTGGGTACGATGGTATGAAGACTGCGTTTCTGAGTGTTGCCTTGCGCTGCTGTCCTCTGTTGTCAATCAAGTAGCACTCTGCATCTCCTCTTTTTAGTGCGACTCCACTGCACCGAGTACCATCTGCCAACTCGACGCTGTGGTTCTCTGGTTTGAACGTCTCCTGGAAGCTTTTGAACTTGGTCACGTTAGTGATGATATGAGATGTCGCGCCCGTGTCCACCATCAGGCCTCATTCCCGGATGCTGTGTGTATCCTGCCGCCTGGTGTTGGGCTGTTCATCTCTCACCTTGAACGCGAAGTCAGGATCTCCATCTTCAGCAGTTTTCTCGCTCCGTCCAGTTTTTCCTTGCGTCTGCAAGTGGTGTCCTTGTGCGTGTCCGTTTTGCACCGACTACACCATGTCTTTTGTCGACATGATTTTGCACGGTGGCCTTTGATCCCACATTTGAAGCACACCAACTCTGTGTCGTCTTTGATCCGGTCATGAGCGTTTGTTTTTGTGGTTTGGTTTGAAGCTCTTGCATGACTCTACATCACTCTGTCGCTTGATTCTGCTGCATTTAATTTTTCCGTTTCTTCAAAACTTCGGAGTTTGGTTTTTAATTCAACAAATGTCATGTTCTCATCGGTATGCGCCACATGAATTGTAAATGGCTTGTAACTTTCTGGCAGCCCCTTCAAGACCATTGCGATAAGTAGACCATCTCCCATTGTTTCACCTGCATTTCGCAATGCTGTGATGGCGGTCTCAGCTCTTATTATGTAGTCCACTATACTTTCTTCGGTTCCCTTTTGAAGAGATGTTAGCATGGTGTACAAATTTATAATCCTGGGTTTTCCCTTCCCAGCATAATATTCTCTTAATATTTTCTGAGCTTTTTTTCTGTCATTTGGCGCATCTCTCATTATTAACGAGAGGCTTTTATCATCAAGAAGTTGTATCATTTCAGCATACGCGTCCGCATTTTTCATTTCATCATTTTCTCTCTCGGCTTCAGTGTTTGGTCCTACCAGCACTGTGTTCTTTAGCCCGATCAGATGAAAATGTCCCAACATTTTAGTTTCCCAGAGTTCATATTTAGCTTCATCTCCGTCAAATGCCAGTCGAGGTGACCTACTTGTTCCTCGTGGATCCATGTTGCTTGTTAGCTTTTTCCGCTAATCAGCAGTCCGTGAGCACGCTGTCCTTCGTGACCTTCTACACGGTGGAAACTGACTTTACCTTCGAATGACTCCTGGGCCCATAACCTGTTGAGGTGGTTGCAGCTCAACGTTGCATTCGTAGGAAGAATTGACGGAGAATAAGTTCTTTTAGCCAAAACTTGGCGTGTTTAATTTCCACTGACATGCGGATACATCCTCTCTCATTGCTGTCTTCACAGGCAATCCCATAAATCAAGTCATCAAAGTCAAACACAAGGAAGTAATAAAAGTAGCACTTTAGACAATTAAGTCCCATCCTGCCATCTTGTGGCGAAAAGATAATATGTCAATAATAACAAGCAATAGGAAAATTATTTCAACATCAACTGAGGACACATTTATGAATACAAAACATTTCCTCCACCATTTCTCTCAACAGCAATATCCGCAAACCCCTGTGTCTAGTTAAGTTTAGGGTAAAGAATTGGGCTAGGGCCAATGGTCCCCAAAACCCTTTAAACTTCACGTTGTGTGGTCTGTTTTTTTTTTTTTTAATTTTTTATTTTTTATTTTTATTTTTTATTTTTTATTATGATTTAAATTACATGGGAATGGAAACGAGTGTACACCTTGATGCTTTACAGTAAAACGGGCATATTTTAGTGATTTTTATTTTGGCCATAGTACACATACGATCTGTGGAGAAAATATATGTATTCATCTTGCAGAAATGCGCAAAAGCAGATGAACTGATTTGTTAACCATATTTGCGTGAGATATGTCTTTTTTTTGGAGGAAAAATGGGAGCAAACACAAAATTATTGCTTTTGTATTTTACTTCATAATTAACGTTTGAGAAAATGAATGAATTTAAATGAATCATTCCGAGACAGTATTTAATCGTGAATGTAGAAATGTATACAGCGCCCTCCGCAGGCAAAACAGGGTGCCTTATCGTGACGTCATTGGTGAGCGACAGAATCATCTGTCTGGAACGGTGTCTCCTCGCAGCAGGCTCGACGAGCGTGAAAATGGTCAAAAAGGGGAAAATTCGATCCGGGACGGCTTCGAAAATCAAACGATGGAAGAAAGGACACAGTAGCGACTCAAATCCACAGACGAGCCGACATCGACACGCTGCTAAAAGTCGTTTTTTCAGCCGACCCTCCGGTAAAGTTTTTTTTCCTCCCCCCATGCACGTGGGTTTGAGGGGCTGGGCTAACTTTAGCAAATGCTAGCCACAACATCGTCTTGTCATTTATTTGGGTAATTTCCTTGTGAGATGATACGGAGAGTCGGTCTTAATGAAAATTAAACTTTACCGCTTAACGTGATTATAAACCATAAAGACCGCAATTAACAATTCAATAACAAGGTGATAAATACTTTGTAGATCAACGACTAGTGTTGTGTTGAGCTGTGTTTGCAGTTTTACATAATTTTTAGTCTGCGGATTTTAGTATTTTAAATAAGTCATTCTAAGATCACGTTATTCATGTTTATATGCTGACGTATGGGAATGTTGTCCATGTAGTCTATTAACAGCAAGTTGTTTTACTTAGTGCTTTCAAATGTCTTTTGAGATGCTCTCGTTAAATTACATCTTTGTTTTTGGTGCAGGAAAAAGTGATTTGACCGTTGACGCTCTCAAGCTCCACAATGAGTTGCAGACAGGTCCGCTGGAGATCAAAACAGCAAGCCAGAAAGATGACTCCATGGAGGATGAGCAAGCGGTGTCAGACAGGACCTCGGGAACCTTCCTCAGCGGGCTCTCGGACTGTTCCAATCTAACTTTTAAGAAGGTACAGCGGTTCTGGGAGTCCAACTCTGCTGCTCATAAAGAGGTAGGAACATAGGTGGAGGAAGTGTCATCCAAAAGGAATAACTATCTTTGGGATTCGATGTTGAAATTGTAACTAACTTTAATAGGGATGTTGTTTTCAAATGTTCTTTGAAGATCTGCGCTGTGTTGGCCGCTGTAACAGAGGTGATACGCAGCCAAGGAGGGAAGGAGACGGAAACGGAATATTTTGCTGCTTTGGTAAGTGTGGCAGTGATACTTCAAACTGCTGATCTAAATGACTACATGAATCTATATATATACATTATGTACGTCAGAGGTGATTGCTCTAAGATTGCAAGCGAAGCTCAGCTTTCCCAAAAATGTAAAAAAAAAAAAAGTGCTCAAATGAATACTGTTGTGTGTACACATCATTGACGAAATATACGCTGCAATCAGTGTTGTTTTAGGCATCCCTTTTCATTTTTGTCTTTTGTCTAGCAGCACTTTCTTTGTTAAAAATATCTAGCAAAAAATTGTGCTTATATTTTTGGTGTTTGTGTGTTTGGAGGGTGACTTCTGTCACTCTAGTTTCTTTCTCTTCCAAGCAGCGTGTGCCGCTGAGCCCCTCCACCGTCACAAAGCACTCCAGGGGTTGACATTTGAAAATTTAAATGACCCAGCGGCCTCATGTACTTTTAAAACTGTCAGGGCCCCTAGTATGCTCCAACCACTGGCCTGCGTGCAACCCGATTACTCTTGCTGATTAATTGTCAGTATCTTAGGCAAGGCAAGGCAAATTTATTTATATAGCACAATTCAACACAAGGCAATTCAAAGTGCTTTACATCACATGAAAACCATAAAAATCACATTTAAATCAACACAACGTAAAAACCAAGACAAAAGATCGCATTTAATCACAGAATAAAAATAAATAAATAAAAATAAAACATAAATAGAAATAAAGCAAAAACTACTACTACTAATAATGATTGAAATCAGCAATGGAGATAAGCACAAGAGGAATAGAAGGCAGGTAGATTGAAATATATAGACAGTTATGGATATGCAGTGCTAAACAGTACCCACCTAACGTTACACAACAAGACGACATGCTTCTGAAATCGTCACCACCCGCCATGCACCGGGGGAAAAAAAGACCACTGAAGAAAAGAAAGTCACTGGAGGAATTGAAGGAAAGCGAAATCCAATATGAAAAGAAAAAGGAGAGAAAGTTTCAGCCCTCGTGGCAAGACTGTTTGGAATTGGCTCAGCTACAATGAGACAAAAAAATGAGGTTTACTGTGAGACGTGGAGATCAATACCCACATATGCAGACAAGTAAGTAAAAAAAAAAAAAGTTAACGAGTATGAAACCTATATTATTAATATAATGTGATCATTCATCTGCGTGACTACGGAGAAAATAATATCGTCATAACGATTGTCTAGCTTGAAAATTGTTAGCAATAGTTGCCATTTCTTTGACTTCTAAATTGTTGGGAGTCCTCCAGAACGCGGTAAGGGAAAGACTGGTAAGCTTCCCCCAGGCATGGCGATGTCCCGCGGTCCCCCTTCCCCCTGGAGCTCCCAAGTAAAAATGTTTTTTTTTTTTTTTGTGTGTGTGTGTTTTTGTTTCCCGAAAACATTAAATTATGTGTAAGTGGTCAGTGGCATCAATTTGGGTTTACTCATGTTTCTGCTTGGGTTATTCGTGTTCCGGGTTGGTTCCCCCTGTTAAATTGAAAACGGGTAAATGCCACACGCCAGTTTGTTACAAGCTGATGTTACACAAAAATAATGAAAATTATAAACATCATTTTAGCGCAAAAACATTCTGGTTATGTGACCAATGAACTCAAAATCTGTGTGGGATGACAGCAATCACGATACGATACAAAGCACACGATAACGATCTCACGATATGGCGATACAACAATTATTGATACATTGGTCTGGAAATCTTTCTAGTATATTCCACAGTTTCCTCTAGGATTTTTTTGAAGCTGTGATGGTGGTGGGCTGCATCGGATTTTGAAAGTGTGCTGCGGCGAAATTGTTTGATAACACGACAAATACTTTTTTTTTTTTTTTTTTTAAACAATTATTTTCTTCCAAGAAGCCATAACTAAGATCTATTTTGCAAAGTTTGCATCTTGCCTACACTTGATTTTCCTCGATGTTTTAAGACAATTTGAGGGCTCTTTCTTAAGAGAAATTAGCAATAGGTGGTGCCATATATGTATAGTCAATGTGAGGCATGCGACCAGACTGTCCCCAGTCGGTTCCTCAGCTCTGTCTTCACCTACAAAAGATTTTAAAAAATGAAATATAGGAAATGAAGACACACAAGCATCTCTAACTTACATTGTACAGTTCTGTGCATTGTACAGTTGACCAAATGTCTTACTCTGTTCATTGCAGAGAAATATCTCTCACAGTTCACTGTTGAGATCGGCACTGTCAACGCAATGGCTGACAGCTGGCTCAAAGCAAGGGTACAGCTCTCCCCATTAATCAGTCTGTGATGCCATCTTTGACATCATGCTGACTTGGTCCATATTCTGAAGCACATTAAATGGATTAGCCATTAGAACTACACTGTTTCGAACCCATGTTTTCACAGATTACATTAGTCAATTCAATTTAAGTCAAAACTGAAGTTTCTTTGTGGGGAGTTACTTTTCTGATTGCTTTAAAGTTAGTCCTGAGTGCAAACTGATATATATATATATATATATATATATATATATACATATAAAATATTAGGGCTGTCAAATTTATCGTGTTAACGGGCGGTAATTAATTTTTTAAATTAACCGCGTTAAAATATTTGACGCAATTAATGTACGCACGGAATGACCTGTTCATGCGTTGCCTCAAGCAGATTACAATGACGCTGTTTCAGCACATTGAGAGCAAAAAGGCAGAGAAATGCGAGTGGACACAGGTGTTCATTGGCCCGCACCTTTTATTGGCTTAACCTTTGGCAGCCACTACCAACAGTCATGGTTGTCCAACTTCCCATCATGCATTTGTGCGGAACAAGAAACAATCTTTTACTCAACACGCTTAATTGAACACAACGTAGAACATATTCTATACCATTTGCAGCCACTACCGACAGTCATGGTTGCCCAACTTCCCATCAAGCATTTGGGAAGCAGGAGACATTCTTTTTCTTAACACACCTAATAAACACAACGCAGATCATACTGTATGACACTTGCAGCCACCACTGACAGTCATAGTTGCCCAACTTCCCATCTAAATTTTGGTTGGAGCAGGATACGTTCTTTTTCTTAACACGCCTAATTGTACACAACGCAGCACATACTGTATACCCTTTGCGGCCACCACCGACAGTCATGGTTGCCCAACTTCCCATCATGCATTTGGGCGGAACAGTTAAGTCGCTACAGTATCATTTAGTGAGAGCACAACAAAAATAATATTCCTATCTCTCAAAAAAAAAAAAAAAATTACTATAACTTGTACTCAAATTTATCTTTAGAGAACTACAAGTCTTTCAATCCGTGGATCCCTTTAACAGAAAGACTGTTAATAATGTTAATGCCCTCTTGTGGATTTATTGTTAAAATAAACAAATACAGTACTTATGTATAATATGTTGAATGTTTATGTCTGTCTTGTGTCTTATTCCATTTCAACTATAATTTACAGAAAAATATGGCATATTTTAGAGATGGTTTGAATTGCAGTTAATTACGATTAATTAATTTTTAAGCTGTGATTACCTTGATTAAAAATTTTAATCGTTTGACAGCCCTATATAATATATATATATATATATATCATTGAGATGAAAAATACTGATTTCAATGCAAATTCGCCATCTGTTTTGTAATTTTGGGGATTTGGAATCTGCCAGGTTATAAAGAAACCTTTTTCAACACCGTAACTTAAGTTACAACAATACAATTACTGTATGATGAATAAAAACAGTAGTAGTGCCACAATCTTTAATATGTAGGGGAAAACCTGTATTCTACAAAACAACTAATAAACAGAAAAACAATTTATTTTCGTCCTTCTGCTGTACTGTTATCACTAGTAGATGTCCAATCCATTTGAACTTGGAGGGTGACAGCAAATGAACATTTGTTCATTCGCTGCCATCCATCCCATGCGTAACAGATTGGAAGTCTATGGCAGTCAATGGCAAGCATGGAGTTAAATTTGGGGGCATTTCAGGTCATTTGCTGATTTTCAGTCACTTTCTGTTGAATTTGTGGCATTTCAGTATCACTTCCTCTTGATTTTGGGTTACAGAACAGAAAGTGACCTGTAAATGCAACAAAAATCATAAAGACTGGCTACAAATGCTGTGTTTCTGGGTCCTCCCAGTTTAAATGGTTTGAGCGTTTAGGGCCGTGAATGGCAGCCATAGAGTTAACAGAGACACTATTATGGTGGAAGATTTTGGTAGCCACTTGTTGGTTCCTTAATTTAAAAAAAAAAAAACATTGACACCTACAATACATATATTCTTGGCAGGAGAATATCGATAACCTTTTGGGATACAAAGTATCACGATATAACACCATTTCAATATATTGTCACACCCCTACTCCGCTGGCTGCATGAGTTAGGCTGCACCTCTTGGCTGGCATCAGGACACAAAAATCCCCCAACTGTGAAGGAAATGGAGGAAGAACTGGCTATACTGGAGTGATTGGGGAATTGGAATAGGATTATTTGCACTAGATTCATGTTTTAGCACCATTTTGCTGCACTTATAATTAAATCTACCTAAAAAAAGTACCGGTAAATGTTATTGAAGCAATTTGTTCTTTTTATTTATTTTTTGACACGTTGACCTGGGCCAGTGGTTTTGGTAGTAGCGTCAGTGAACTTCCAATATCCCTAATTGTCTACAGGCGGACACACTTTGAGCTTCCCCTCTTTGAAAGCCCAGCATCTTCCAGTGATGTACGTTGTTTTTACAGATGACAACTCTGGAAGTGGTGGATTCAGCGGAATCGCAAGCTGCCGTTGCGTATCTCCTAAACCTCACGATGAAAAGGTTTGCCCTGGCAGAAATGTATGCAATCGTGTCAAATTTGTGGAAAAAAAAAAAAAATGTCATTGGCTGCTTTCAGGGTTCCTGCCCCAGTGCTCATGTCTAAATTCTCTGACACCACCAAGGCTCTGATGGACATCATGTCCCAGCAAGCCTCGTCTGAAAACACATCGTCTCTTAGATGGGTTAGCACGTCTTTATTTTTTCATAAAATTTTCAAGACACATCAGCTTGATTGTCTTGTCATTGTCGTCCTTAGATTCTCTCGTGCTTGGCCACTCTGTTGAGAAAACAAGATGTGACTGTTTGGACTTACCCTTCCACTCTTCAGGCATACCATGGCCTGCTCAGCTTCACCGTGCACAGCAAACCCAAGGTCAGCTCGCTCGTCTCACTCTGTCGTGTGGAGTTAACGTCTATTCCTCTGTTTTAAGTAGTGCTTTTTCAACATGACGTTTTCATTTGTACATAAATCTCTGTAGGTGCGTAAAGCGGCGCAAGAAGGCGTGTGCTCTATCCTCCGAGGGAGTGACTTCCTGTTCACAGATAAAGCCCCCGCCCATCACCCTGCTGCTGTGTCCACAGCCAAGTTCTGCATCAAGGAGATGGAACAAGCGGGAGGTATGCCTATTTTTCTAACTTGTGTCATGAAATAATCAAAAGTTCTGGGTAATTTTTTTAAATGAGCGTGTGTGTGTTCAGGGAGCAGAGAGGACACCACCACGCTCCACGTGCTAGGCCTCCTAAAGGAGCTGATGTTGACGTTCCCCCTGGGGGCTGTTAAGTCGTGTTGTGAGACGCTGCTGCGGGTTATGACACTCAGCCATGCGGTGAGAATATGTGGAAAAAAACAGCATGTTTCATGTAGTCCTGTGCGATATATGTATGTAATTGTTTGATGTGATTGATATTGTAATTAAACCGTGGTGTGGAAAAATACTTAGATACCGTATTTCAGCAACCGTAGGGCGTACTGTGTTAAAGGCGCAGGTTCATTTTCGGGTGCGGTTTTTATATTTAACACACCCGCAAGGTGCACTGCATTATTAGGTGCATGAAAAACATGCTAGCATGCGCGCTAGCATGCGTGCTAGCGTATTTTTTAGACTTCACTATCAGTTGATGGGAAACGGGGCGCGGGGCCGCTCTGGAGGGGGCCTATTTAAAAAAAAAAAAAAAAAAAACTTAAATATTTTCAAAACCAAAGCCGCTAGTGACCAAAAACCAAAACAGGCACCTACCTTAGCCATATACGAGTCTCCATGAGCAGCGGCATAAAAAAATTATATTTCGTTCCCTATTAAAATCACGATTATTTTTTATAGAAATATAACAAAAGTTAAAATGGCTATAATATTCTCAAATTTTACAGTAGATGCACAAAAATCACCAACTGCTGAGATAATCACCTATATTTTCAGGATCAGTTGCAATATTTAACACAGGTTTTTGGTTTTTTCCCAAAATAGCGACTTACATTTTTTTTATTTAGTGCAAATTTGACATAAGTTTTCAACAGCTAATAAATCCCTCAATTTTTACATCAGAAACGTAATACTTGAGGAAAGCGTGCAGAATCGTCTAAATTTTACTCAACAAAAGCAAATTCAGCATTTTTCTATACACAATCGCACTTATTTACTTACTTATTTACGCACTTATTCTGTCGTTTTTAGATTGAAATGTTACATAAAATGAAACTTGAAATTTTTATTCGTATGGACCCAGAAATGTCTAAATTACTAGTTTTTTTTGCCAAAAAACGTTGGACGGAAAATTACCTGATTATTTGAATGTAAAATTACGCGATAATTTATGGATATAAAATCCATCATGGCGGCCATCACAAAACAAAGAGCTTTTTAAGTTGAAAATTCTTGTAAATAAATGCCCAAATCCCAGAATTGCGATAGAAATGAACGTAAAACAGTCTAAATTCTTGGTTAAGAGAACAAAAAACAAAACGGGCAGTTACCATTCATTTTATGTAAATATTTAAAGCTAAAGTTACACAATTTTTTTCCATTCATTTCCTTTTTTCACGTTTCAAAGTGCATACATGGTGCTATTTTATATAATTATTACCTTGAATCCTTGACCAAATCACTCTTTAGACGCTTGGCCTGCTTGTATGCGGCAAAATTTTCGTCCTGTTTCACCTAAATCCGGCGTTAGAACGCAGTGAGTTTATCACAGTGAAAGTCACCACAACGCTCTGCCTGGACCAGCCCTTTCCGGGAAGGTGTGACACAATTTCTGTAGGAGCTGTCTCGTCAACTGATAGTGAAGTCTGTCAAAGTACTCACATCAATCAATCCACAAATCCATCCAAATCCTCATCATCTGTATCCGAACTGAACAGCTACTGGAGGCACGTCCCCTATCACTCGCAAACTTTTCCATTTATGGTTCTCGTGTCGCTCTCACTTTTGTCCGCCTTTTCAAAAATTGCTCAGTAAGACAGACACATTTTGGTACTCAGTCCACACAATAGGTGCAACTCATTATTAGGCGCACCGTCCATTTTGGAGAAACTTTTTGACTTTTAGGTGTGCCTTATGGTTGTGAAAATACAGTAGTTTATTTTGTATATTACTCACATTGCAAGATTTCTTTGTTTCATGAAAATTCCACGTGAACGCTGGTTTCACGAACACAAAGGATGAAACCCCAACCCTGCCAATGTTGCGGTCCACCGACTTACCGAAGACAAAAAGAAAGTCTGAATTTAGAAATAGTGTGATATTTTTAATCGAACAATCATTTCCCTCATAAGGTAACCAATTTGGTCTAGTTCAATCTTGTTTTTTATTTTAATTCAATGAACATCAAGTCATACCGACATTCTTAAAAATATCAGATTTATGCCTTTTCGCCTACTACTCACTGAACATTTT
Organism: Corythoichthys intestinalis; assembly: GCF_030265065.1. Classification (NCBI taxonomy): domain Eukaryota; kingdom Metazoa; phylum Chordata; class Actinopteri; order Syngnathiformes; family Syngnathidae; genus Corythoichthys; species Corythoichthys intestinalis. The sequence goes on from NC_080404.1 coordinate 7,145,903, forward strand.
AAATTGCCTATGACAGGATTAAGAAGTCTTAAAAAGCATCATTATGTGAATTAGAATCATATTTTGAGACTATTTGACTATATACAACAATTTGGCAAAGCGCAGATGACTAGAAATTAGTATTTTAATCTGCCGTTTAGCCCCGCCTGTCATTATAAGGGCTGTAGCGCCCCCAGCTGGAGGATGATGTCGGCAGGGTCACGATTTCAGCAATTTTAGAATTCAGCCATTTGAAAAGGAAGATTCCGAACAAGGAAAATACGACACAGAGCAGCAAAATGTCATCATTGTTTCAATCTCTCTACTCCAATATTTTTACTGGATATTCTTTTTATCTAAGTATTTTCCCCCAACTGCTAAATAAATGGTATGGTCATTACAAAAACAGCCTTATGCTAAATGGAAAAGTATTAAAAATGCATTTATTCAGTACGACATGGCAAAATTACTCCATAATGGTCAAAACTGTGGACTTGTTGCACCTCCTGAACGATATTTTATGCCACCGAAGTTAGTCCGGCTTTTGTCATTTCCCTGGCCCGGCTTCAGAGAGCGTAAACAAACCAGTAGGCTTGACAGCTAGCCGACTGGTTAACCTGAACCGAGCGGCGTTTCAAAGTCTTATTCTTGCCTTTCGAAGTGAAAAATCACTCAAAAATACCCCGGATTATGTCACACGGCGGTGGTGTTGTCGATTGTCTTCGCCAATCAACAACACCCCCGGCGGCGAGCAAGTGACAGCCAGGGAAGCAGCTGGAGAATGACTGCCTGACAAACCGGCCGACGTTGGAGGAGCGCGTAGCTACCCGAGCCCAACCCGAGGATAGTGGTCTATTGCCGGTGTTCTGCCAAGTTTTGCACCTTTATAATGTTTTGCTTCCAAAGCTGTTGTGGCTGTGAATAAGCCCTCTTTTACATTTAGTTGTACTCTCAATGTTATCCACAGGTGCTAATTAAACAAGTAACATCGGAGGTATACATGTTCAACACGAATATGGCGTAAATGAATGCTTAACTACACGGCAAAGACGCAAACAGTGAGTGAGTGGCGTGCAGTTGTTGTGTGCAGCTTAACATGGCAGGATGTGTCTGAGGAGAACTTTTCTACATGTCCGTCCATGATCAAACGAAAGTACCGTATTGGCCCGAATATAAGACGGTGTTTTTTGCACTGACATAAGACTGAAAAAGTGGGGGTCGTCTTATATTCGCGGTCTAGACATTATACCCATTCACGACGCTAGATGGCGCCAAATATCATTGAAGCGAATGCTGAACTTGAGGAGTAATGTTCTGTCATGACAGATCTCAGCTACTCTCAAGTTTAACCAGTTTGCATTATTTTATTGGAATAGGCTCCAGCACCTCCGCGACCCTCGTGAGGAAAAGCGGCATGGAAAATGAATGAATGAATGAATGATTTTCCTCATTCAGATTTGTTTCAAGACTACAGTTACAGTTAGACCTCACTTGATGGTTATTGCAGTTATTGCAATTTTGTTGTTTTATCACAATAGATTGGTTTATTTACATTTCAAAAACCAGAAGCCATTCATTTACGAATGTGATTGTACTTTAGTTTACATATTTAAATGTTCAGATATTAAGATTTGAATGAGGCAAAATAACATGCCTTTTCTTTCAAATATATTGTTATAATCATGTGTTTCAGATGTACTGTAATTCTGTCTAAAAATTAATTTGGTGTTCATAAAGTATTTTTTCAAACTTGAGTCTTGAAAAAGAGGGGGTCGTCTTATAATCAGGGCTGTCTTATTTTTGGACCAATACGGTAAATATTCCTTTATTTAAAGAAAGTTTGTAGTATTTACTTTGTAATCGCTGTATTCGCGGCCAACACAAAGTTGTAATTTGTGATGGGGTGCAAAATTTGACACAACACCAGGCACACAAAGAGGTAATAAGCTGAGAATAGCGCTCTCCCAGCGGGCAAGCAAAGAGGACCGAGGGGGGTGTGCGACAAGCCGCCGATTGGCGGCCGTGTGGCATTCTCGGTGGACAAGGAGCATTGTCAGCCATTAACTGCCCTTGATGCCCTTCAATTCAAAACCTTAAATGAGCAACTTATTTGTGATGTTGTTCTTAATCTTTTCGATGTTAATTGTTGAGTTGAATTATTTGACGCAACAAGATATTTCCTTTTTTTCTTGCTTTTGTTGTTGCGTCTGTGTGTAGCTAGTGACTGCCAGCGCCATGCAAACCTTCCATAGACTCTTCAGCGGGAAACCAAGCACCTCAAACCTATCACCTGAGCTTAATGCGCAAATCATTACAGTAAGCCCGGAGTGCCGCGAAAATAAAATGCTCTACTTTGGAGAGAGAAACTCTTGATAATTGTGGGTGACTTCCCGTGTAGGCTTTGTATGACTACCTGCCCAGTGAAAATGACCAGCAGCCTCTGCTGGCCTGGCTTGCTGTCATGCAGAAGGCGCATGTTCACTTAGCATGGTAAGTTACACTTAAAGCAGAAACGTGAAGTAATTTTATAACATGCCAAATAGGGTCACAATTAAAGTAATTAAACATTGTCCAACAAATAAAGCATGAAAAAATAATTTATATGTTGTATGTTTGACAAAATAATCGCGTTTCCGAAGTTCGAGCCTGAAAGGGGACGAACCCGGAAGTATTACGTCACACCGGGAACAGCGATGGCAGCTCCATACGTACATACGGCCGCCACACAACGCCCTTCAAACAGTGATTCAAACTGCGATATAAGCGATAGATCGAGCGCAAGGGAGGAGATCCAAGTTTTTGAAGAGTTGGCGGAAGAGGAGGAGGTTGGAATTTTATGTTGGACCTAACATGTATTAGCCAGACGTTAATCAGGATGCAAACAATGTGCCTAGACTACCTGACATGGAATGGATACAAGACCCATCGAGATTACAAGATTGGTAAGATACAGGCTGTTATTATTTTCATGATTTGAAGATGCAGGCATTTGCACATAATTTTATGTTTTTGTCTATCTGATGACATTGTTAAAAAAAATAATAATCAGACTTCATGTTCATTTTGGCAGATCCGGCAGCTCTCGTGCATATAAAATAATAATATGAAAACGTTGGGGGGGTAGAAGGAGATGAGTCGTTGATGGCTTTCTCCACTTTATTGTGGCAACAATAAGAAAACAAAATAATAGCAGAATGCCGCCACATTCGACCGCGAAGTTTTGCTTCTCGATGATCTCCTCCCCGCCTCCTACTACTCCAGCGTCTCTTAAACAGATCGTGCATAGTGTCTTGTTATGAGCTTTTTGTTTACAAATGTATCGAAAACACGACGTGCTGACAACTTTGTTTCCTTATTAACACATGGAGCTAACAGTACGAACACAGCTCGGGGCTCTCGGCAGGAAGTGGCGTCTAATGGCGTGAGGAAATGTAGTTTTTTCACACAAGCGAACAGATTACAAAGCACCACTTCAGTGTTGTCCCGAGACTACATTTCCCATGATTCACTGCGTGACCTGTGCGCTCGCCGATTCGCTGCCAGACATTAAAAGCAACACACTTGTTGTTGTCACCTGTCAGCGGCTCTCGTACGTAAAACACAAACTAGAAGGCTAACAAGCGATCGCCGTGAAAGAAACGCCGAACCGTACAAATGCAAATACATAATACAAATACAAATAAATGTGCACAAACTCACCGGCAGTGTGTGTCTCTTACGGCAACGTGACCATGAATTACCGCGACACCGACCCGCTTTTATGCACATCCATACTCCTTTCCCGATTGACAGTGGATTAACCCTTTCGGACAAGATCGTAGATGACGCACAATTTAAACACGCTTAACCTAGCGAATGCAACAACAACTATGATTGGGTATTGTCACGAGTTAACTTTCGGCTAACGTCGCTAGCTTATACTGTTCATTCCACAACAGTTGGCAGCTCTCTGCTTTGACAAAGTCTTCAGTCATCTATTCAAAAATCACACTTTTTGGCAAATCCTTGATCATAAGCAGACCATTTAAGGAAGCAGGTATCTTCGAAGTGTTTGCAGCAGAGAACACTACTCGATGATGGCGTGAAATTCATTCGCTTGTTGCGAAAGAAAGATGTCCATTTACATGCCCTGCTATCCTTTGGCCACTCATACAACTTTTCGTTTGAGCGAGAACAAAACATCGCCACACACCACCGTGGCATCTTACCGAGAAGCAATGCAACAAACAATACTGTTCTATGGCGGACTTCCCTCGCACTTCCCGGTGTGACGTAATTTCCGAAGATTGCTGAAGAAAAGCATTTTCGTTGTCAAGGGCGTTGCTATGGGTGAAACAAAGTATCTGGAAGGGTTGCGTTAAAAAAAATAATGAAAATATGCTTATAATTGTTTAGCCAGTGATATTATTCAAAAACATGGTTGGCTAACCTTAGTTCACATTTCCGCTTTAAAGAACCATCTGGCGAGTTTTCATTGTGTTCCAGTGAGTGAGTTTGTCATTTGTGCAGTTTGCAGAGTTCTCTCACTCTAGGCCACCTGCCTCGCCTCTTCTCAGCTGCCATGTCCTGCTTGTTGTCGCCTCACTCGCAGGTGGTCTCTGCGGCGGCCACTATGCTCAAGGTAATGTTGTGTTCTTTCAAAGGGTAAAACAAATGATAATGCCACTCGAAAGCTCAGTTTGCACTTTCTTCTCATGTTCGTGTTTTTTTTTTCTGGGCATTTCGGCTTCCTTCTTTTTCTAAAAGCATGCATGTTGGGTTAACTGAAGACTATAGATTGTCCATAGTTGTGAATGTGAGTATGGATAGTTGCTGGTCTAGTAGTCTGTATGTACCTTGGCTATCTAATGCACTTTTCAGGCATACGCTGAAGTCAGGTAATGTTCCGGTATGTGCCCAGGTTGTGCTCATGCCTGGAGCTGAAACGAATACTCGATTAACTTGAGTTTAAAAATTGATAATTTTATGAGTCATTTTTTTCGCCTCGAGCAATCGTTTAATTTTGCCAGCTCTAAGCATCACGTTTTGCCCGCACTACTTTTAATGCGGGACAATGCGCTGATGTCACGTGAGTAGAGGAAGAAGCAATAAGCCGACAGCCGCTACAAACTATACCAATGTGATGCAACGGTGGTAGTGTCTGATGCGTCTTATAGATATCATATGTAAATGGAACTAGATGCGAAATGAAGACTCTGCGGCGTTAGCCCATGTACATAGAACTAGAAGCGAAATGAAGACTTGCCGACGTTAGTTAACAGCCACCATCTTAAAGCAATAGACTTACAATTTAGACTAACTTAAAACTTAACTAGAACTTAAAAATAGCTTGACACAAATGGAAATTCAATGAAACATGGGGAAAAACACCTAACTTTTAAGTGATGTGTGTTTTCAAGCATAATGACATTTTCATGTAAGAAATAAGATTTTTGTTTAATAAGATCTAGAAGTTTTTTGAATGAAAGCCGTGAATTTGTTTTTCCGTTTTTTCCGCGTCACATCTGAGATGCAGTTGTTGGCCGTTTTCAACAATGGACATCGAAAATAAAGACATTGATTGTCTGAAAATGTTTCAATATTTGAAATGAAATGTCAATGAAGTGAAATGTCTTGTTTTCCCATGTATATTTATAATTGCTCTTAACCTACAAAAAGTTTTATCCGATTACTTGATTAATCGATAGAATTTTAGTCGAATACTCGATTACTAAAATATTCGATAGCTGCAGCCCAACTCATGTCCTAAAAAATTACCCGGGTCGGTTGATTTGGACATTACTTGGAAAGTCACTGCGTCGCGTCCCGGGTAGTGTTGATATGTATTCATTAGGTTACTGTATGTTTGACGTCAAGAGTGCAGAGGCTAATAATGTAGCTATCATGTGCCTACACTACATTTCCTCACTTTTCTTCACTTTAAGATGTTTGACAAGCAGTAAACGGATAAACTATTAACTTATTAAAGGGCTGAGAAAGAGTTCATTTCTTGATGCGGTTTGCTTGGTTAAATTATGTTGAATGCATCATTCATTGTGTCAAAACTCATATTACAACAAAAAAAAAAAAATGAATTGACCACGTAGTTTTTAAGTTACTGCTACAGCAACACGTTAGCAACGATGGACGCTGCTCGCTGGCGGCCGCTACCTAAGCATGTAATTTACAGAAGGCCTGGCTAGCACTCCAATACGGTAGCGATGTCAAGCTTCTCTGGCTAGATCAAAGCTTCAACACCTGTCGATCTTCGTTAACTTCAAACAAGCAAAACTCCCAGTGCACTGCTGACCAAGAAAAGCAGCAGGAGGGTGAGTGAGGCTGTACGAGCATGAAGCAGAAAAACATAAATATATACAGTGGGGCAAATGAGTATTTAGTCAACCACTAATTGTGCAAGTTCTCCCACTTGAAAATATTAGCGAGGCCTGTAATTGTTAACATGGGTAAACCTCAACCAAGAGAGAATGTGCAAAAAAGAAAAAACAGAAAATCACATTGTTTGATTTTTAAAGAATTTATTTGCACATCATGGTGGAAAATAAGTGTTTGGTCAATACCAAAAGTTCATCTCAATACTTTGTTATGTACCCTTTGTTGGCAATAACGGAGGCCAAACGTTTTCTGTAACTCTTCGCAAGCTTTTCACACACTGTTGCTGGTAATTTGGCCCATTCTCCATGCAGATCTCCTCTAGAGCAGTGATGTTTTGGGGCTGTCGTTGGGCAAGACGGACTTTCAACTCCCTCCACAGATTTTCTATGGGGTTGAGATCTGGAGATTGGCTAGGCCACTCCAGGACCTTGAAATGCTTCTTACGAAGCCACTCCTTTGTTGCCCTGGCTGTGTGTTTGGGATCATTGTCATGCTGAAAGACCCAGCCACGTCTCATCTTCAATGCCCTTGCTGATGGAAGGAGATTTTCACTCAAGATCTCTCGATACATGGCCCCATTCATTCTTTCCTTTACACAGATCAGTCGTCCTGTTCCCTTTCCAGAAAAACAGCCCCAAAGCATGATGTTTCCACCGCCAGGCTTCACAGTGGGTATGGTGTTATTCGGATGCAATTCAGTATTCTTTCTCCTCCAAACACGAGAACCTGCGTTTTTACCAAAAAGTTCTACTTTGGTTTCATCTGACCATAACACATTCTCCCAGTCCTCTTCTGGATCATCCAAACGCTCTCCAGCGAACCGCAGACGGGCCTGGACGTGTACTTTCTTCAGCAGGGGGACACGTCTGGCAGTGCAGGATTTGAGTCCCTGGCGACGCATGGTGTTACTGATAGTAGCCTTTGTTACTGTGGTCCCAGCTCTCTGTAGCTCATTCACTAGGTCCCCCCGTGTGGTTCTGGGATTTTTGCTCACCGTTCTTGTTATCATTTTGACGCCACGGGGTGAGATCTTGCATGGAGCCCCAGATCGAGGGAGATTATCAGTGGTCTTCTATGTCTTCCATTTTCTAATAATTGCTCCCACAGTTGATTTCTTTACACCAAGCGTTTTACCTATTGAAGATTCAGTCTGCCCAGCCTGGTGCAGGTCCACAATTTTGTCTCTGGTGTCCTTCGACAGCTCTTTGGTCTTGGCCATAGTGGAGTTTGGAGTGTGACTGACTGAGATTGTGGACAGGTGTCTTTTACACCAATAATGAGTTAAAACACGTGCCATTAATACAGGTAACGATTGGAGCCTCGTTAGACCTAGTTAGAAGAAGTTAGACCTCTTTGACAGCCAGAAATCTTGCTTGTTTGTAGGTGACCAAATGCTTATTTTCCACTCTAATTTGGAAATAAATTCTGTAAAAATCAAACAATGTGATTTTCTGTTTTTTTCCACATTCTGTCTCTCATGGTTGAGGTTTACCCATGTTGACAATTACAGGCCGCTCTAATCTTTTCAAGTAGGAGAACTTGCACAATTGGTGGTTGACTAGATACTTATTTGCCCCACTGTATTTTTTAATTAAAAACCCAATCCTTTTCACCCGATTCCGATCCTCCAAAAGTGGCGCGATCCCTAGTCCCAATCCCTAGTTTTAATTTGACTTTCCTATTGGCCGGTCGGATTAAAAAAAAAAAAAGTAAAAAATTTCCAAATATCGGCCCGATATATCGGGCGGCAATTATTACACTTTTACTGCAAATGAATATCGGCTCCTAAAATCGGTTACTAATAATCTGTATCAGTCCTGAAAAACTCATATCGGTCAATCTCTAATAAACAGACATTACATTATGCCAGCATCGTGAACGCTGTCGGGCTCGGTAAGTAAAGCTATGTTGCTATCTGAGTTGATAGTGTATCACATCACCTGGTGATTTTGCAGCATATTATGTCTGACAGCGGAACAGAGTTCCCTGCCGCTTCCTAAAGTCCAAAGGCCCCAATTCACCCTGCTACGCTAAAAAGGACAAACGCCACAGAAAATGGACAGATGGATTAATATTGATTGGTTTTTGTTTCTGTTCCAGACGCTTTTGATGGAGTGTGTGGGTCCTCACATGGGGGAAATCGGCACGGTATCTGCCACAGCCTCTGCAGGAAACCCCTCCTATGTCTGCAGAATGTTTCGGTACCTGAGCTGTTTTCATTTGGGAACAATTTGGGGGATGTGTTGTCTTGCTAATATGTGTGTCTGTGTTTCAGCATCGTGGAGGAAGGCTTGTCCTATCGTTTCCATGCCTCCTGGCCCTATGTCTTACAAATACTTGGTTGTTTCTACAAGGTTGCAGGAAAACATGCACATTCCGTTATGACCAAGGTACAATGACACTAAATTTGTTAAAAAAAAAAAGTCTCCGTACAATGAAATGTCTTCCCCATTATTGGAATTTGTCCAGCAAAACCAGCTGGTTCGCCCAACTAGGCCAGGAGGCCCAAAGTCATATCCTGGACGTACCCAGATCACCAGTGCATGTAGAAGACAATGTGTCTTTCACGTCTCTGTGCTACCTTCTTTATATGCAGCTGAGCGGTTACTCATAGTCAGATTGGCATGCAACAGTAATATTAGAATGTTATGCAAGTCACACGTTTTCTAGTACATGTAGTCCCCGGGGTATGAACGAGTTCTGTTGGCGACGTCACCTGAATTTTCGCATAAATCGGAATTCACCTTTTAAGTACCCCAAAATCTCAAAAATAACTATCCAAAAACATGTCAAACATGTCAACATATACGTCATTGACATTATACTGTCCTCGCCAAGATGTTGGAGCTAAGTCCTAGCTAGACAGCGAGCAAAGCTCTGAAATGACAATGTCAGATGTCTGAGTGGTTTGCTGACTTTATTCAGCTGCTCATGACATCAACACTTGCAATTAGGGCTGTCAAACGATTAAAATTTTTAATCGAGTTAATTACAGCTTAAAAATGAATTAATCGTAATTAATCGCAATTCAAACCATCTATAAAACATGCCATATTTTTCTGTAAATTATATATATATTCTGTAAAATAAATTGTTGGAATGGAAAGATAAGACACAAGATGGGTATATACATTCAACCTACGGTAAATAAGGACTGTAGTGGGCATTTCACTTTACTGTCATTTAAATCTGTCTATGCTGTCCTCACTCCGAAGCGTCTACTTTTTCCAAAGCTAGACAGGTCGTGAACGACGCCTTAATAATCAGACTTCTTCCTTTTTCATCTGATTTATTAATAAAATAGCCTCAAACCATTGTCCTCTTTAGACCGTCATAAAACTACAAAAAAAAAAGTACACAAGCATTGCATTAGCAACAGCGTTAGCTTAGCACGCTATACAGGTTCACTAAACATAAACAAAAAGCGTCTCATACAAAAAATAGAACATTTCGCTTACTAACATAATATATACATTCTTTACAACAACCATACTTATGGACAAATCTTGTCCAAGGATCATATAAGCACAACATTCCGAGACGTCGTGCAGCCATATTGAGCTGGCAAGAAAAAAATAAACCATGTCGCAAAGCGACCACAAGAGTTCGCTGTTACAGCACAAAAAGCCTTGCTGTAAAACTTACCAAAAGGCAGAATACTGTCTGAGCGGGACATGTGCGTTAATTGCGTCAAATATTTTAACGTGATTAATTTAAAAAATTAATTACCGTGCGTTAACGCGATAATTTTGACAGCCCTACTTGCAATTAATATAAACATGAAATTAAGTCAATTTTATCTTCAATAACAGCAATTTAAATTTGTGTTCATAACTAAATGCTGATATAAGAATCCAAACAACTAGCATGTATTAGCGTTCACCCATCATCAAAAACAATCACATAAACTCGCCCCAAGTTTTCGACCACAATCGAAAACGCACAATAAAACAGTGCAAAGGTGTTATATTCAGGTGTAGGCTTTGTGGATGCTTCACAAGCTACACATCTCTTTTTTAGGTTGAATTCCGATGTTACTACCGGTACTACCTCAGCACGTCTTGCCTCTCATTTTTAGATTGAAATGTTACATAAAATAAAAAGCTAAATTTTTTATTGTATGGAAGCAGAAATGTCTAAATTACTAGTTTTTTGCCCAAGAACGGGCAGTTGGCCGAAAATTACCTAAACAATTGACTCTAAAGTTATACTGCTGCGTATGGATACAACACGGTGGCCATCACAAAACAAATAGCTCTTTATGTTGAAAGTTCTTGTAAATAAATGCGTACATCCTGGAATTTCTATAAATATGAACATGGAACAGTGTAGAGCAGGGTTTACTAAATCCGGACTTCGAGCCACTTTTCCTGTCGTGTTTTCCATGTCTCTCCTTCAACACACCTGAATTAAATAATCAGGATCATTATCAGGCTTCTGGAGAGGTTGCTGATGACGTAATCATTTGATTCAGGTGTGTTAGGGGAGAGAGACGTGGAAAACATGACAGGATAGATGGCATCGAGGTCCAGATTTGCTAAACCCTTGTGTAGATTCTTGGTTAAAAGCCAAAATAAACGTGTAGTTATCATTGATTTTACGTAAAAATTTAAAGCTAAAGTTACGGTAGTTTTTTCCATGCATTTTTTTCAACAACGTTTCGAAGTGCATGCATGGGGATATTTTACACAGTGCTGGCCAAAAGTATTGGCACCCCTGCAATTCTGTCAGATAATGCTCAATTTCTCCCAGAAAATTATTGCAATTACTTTTTTTTTTTTTTTTTTTTTTTACTTTTTACAATTATTAGACAAAATAACTACGTACAACCACTTCTGGTATCCATCATTGAGTTTCTGACAATGCTCTGCTGAAATTTTAGACCATTCTTCTTTGGCCAACTGCTCCAGGTCTCTGAGATTTGAAGAGTGCCTTCTCCAAACTGCCATTTTAGATCTCTCCAAAGGTGTTCTATGGGATTCAGGTCTGGAGTCATTTCTGGCCCCTTTCGAAGTCTCCAGTGCTTTCTGTCAAACCATTTTCTAGTGCTTTTTGAAGTATGTTTTGGGTCATTGTCCTGCTGGAAGACCCATGACCCTGTGGGAGACCCAGCTTTCTCACACTGGTCCCTACATTATGCTGCAAAATTTGTTGGTAGTCTTCAGACGTCATAATGCCATGCACACGGTCAAGCAATCCAGTGCCAGAGGCAGAAAAGCAACCCCAAAAACTCAGGGAACCTCCGCCATGTTTGACTGTGGGGACCGTGTTCTGTGAAGGTCTCGTTTTTTCCCCCCTGTGAACTCTATGTTGATACCTTTTCCCAAAGTTTTACTTTTGTCTCATTTTTTCATTGCATGCAAAATAAATGAATATATTACTACCAAAGCATTTGTAATTGCGATCATTTTTTGGGAGAAATCGAGAATTATCCGACAGAATTGCAGGGGTGCCAATACTTTTGGCCAGCACTGTATAATAATTACCTTAAATCCTCGACCAAATCTCTGAGACACTCCTGCCTGCTTGTATGCAGTGAAACATTCATCCTTTTTCCACCTAAATCTGGCGTTTGAACGCAGTGTATGTTTGAATTTATCACAGTAAAAGCCAAATGCTATGCCTGGGTCGTTCCCCAACGGGAATGTGTGGCAAAATTTTTGTGGGATATTTCTTGTCAACTGATGATGAAGTATATGGTGTACTCCTTCCTTGTAGTCCTTGCAGTCTCTCGCCGACCTGCGCGCCACTCCTCGATTCCCATACTGTGGCGAGCTGGATCTGGCGGTCGGGAGCGCTGTGGAGAGCATGGGCCCGGAGGTCGTGTTGGGAGCCGTGCCTCTCAACATCACTGGCTATGAGTAAGTGCTCAGTTTTCACGCATAATCATAATAAATCCGGATTTTGTGGACATAACAGCAATATGTGTTTGTCTTTGGTTTACATTAGCGACGACCTGGAGTTCCCACGCAGCTGGCTTGTGCCCGTCATCCGCGATCATGTGAAGAATACTCACCTGAGTTTCTTCATCTCCTATTTCCTTCCTCTAGCTTCCACACTCAAGCAGAGAGGTACAATCTTAACTCCATTAGAAAAATCTGCAAACAACTTTAATATGATACTGATTAATATTTGCCTCCATTGTATTGTAGCTGAAGAGTTGGAGCAAGCGGGTCAGAACCTGGAAGCCAAAGTATATCAGACGTTACAGCTTCAGGTAAGTCATCATCTGTCATTGTTGAAAAACTCACAGTGACAGGCTAGCTCACAATACAATTTCATGCCCAAAAGTTCTGTATTACACTGAAATTATTGCAATGAAATTGACGACAATAACTTGCTTAGGCTAGTTTTGTTTATCACCTCATTTTTAACCTGCATTCCTAAATTATCGGTGAAATTACTTGCTCCAAATGTTCCGTTCATTTCACAGTAAAGCAATGTAACAACGATTGGCCGTGGCTAGAGTTGTCCGATAAGAATGGCAGATGAACGCATTTTAAAATGATATCGGATAGAGCTGAGAACCTTTAGGCACCTAACGATTCGATTACGATTCAGAGGCTCCGATTCGATTATAAAACGATTATTGATGCATCCCCCTCCTTTTTTTTTTTTTTTTTTTTTTTTTTTTTTTTTTTTTTTTTAATGTTTTGTACATTAGTTCCAAAATTGTTCAAAAATTCTCTCAGGCTAAACCAAACTACTATTTCAGTATCAAGTTAGCATATAACAGTAAACAGATATACAAAAACAACAGTAAATAAAATACTCCAGTCCCCATTCTGTATCAGCAGCTTTAAACTACATTCAATTAATTTAATGTTGTGAATCAACTGTTACAGTTGTTAAAATTGCTCCCGTTATTCCATAATTTCCCTTCTGTCTACTTTTGTCAAAGTTTTAAATCTATTTCATCATTTAAAGATGGATTCAAGACAAGATTCTGCCGATTTAGGAGTATTTTAGATAAAAGGTTAATTAGGTTAGCTACAACAGAGCCTTCTAGAGAAGTCACTGCTTTAGTACTTCTTTAAGATGGCGGCTGTTTTCTAACGCCGGAAAGTCTGTCATTCGCGTCTCGGTTTAATAATACATGTTCTAACACCGCAGTCGTCTGTCATTTTTCATCTAATTCTACATATATACGATATCTACTGTAGCCGTATGTTTGTAGCAACTAGCAACTGGACGTTGTTTGTAGCGGCTGTCGGCCGCAGTCAGGTATGATTGTTTTTTTATCTAGCAGCATGAGTTGAACATATTTACTCTCGGTCCCTTCCTCATTGCGTCCCAAAGACCGCGCTGACTGTGTTTTACTTCCGTTTTACTTGGTATAATTCAATAATCGGAATTTGGATGTTTGTGAATCGTTCTCGAATCTTCCACTGCCGAATCGCGAATAATCTAAGAATCGGAAATTTCGCACGTTTCTAATATCAGATAATAGTCTGATATCGGATAGTCTGCTTCAGTCACGTAAGGCGGATATCGGATAGTCTGCTTCAGTCACGTAAGGCGGATATCGGATAGTCTGCTTCAGTCACGTAAGGCGACAGTTCAGTCAGACCCAACGCTGCCACCAGAGGGCAGTGTATCCTCCATTAAACAAAATACTATACTTTTGGACTTTTTGGATAGTTATTTTGGGGTACTCAAAGGGTTCATTCCGATTTACGCGGAAATTTGGGTTACGTCGCCAGCGTAGGAATGGAACTCATTCGTAACCCGTGGACTACCTGTATTCAAAAATAAAAAATATTCATTAATTCAATTCACACACTTTTTTTTTTGGTAATGAGTAAACACTGCAGTGAATGGATTTGTTTTCAAGTAGCTACCATCTCTCAGATTTGGACCATGCTTCCCGGGTTTTGCACGTGTCCTGTGGACTTGGTGTCATCTTTCAAAGGAATTGCTCGCTCTCTCGGCATGGCCATCAACGAGCAACCTGATCTGCGACTCACAGTCTGCCAGACCCTGCGCACTGTCATCAATAAAAGCTGCAACACTGGTAAGATGGTGTTTACTCTGTGGTGACACAGCAGCCTTTGACAGTTCTCTGTTTTGCAGTGGAGGAAAAAGCTGAAGTTGGTCGCTTCTCTAAGAACTTCCTGCCCATCCTCTTCAACGTGTACAGCCAGCAGCCTGCTAACGGAGAATCTGCAGCCTACAGGATGGCTGTCTTGGACACCATTAAAGTTTACTTGACGGTCACTGAACGGCAGGTGGGCTATTATACTAAAAGTGTATGCTTTAATTTAGCTCCTCCTAATTGAACCCTCAATCACCCTTAGATGATCAACACATTCCTGCAAAAAGCCACGGATAGACTGACCAGTTCAGAAAGCACAGAGTTCACACGGTAAGGAAGAATTGGTTTGTATCGGAGGTAGGCATTTATTTATACAGATTTTCTCATGATAACATTAGTGTTATATAGCAAATACAAATTTATTTATATAGTCCTTTACAAAAACCCAAAAGCGCCTCAAAGTGCTTTAAAACAACGAAAATTATAGTTCATGGTAAATAAAAGGCAGGAGTATAAAGTATTATACAATAAAATTGAGAAAACAACTCATTGCGCTAAAAGTCTAAACAACAAATAAAACAATAAAAAGGTCAAAATCCGAAAACCCTTCAGGAATATAACCAGGCTACCCCAGTTGGGAGAAAAGTGGGTCTTTAACCGCGTTGTAATAAGGCCTAGATTTGTAATGGTAGGGATTTCAGGGGCCAGGCTATTCCACAACCTTGGGGCAGCAACCGCAAAAGATCGATAATCCCACTGTTTAAAGTCTCGACCTTGGATCTTGCAGAAGAAGCTGGCCGGTAGAACGAAGAGCCCTGCCAGTTACAGAGGGTTAAAATTTCCGACAAATAAGAAGGAGCCCGGCCATTATTAGAATTAAAAACAAACAGTAAAAGTTTCAAATCAATTTTAACACGAACTGGAAGCCAGTGGAGCGAAGATAGCACTGGTATATGTTCACGTCTAGGTGTGCCGGTTAACAATCGGGCAACGGTATTTTGAACGAGTTGCAGATGAGAAATAGAGGACTTGGGAAGACCAACATCAAGTGCATTGCAGTAGTCCAGTCTTAAAGGCATGAATTGCTTTCTCAAGGTCATAGCGACTAAGAAAAGGCTTTACTTTGGCTAAGAGACGGAACTGGAAAAAACTTGCTCTTACAACAGAACTAATCTGTTTTTCAAAGTCGAGCCTATTTGCGAATATCACTCCGAGATTTATTTACAATCTCTCCTACTACCGAAAATAAGACTTGGTGTTTTCTTGTGCAGCAAGTGGAATCGATCGCGAGCCAGGCTAGTGGGCCGGGTTCTTGCGGCGACCAATCCGACCGAATTCGTTCCCGGACGGATTAAATCAAAATACTGTACTTCCAAACGGCCGACATGTTCGTTGTGAGCCAGTAGTGTTAGCTCGCTGTGTTTTGATGACGTCATCACTAGAGGACTAAGATTCTTCACACTTTTCGGTGGTAAACTTTTGGCCTTTTAACCGAAAACTGAAAATGCAATTTGAGCTATTTTCGGCCGAAAGCTTTTAGCGCCAAATTTTCGGTCACATCTTTAGTTATAATAGGATGAATAATTAGACTTGGCCTGTTTTAGGCCTTCTGGTAGGCAGCATGGGAGTCCCTCAGCAATCCCAGAGAAACTTGTAGTTTGTCCTTTTTCCAACGCCATTCAGCCTGCCTGCGTTTTTGTTTGCGCAGGCAGGTGTCGTCATTCAGACTGTGATGGAGAAATGCAATGAAACACACTTTGACACTCAGTGTTGTGGTACAACATTGTGAAAGGGCAACATTTGAGAAACTACCATATACTGTAATAGACTCATTTATATCACTCTCTACTACATCTTACTGGCATGAAAATCTCTCACCTTTTGGCGAAATTTGCCGTTTTGAAGTAAAAAAGGGAGACCTCCGTGAATTGTGTAGAACATTTTTAAGGGGGTGGGGGGTTAGGGTTGGGACTCGGGAGATTTTTTTTGAATGTCGGACGCTTAGTATGCAAGTAGGGAAAGCAGCACAAAGCCAAAAAGCGCACCAGAGTGACCAAAACATTGACTCATTTCAACGAAACAAGTGACGGTTCACTGTTGTCCTGTCTATTCAATGTCAACCTTGGCTGCACGTCGGCCGTGAATGAACACCTTAAGCGTTGTCACCCAGTTTGTAAGTCCATCTAACTGACTGACTGACGGACGGAGGGACGACATGTTTTATTGAAGTTGCTAAGCCTGTCGCGATATGCAATGAGTCCATTTATCGCACGGTATATAAAAATGAAGGTGTTAATTTTCACGGCTGCGTTTTATCGCCGCGTGAGTGCATACATTTGTGCGTGCGTGTATACTTGCATTTTGATAGCATATGAGACTCAAGTTCCTTTCACAGAAGTTTATTGGTAATCAACACACTGTAGAATTAGAGTTAGAACATACAAAATAAGGAAACACATGTACTGTATATTAAACACTGTAAACGTTAGCATTGCTACATTGAGGCTAATGGGGAAAAAAGACAACCTACTTTAGCCTGCGATAAAACATTGGCAGTCTTCTCCAAAACGCAAACTTGTGGTTAAAAGGTGACACTTCAAACATGAAAAATCGCTGGTTAATAGCATTTACAAATGAAAAAAAAAAAGATTACGGACACCACATGCAATGACAAAAAGAGCTTTTTTTGCGGAGTGTAAAGCTAACTGTGAGCGGTTTAGCGAACGTACTTCCGTTAAACATTTCCAAAATTGATTTCTGGATTTAATCCCACATACCTCAGAATTCAGATTCTACAATAAGAATAGCTTTAAAATGACACCCTTCATGAAAAATCTGATTGGCAATGATTATAATACTATTATATATTGCAGTATAATATTAATGTTAGATATTTTTTTAAGAATTGTTTTGAATCATGTTGGAAAGGCGAAGTCAGTTTTCTGAATCTTTTACATTCCATTTTTTGCGCTACTTAATGCTATCAGCATTTCACCTAATTGTTTATTTCTCATGTATTGTTGTTATTAAAGTGTTTATTAGTACTTTAATAATTTAAGTGTTCCAAAATGTTTTTGTGAATAAATAAGTGTCATCAAAAATTTCATTGCTAAATTAGTAAAAAAAAAAAAAAAAGGGGGGGGTGTATTAGATTAGTCAACTAATTGTAAAAATAGTCGGCTGACTAATCGGGAGAAAATTAGTCGTTTGGGACAACCCTAGTTGTACAGTGTACCGGAACATATTTCCTCCACACCCTTCTCACCTTTTTAACCCCTGACCCATTTTCATGCCTGATCTTAGGTTGTCAATGCTGGACCTTATTGTTGCCATGGCGCCCTTCCTGGATCAGCTAACCATGACGAAGACGTTTGAGCTCATCAGGCCATATTTAGAGGTTTTTTCACTCGCAGTCGAAGCTGTCGTGTCACCAACGCAAGTCCTGTTCCCTCAACCGTCTGTGCTCTTTTGTTCAGATGAAAGAACCGGGAATGCAGAAGAAAGCTTACCGTGTGCTAGAAGAGATGTGCGCGGGAGAGGGAGATGAGAGCAAGTCGTTTGTCGTGGCCAACCTCGACACTCTGAAGGCGGTCTTGCTGGAGACCCTAAAAAATGCGGCGTCGCCAGCAAAACGGGTGAGAAAAGGCTATGGAGATGATGCCTTTCCAGAGATTGTGTTCTGTTTTGAGCGATCCTCACATTTTCACAACACTTCTGACTTACCAGCTCATTTGTGCGATATGACTAACAATTGGGCAGAAATGTTGAGCAGAGATTTGGCAGCAACAACAAAAATTCAGTAATAAAACATGCAGGCAATCTGTAGTCCTGAGGTTTTTATTTACTGATTACTTGATCGATGGGCTCAGCATTATTGTAGAGATGTCTAATTTTTCAATACCATTGTCCTCAGCCTCGACTGAAGTGTCTGATCCACGTGATGAAAAGACTTGACAAAGAACACAAAGACTTCATCATCTCTCTTCTGCCAGAGGTACGCCAACATGCGCAGTAGCCCTGTCGCGATAACAAATTTTAGTAGGCTATGATAAATTGTCTTCTAAATTGTTGATGATATGCGATATTATTGTCATTTTTTTTACCCATTCAATCACTAAAGCAGTGACTAGGGTTGGGCATCATTTGAAATTGAACGATTCTGATTCCACTTTTCAATTCCAGTTCTGAACGATGCCGATTCTTTTAAGAGGCAAGGTCAAAAAAAAAAAAAAAAAAAAAAAAAAAAAAAAAAGAGGCAGGGTCAAAAAAATTGCATAGTTTATATTAATGTCTTCTCGATGTGGTTTTTAAATTATATGGACTTCTCACAGGGCTATTTTTAACTTGTACATAAATATCAGTCTTTGAACTTGAATGTGATGA
The DNA here is from genome assembly GCF_030265065.1 of Corythoichthys intestinalis. Taxonomy (NCBI): domain Eukaryota; kingdom Metazoa; phylum Chordata; class Actinopteri; order Syngnathiformes; family Syngnathidae; genus Corythoichthys; species Corythoichthys intestinalis. Next base: position 7,164,672 of record NC_080404.1, read on the forward strand.
CGTTTCTTTCCAGAGGAGTGTACTTTCACAAAGATGTTTATTTTTAAAAGCTCACGGAGAAGACATTTACACATATTCCTTTTGCCATACATGTACCTTAGCTGGGAGCTACGACGAATCATTTGTATAAATTCTTCAATTGATTATAATTTGATAATCTTTTCATAGTGTTGATTTTAACGGAGGTGAAAACGCGCTGCGTAAAGTACGTAGCTGCTTATATGGGCTATATAGACTGAGAAGTCTACTGCTTTAAGATGGCGGCTGTTTACTAACGCCTGCGAGTCTCATTTCGAATAAAGTTCTTATACATGTGATATCTACCGTAGCCCGATGTGATAATACGACTTATTCTCGTTTATTAATTTACTATTGCACTTAGCTATGCACTTGGGTACCGTACTTGTATTCCATGAAGCTGGAGGTGTAATATTGGTCACGCAGCCACCTTTGTAGGGCTGCAGCTATCGATTACTTTAGTAGTCGATTAATCGATGAACTATTCATTTCAAATAATCGAGCAATCGGATAAGGAACAGAAAAAATTAAAATATCTGAGCTGAGCCTCAACCTGTATAAAAAAAAAAAAAAGAGGATTTATGTACAACAAAAGAACAACTGGCTAACTCACATAGCAAAAGTCCGCTAGCTTAAATGATATAAAAAGATTTTATTTTTCATTTTTTTATACAATGCTCTTAACAAATGGTTCAGACACATATTCCCACAAAAACGTCTAAATATAACTATAAACTACAGTACGAATGCATTAAAAAAAAAAACTTTAGCGCAAACAAAAACTTAGCTTAGGTTGGTCTTAACAGGGAGCAGCTGGATTCAGCCATGTGAAATGGGGCAGACGAGAGGGCAGTGTTTCCACCCAAATCAATAAAGCTGAATGCAAATACTTTCAAAACAAACCATTACAACACCACTTTAATTAGACGAATACTCGAAGCAGCAAAATTCGAATCTTTTTTTCTAATTGAATACTCGAGCTCATCGATCAATCGTTGCAGCACTACACCTTTGCATGATAAAGTTGTGTTGAAAATGTTGCAACTGCAAATGTTGCAACTGAGCTGACTGGTCTTTTTTTTTAATTATTATTATTTTTTTTTAAAATAAAGTTGAGCCAAACTTTTGAGCGCCACCACACTGTGTCAATGGTTGTACTGAAGTTGCAATTCACAAACACACGCTTCTCGTGGGTGCGTCTTCTTGGTTTTCAGCAGCATTTTTTTTCCGCTCGGCGGTCAGGGCATCGAAACATGGAATCGAAATTTAAAAATTCGAGCGGTTTGTTGGAACCGGATCCCATTGATGCTCGATGCCGAACCCTAGTAGTGACAATACATTCTAAAAAGTCACCTATTCACATGCAATAAATTGTTTTTCTGAAATAAAATACAAACTACATTAAAATCAATTAATTAAATAAAAAAAAAAAAAAAAAAAAACACAGTGAATAACGAGTCATTTGAAAGCTAGCTAAGAGCAGAATATCCAATAGGTGAGAAACCCAACGACGTTTTTATTCTCCGCCAATTAGAGCCCATCAAAAGTGTTCATTTGATCCAAAATGATTGTCATCTTGTCCTGCAAAGTGAGAATGTTAGCAAATTTGAAGCTAATTTACTCATTGCCAATCAAATTTTTCATCATGGGTATCATTTTAATGCTATTCTTAGTGTAGAATCTGGAGTAAGTGCGATGACCTCCAGAAATCTTTATTTACATGTTGAACATGATGTGCTTTTATTTTGAAATATTCACCGGAAATACGTTGGTTAACCGTAAGCTTTACACTATATAAAACTTTTTTTTTTTTTCATTAGTTTATTTCAGGCCATTATTCCTTGTCAAGACAACAAATGTATACAGCTCATATAATCAAGTAACAAAAAGAGCAGCAAAGCTAAGTAACATTGTAACATCAACTACATGCCTGAAAAGGAGTGGGAAGAAGAAAACTTAAATGGGAAGAAGAAAACTTAAATAGGAAGAAGAAAACTTAAACTTAACTTTAAAAGTGCATTTTTTGTCGTGTGCGGTGTCGGTAATAGATTTTTTTTCTTTTTTTTCGAATCGTTTGCAAATGCTGTAAACCAGCGAGTTTTGAAGTGGCACCATTTCACTGCATTTTTGCGTTTTGTTGAAGACTGCCAATGTTTTATAGTTGATTAAAGTGGTTACTACATTATTATTAATGCATATTGCATCTGGCTTACTGCGCAGGCGCTAATCCCTCACACTTATTCCAGAATGATCTCATCTTCAGGTCATCGTATGCACGAAGGAAGTGTCAGTCGGCGCGCGCAAGAATGCGTACACTTTGCTGGTGGAAATAGGAAACGCATTCGTGCGATTCTGTGGGAACACAAAAGGTAAACGAACAAGACAAGGTGAAAACAACTGGGGAAGGACTGCACCTCCACACTATGAGTAACGGCAGTTGGTGTACAACCCCTAGCAAAAAGTATGGAATCAACAGTCTCTGATGAGCAGTTGCTCAGACATTTTATCATTTAGAACAAACTCAGATAAAAAGCTTGAAAAAATAATGTCTCACTGGAACAGCACCAAACCAAAGTTCCAGCATCTTCACGTTGTTCAATGCGGATTCTCGACTCTTGACACCTTGTCCAATGCAGATTCTTGACTCTTGACAAGGTGATGATGCTGGAACTTTTGTTTGGTGCTGTTCCAGTGAGATCTACAAAGATGACTGCCTGAAGAAAACATCAAAATTCCCTCAGTCCTTGATGATATGGGGCTGCATGTCAGGCAAAGGCACTGGGGAGATGGCTGAGGTTAATTCTTCAATAAATGCACAAGTTTACATTAAAATTTTAGGCAGCTTTCTTATCCCTTCAATTGAAAACATGTCATTTTCCAAGATGACAATGCATCATGCAACAGAGCTAAAACTGTTAAAGCATTCTTTGGAGAAAGACTCATCCAGTCAATGTCATGTCCTGCAAATTGGCCAGATCTCAACCCTATTGAAAACCTGTGGTGGAAATTGAAAAGAACGGTCCACAGCAAGACTCCGACCTGCAAGGATGATCTGGCAACTGCAATCAAAGAGAGTTAGCACCAATTTGATGAAGAATACTCATCAAGTCCATGCCTCAGAGACTGCTAGCTGTCATAAAAGCCAGAGGTGGTGCTACTAAATACTAGAGATGTTAGAGATTTTATTGTTATTTCTTTGTTTCTCTTGATTCCATATTTTTTTCCTCAGAATTGAGTGATTCCATATAGATTTCCCTGCACTTTTCCCTGTAACATTTACTGACCACCACAATGTTTTTTATTCATTTCTTTTAGTGTTTCTTAATGCTAAAGAGTTGCACTTTTGAACTAATTCATTATTTTTTCAAACTCTTTATCTGAGTTTGTTCTGCATGATAAAATGTCTGAGGGAGTGTTTGTCCGAGACTGGTGATTCCATACTTTTTGCTAGGGGTTGTAGTCCCAACATCCACGGTTTGTGAAAATCGGAAATTTTCAAGCAATTGAACAAATCAACATGGCAACATTGTGAGGGAAGAAAAATGATACACAGTTCATTGCAAAACAAAGCTCCCCACATATAAAGTTTTTTTATAGAATTTTTTTCTGTCCACATATTTTACGTATCACACATTCCACACCCTTTAGCCCAGGGGTGTCCAAACTTTTTGCAAAGGGGGCCAGATTTGGTGTGGTAAAAATGTGGGGGGTCGACCTTGGCTGACGTACTTTACGTAGAACAGTATATTTAAGCAAATTTTAGCAAGTCATTCTGTGTGTCACATTTGCTTTGTTAAATTATTTATTAAAAAAAAAAAAATCTCGCAACTAGCGTTTGTGGCGTTTGCTTTCGATTCTCGGGATCTTGCGAAATACTGCTGCTGTGAAAGTAAACTAGCTTCAAGTTTCTTCAATTTCTCGCTGCGTGTCTTCCCTGTAATCTTGTCGTACATGTCAGCGTGTCTTGTTTGGTAATATTGCCTCACATTAAACTCTTTAAAAACAGCGACTGTTTCTTTGCAAATGAGGCAGAAGCAGTTGTTGCGTATTTTAATTAAGAAATAGTCCAATTTCCACCTATCCTTAAAGTGTCGGCCGTCGCAGTCAACTTTTTTGTTGTTGTTGTTGATTGTTGCCATTTTAGAAAATTGGAAGTCAAGGGTCACACGGGTTAATGTTGCTTGAAGGGCTGCTGCCTTTTAGTGGGTAAATGAGGATCAGCATTTAATGTGTAAGCTACTTCATATGCTGGTAGCAGTACTGCTGACCAATTTATTAAGTCTGTGTGCGGGCCATATTGATCTTATGACAGAGGCTGGGGGCCGGATGAAATTTGACCACGGGCCGCATTTGGCCCCCTGGCCGCACTTTGGACATGTCGGCTTTAGCCCCATTACAACTTTGAAACTTTCCTAACATTCATGAGATGCAGGAATTATTTTTAATTTCAACTCAAACGTTTGATGTTGTGCCAAAAACCTGTTTATTTTAGGGGGGAGATCCCCTTAAATTTCCAATTGCAAAAACATTTAAAAATCCAAATTATCCCTACTGTACAGTTGGGAATACAGTCACCTTATAGTTAACAATACACTGATGTTGATGATACAATGATGAGTTTTAATACTGGTGACTTTTTACTTGATAGGGACTAGTATTCTTAAGGTCTGTACAGTTTTATCGACTACGGAATTAAGTATTTACAGGACACCGTCGCCCTACAGTTTTATAGACTACTCTGTCTTTCACGAAGATTAAGTGTACACAGTCACCCTTAAAAATTGACAGCCGCGCAAATCTGATCACTCATACATTTGGGTGAGGGAATTTTCTACCTTGAGAGGCCTTCAGTCCTTTGGCTTTGCGTCCACCCTGGGCCCCCAGGTTAAGCCAGTACCTCACAAACTGAGGCCGTGTACAGTCTTTACTGGATGTCGACTCTGCCTCTGGGAACTTCGGGTATCTTGCAATCCTGTTCAAAGGACCATTAAAATGTCAAGTTCATACACAATTCCTTAGGAACACAAATATGACAGAAAATAAGGAGAGAAGGCACTAAGTTCAATTAAAGAGCTTGCAAAGAGCGGAGGGAAGCTATATAATGCAATACTAGGACTACACAATACAGATTCCACAATTGTTCTAACCTAAGCCCTCAGCTCCCTTTCTTTTTATTTGGGATGTCCCTAGCAACAAAGAATGTTAACCCTTATTGGAGATTTGGTAGCAAAGCGAGGGTTAACGCCCAGTGAATTTGTTTAGCTATGTGTGTGCAAGACGGGAAATTAATACATTTGTGTCAAAGCATTCCAGTGCAGCAACGCTGTCCTTGCCTCGCTGTCTCGAGCAGGCCGGTTGGCAAAACAAGACAAAACATTTCTTCATTGTGAGCAATATTAAGCAAAGTCTCTTTTCATTGCGAGCAGCTATTGATTAAAGCGAGTATAATAAACATCTTAATATTCAAATTATTTTGTCCGTTTCACAAAAGAAATTAAAACTCGAGGCGCACAAAAGTTCCCAGTGGGAATACTGGAATACTGCTAAAATTTGAAAAACTTCCCCATACATTTTCAATAGCCCCATTCATTTCCAATGAGACATTCAACTCCCACAAAAACGTTTCCATTCACTTCAGTTGATTTTTAACTAGGATCTGCAAAAAAATTTCCACTGAGTTTCACTATTTTTGAAATTTTCCTCGAATTGCCCCAAAATTAAGCTAGTGACCCGTAATAGAGCCTATGATAGACAGCTCATTTAAACTTTTAGGACTGGCTGCAGAGTTGGAGTTTGACTGTTGGGGGGTGGGGGCAAAACATGTTGATGGCCCCGAAATGCAGTGTCAGTAATAAAATTAACTTGAAACATGTATGTATGTATTAGGGCTCTCAAACCATTAAAATTTTTAATCGAGTTAATCACAGCTTAAAAATTAATTAATCGTAATTAATCGTAATTCAAACCATCTCTAAAATATGCCATATTTTTCTGTAAAATATTGTTGGAATGGAAAGATAAGACACATGACGGACATAAACATTCAACATACTGTACATAAGTACTGTATTTCTTTATTAAAACAATAAATCCACAAGATGGCATTAACATTATTAACATTCTTTCTGTTAAAGGGATCCATGGATAGAAAGACTTGTAGTTCTTTAAAGATAAATTTGAGTACAAGTTAGAGTAATTTTATTTAAGAAAAAGAACGTCTGCCCAAATGCATGATGGGAAGTTGGGCAACCATGACTATCAGTAGTGGCTGCAAAAGGTATACAATATGTTCTGCGTTGTGTTCAATTAAGCGTGTTAAGAAAAAGATCGTCTCTTGCTCCGCCCAAATGCATGATGGGAAGTTGGGCAACCATGACTGGTAGTAGTGGCTGCCAAAGGTTAAGCCAATAAAAGGCACGGTCCAATGAACGCCTGTGTCCACTCACATTTCTCTTCCTTTTTGCTCGCAATGTGCTAAAACGGCATCATTGTAAACTGTTTGGGGCAACGCATGAACGGGTCATTCCGTGTATGCGTTAATTGCTTCAAATATTTTAACATGATTAATTAAAAAAAAAATCCACAAAATTAATAGGAAGTAATCGAAAATCTACAGAAAGTGAGCAAAAAGCCTCTTTACATAATTAGTCTAGAAATTTGCATTTTATAGTTTTGTAATTACATTTTGTGTGTCTGTTTTAGAGGCTATGCAGCAGTATCTGCTCGTGATGTACGCTGGCCTCACAGGCTCCATTACCATGATCACTTGTACTGTGATGGCCCTCACACGATTGGTGTACGAGTATAAAGGTAGGACAGTGGCTAGTTCAGATGGCGTGTTTTTACAATATAATAAATATGTTGACTTATTATAACCATTCTAAGTGTGATGTCTTTATGTTGTTATTTCAGACTCCATTGAGATTTCCACCATGGAGCAGCTTCTGCATAATGTGTGTGTGTTGCTGGCGTCTCGTACCCGAGAAGTGGTCAAAGCGGCGTTGAGCTTCATCAAGGTCATCCTTTTCGTCATGGACCCCAAGACCTTGGCATCACATATCACTGTCATGGTACGGCGTGTTCACATCGGGACAATGCAGTCTTCTACAGGAATTTGTAACATTTGTTTCCCTGTCAGATGGAAGGCATCGGGAATATCACGGATAATGCTAGGAGACACTTTAGAGCCAAACTCAAAAATATCTTCACCAAGTTGATCAGGAAGTTTGGGTAAGGCGCGGAGGTTTTTTTCCCTCTTTTTTTTACTTACAGCAGTTAGAACAGTACAGTGGTACCAGAACTTGCAAAATTAATTGGTTCTGGCAGTAGTTTCGTGAACTGAAAATTCCATAGGTAGAGACACATTTTACATGAAAATGCCCTAATGTGTTCCAAACCCCTAAATGTCAGACATAATCCTTATATAAAGCCTAAAATTGCATCAAAATATGTAAAAAATACATGTTGCTATTAGATTATTGCACAATGACCAAAAAAATGAAGAATAACCAAAGAATAATAATCAAAGAAAAAAAGTTAATGCACTTACGTAAAGCGGTCGGAAGGCGTGGTACGGATAAAGAGGACGCTGGGATGCTCACATACAGTAGAGGTCCCTGTTAGCCAATTGGATGCCAGGAAGATGCTAGGCAATAGCCAATGGCAGAGCAGCTATAAGTATGTTACATTCAGTAAACTCTGGGAGCTGCGAGTAGCAGCCCATACTGTATTTTTGCCTTTCGTATCCTGAAATTTCTTTCGTAAAAAGAGGCAATATTTTCCCGTGTCTTGACCTGAAAATTCCTTATGTAAAGATATTAGTATGTACACTGCTGGTCAAAAGTATTGGCACCCCTGCAATTCTGTCAGATAATGCTCAATTTCTCCCAGAAAATGATTGCATTTACAAATGCTTGGTTGTAATATCTTCATTTATTTTGCTCGCAGTGAAAAAACAACATAGAATGGAAAAAAAAAAATCATTATCATTTTACACAAAACTCCAAAAATGGGTCGGACAATAGTATTGACACGCTTTGAAAAATCATGTGATGCTTCTCTAATTTGTGTAATTAACAGCACCTGCTACTTACCTGTGGCACATAACAGGTGGTTGCAATAACTAAATCACACTTCCAGCCAGTTAAAATGTATAAACGTTGACACAACCTCTGTCCTGTGTGTACCACATTGAGCATGGAGAAAAGAAAGAAGACCAAAGAACTTTCTGGGGATTTGAGAAGCAAAATTGTGAGGAAGCACGGGCAATCGAAAGGCTTCAAGTCCATCTTAAAGACATGAATGTTCCTGCGTCCACTGTGCGCATTGTCATCAATAAGTGTAAAGCCCATGGTACTGTGGCTAACCTCCCTAGATGTGGATGGGAAGGAAAAATTTACGAGAGCTTTCAATGAAAGATTGTGCAGATGGTGGATAAAGAACCTCGACTAACATCCAAACAAGTTCAAGCTGTCCTGCAGTCCGAGGGTACAACAGTGTCAACCCGTACTATCCATCAGCTTTGTATGAAAAGGGACTCTAGTAGGATACCCAGAAGACCCCACTTCTGACCTATAGACATAAAAAATCCAGGCTGGAGTTTGCCAAAACTTATCTGAGAAATCCAAAAACGTTTTGGAAGAATGTTCTCTGGTCATAAAAAAAAAACAAGGCCTTCAAAGAAAAAAACACGGTCCCCACAGTCAACCATGGCGGAGGTTCCCTGATGTTTTGGGGCTTGCTTTGCTGCCTCTGGCACTGGACTGCTTCACCGTGTGCATGGCATTATGAAGTCTGAAAACTAGCAACACATTTTGCAGCATAATGTAGGGCCTAGTGTTAGAAAGCTGGGTCTCCCTCAGAGGTAATGGGTCTTCCAGCAAGACAATTACCCAAAACACACTTCAAAAAGCACTAGAAAATGGTTTGACAGAAAGCACTGGAGACTTCTAACGTGGCCAGTAGTGAGTCCAGACCTGAATCCCATAGAACACCTGTGGAGAGACCTGAAAATGGCTGGAGAAGTGGAAATGGTTTGGAGAAGGCACCCTTCAAATCCCAGCGACCTGGAGCAGTTGGCCAAAGAAGAATTGTCTAAAATATCAGCAGAGCATTCTAGAAATCTCATTGATGGATACCGGAAGCGGTTGTTCGCAGTTATTTTGTCTCAAGGTTGTCCTACCAAGTATTAGGCTGAGGGTGCCAATACTTTTGTCAGGCCCATTTTTGGCGTTTTGTGTAAAATGATGATTTTTTTTTTTTTTTTTTTTTTGATTTAAAAGCAAAATAAATGAAACTATTATTATCGAAGCATTTGTGATTTCAATCATTTTCTGAGAGAAATTGAGCATTATCTCACAGAATTGCAGCGGTGCCAATACTTTTGGCCAGCAGTGTAGAGGTGCCACTGTATCAAAAATTGGAGTGCTGTGAGGAGGGGTGCCAAAGATTGCAATTTAAATGGGTTCTGAGTGTTTTCAATTATGAGCAAGGGCAGTGAACGAATTAAACTTTTGTGCGATTGTATGCAGGTTTGAGCTAGTGAAGAGCATGCTGCCTGTCGAGCACCACAAGGCTCTAGCAAACATTCGCAAGACGGAGGCTCGTAGCCAGCGGAAGAAACAAGCGGAGAAGCAGCAGGAAGACTCAGACAGCGAAGACGTGGCTCCCAAAGCCCCTAATGACAGGTAGGACACCTCTTTGTCAGCTCGTGGTGGTGACGCGCCGGTCCAACTGAGACCTTGTTGGTTCGTCTCGCCAGTATTGAAGACATCCTGGCGGGGTCGGATAGCGATCTGTCAGAGTACGAAGTCAAGGCTGGGAGGAAGAAGAAGGGTTTGAAGCAGCAGAAAGGTCAGGCTTGGCTCAAAGAGGGAGAGGATGACGACCCGCTGAACTTCTTGGACCCCAAAGTTTCACAAAGAGTGCTTGGTAAAAAGAGGCATTCACAAGCTTTGGACAGCTCACTTAGTGCTTTTACGATGATGACCACCCTGGCTTGTGTTGTGTTTCCACCCTGGTAGCCACCAACCCAGGGAAGAAAAAGAGCGCCAAGGCGGAGCATGGCTTCAAGACGACGTCAGACGGGCGGCTGATAATCCGAGAAGAGGACGACAAAGAAGACCAGAAAGGTATCGGTCACCATCGTCAATGTTTGCAAATTTCCTCTAATAATGCATCACACTCTCTTAAAGATGACGGCGATTTGAATGATATTTTGGAAGAAGCTGGAGTGAAGAGTGTGAGTGTTATCCCCTCCAAAATTCAGTTGTTTTTGGCTTTGCACTTGCAATTTTTTTTTAACTATCGCATATTCATGTCACTTCTTTGTGTTTTTAGAAAAAGGCACAAAAAAGGAAACTTCGAGATGATGAGTTTGAAGATATGGACACAGAACCCCAGCTGAAATATAAAGGTAAACTAAAGTACATACAACAAAAATGCCCACGTCATCACGACGTGCTGGGCTGCAGAAACGAGAAAACATGAAGCTAGTTTGTCCAAATAAAACTAGGGCTGCAGCTTTCGATTATTTAAGTACAGGTAGTCCCCGAGTTACGACGTACTCAACTTAGGCGATTTTGACTTTATGTAACCGGAGTCTCATCTGCTATTTTGTCTCCAGTCGATTTTTGTTCGTTTTTTTGTTGCGTAAATAGTACCTTATTGTACCTCACAGTATCTTTCTTATTTTTTAATTTACTTTATTAACATGACGTGTTCTGTCTTCTGTGAATGTGAAGTTGTTCAGATTTACAGGCATCAAACAACGCAATGGTGCTTTTTGAAGGTTTTAACTTTTGACAATTTTTAAAGCTAACACACATATGTATGTACATTTATGTTCAAAACAGTACACATTTTAACAATAAAACTCTTATCACAAAGCAATTGTTGTTGAAACGTTCTAGTCTGATCAATATGTAAAGTTATTAAATTCAATTAGCCTAATTTGCCTAACAAAAGTCCACTAGCTTAAATGTTACAAATGCTAAACGATTTACAATTCTCATAGCTAATCCCTTCCACGTAACTCCACAAACTGTACCTGTAAACTTAATTAGAAATGCAGACACAAACCTGCAGTATATTAGCTGAAACAACTTACAGCCTTATGTGGGCCAAACCAGAGCGCAGCTGTCCTTTATCCATGTCAGACGATAGTCTACTTCTCTGTCATAAGGCGACAGTCCAGCCAGACCCAACGGTGCCACCAGAGGGCAGTGTATCCTCCATCAATAACAAACAAACAAAAAAAATACAATACTTTTCGGACAGTTATTTTGAGTCTGTTACTCAATGAGACGGCCGCCATATGTAAACAGAGCTTTTCCGGTGAAAATTCTTTTGAATAAATGCTTAAATTCCTGAATTCTTTATAGGTATGGATGTAAAACAGTCTCGATTCTTCGTTAAAAGCAGAAAAAAAAAAAAAGTGCAGTTAGCATTTATTTAACTAAAATAACTATACTATAAAAGTAACTATGAGCAGTTGGCTTTTATTTTGCGTAACTATGTTGAAGAATGATGCTAGTCTCTTAGCTCTTTGTTGTGATAAGGGGGCTGCCACAATGGCTTTTTTCTGTTGCAAATTATTTCGAGTAAATGCTTAAATCCCTGAATTCTTTATAGATATGGACGTAAAACAGTCTCGATACTTTGTTAAAAGCAAAAAAAAGTGCAGGTAGCATTTATTTTACGTAAATATTGCAAACTACTAAGCAAGTCTGTTTGTGAATGTAGCTAGTGGCCACCTTATGTAAACACAGCTTTTCCAGTGAAAATTCTTGTGAATAAATGCTTAACTCCCTGAATTCTTTATAGATATGGGTGTAAAACAGTCTCGATTCTTGGTTAAAAGCAAAAAAAAAAAAACATACAGTTAGCATTTATTTTATGTAACTATTGCGAACTATGATGCCAATGCCGTAGCAACTAATTTCACCCATTGCTTTTTTTCCACATTTCAAAATGCATGCATGGTACGAAAGATATAATAATTACCTTGAATCCTCGAACAAATCACTCCTGAGGCAATCCTTCCTGTTTGTATGCGGTACAGCTTTCGTACTTTTATCCTAAATCCGGCATTTAATGCTGCATGTGTTGCTGCGACCGACTGCGAATAACTGAAGTGGATTGTGAAATGCCTGGCCCCCTGCTTGAAAGTGTTACACAGTGGCTTGCCGATTCGACCCGTCAATAAAATTATGAATTCGATGACAAAGGCTTTCTAAGATTGCACTTTCAGAAGAGCATTAAATGCGAATACAAAATAAAATTCCTGAGTCTTTCTTCAAACTATGCAGAATTGCACTTTCATTTCACAAGAGCAATGCATGCATTTAAAAATAAATTTAAATACCTGAGCTTAGCTTAAACGGTATAAAAAAGAATAATAAATGAGGGTCTAAATACATCAAAAGAACAATTAGCTAACTTGCATAGCAAAGGTCCGCAAGCATAAATGCTATAAAATGCTCCGTTTTTCACAATGCTCTTAATAAATCGTTAAAACACATATAAACAGCTCAAACAAAAACGTATCTTAAGCTGGTCTTAACTGGAAGCAGCTGTAATCAGCCATCTTTAAGCAACACTAGGTAACTTTTCAACCTTTGTGAAATATTTTCATAATGGTTGTGACGATATGTTGACCAGTTGAATGACAACTCTTTTATATCTTGAGTGGGTCTGTATTAGGGCTGGGCGATATGGCCTTAAGTACGTATCACGATAAATTGAGCAGATTTACCTCGATAACGATAAATGACGATAAATTCGCCCAAGCAGACTGTTATATAATTTGAAATTTGAATCAGTGCATGGAATACAAATTTCTCCGTTTCTCGTCAAATTTATTTACCAGCTTTCAATTTAACAATTCCACATGCAGTCTAAACGTTAAGTATTAAAAAAAAAAAAAAATCTTGTAAACAATAAGAATTCTAGTGTGAACATTTATAACAGCTTGTATGACTTGAAAAATGTACAACATTATAAATATCAATATGATGACTGTGCAAACATGTAATTCTAACACAAATGACTTGCAGCTTTAACATTACACTTCAGACAACTTATTGGTAATGGCTGCTGTGACATAATTATTCAACACAAGTGTTTACGTCAAGGTTTCAGGTTTTTTTTTCCCCGAAACATTTTTTAATACATGCACCCCCCCCACACAGACACAACCAGATTAAAGATGTATTGCTCTGATGCCAATGAAACATTTAAGGTTTTATGATGGCAGAATAAAGCACACACATACAGAAAAATAGCTGTGGCCATTGATTGATTGATTGATTGATTGATTTTTATTTCGAGCAATAACAACAAAAAACAACAAGTATGGAAAAAATAAAATACAATAAAATAAAAATTAAACAATCATGATGAATGTAACAAAAATTATAACAATACATACACGTGTAGCTCGAAAAGGAGTGGGAAGAAGCCGAGCTTTTTGAGTCCCACCCCCATTTCACTCCAAAATTTCCATAGGAATGCAGTCACTTCCCTACAACAGCTGTACTAATCATAATGATTACATTGATAATAATAATAATAATAATAGTTGCAGTAATCATAATAACACCTATATATATATATATATATATATATATATATATATATATATATATATATACGCATACACACATATACATACACATCACTAATAATTCATGAGTAACTATTACATATGTACAAAATATTATACATAAGACATGTAATATTTCTACATACACCCAAGACTATTAAAGACCTCTTTCTGTATATCGTGACCAGACCTGATGTTTATACAGCAATTTGAATTTCTGAATACTTTGACACTGCTTATAATGTAATCCCAAACTGTTCCAGAGTTTTACCCCACATACAGACACGCAGAATCCTTTAAGAGTAGTACGAAATTTTGGTTGTGAAAAGTTGGCAAATCTTCTCAAATTATGAGATTGCTGTTGCACTGTAAAAAGACATTGTAAATTGAGGGGTAATAACTTATGAAATGCTTTAAATAAAAACATTGATGTGTTGTATTTCACAAGATCATTAAATTTTAACAGTTTTGATTGAGTAAATAAGTCATGAGTGTGATCTAAAAAACCCACTTTATGTATAATCCGAATTGCTCGCTTCTGTAATGTAATTAATGGATATAATGCACTTTGGTAAGTGTTCCCCCATACTTCGACACAATATGAAAAGTATGGGAGTACCAAAGTGCAGTATAAAATCCTAAGTGCATTTACATCAAGGTATTGTTTTGCTTTATTTATGATGGACAGGCATTTGGAGATTTTGTTTTTCGTGTATCTGATATGGGGTCTCCATGACGGCTTGTTATCAATTATAACGCCGAGAAATTTAGCTTCATTTACATTTTCAATTGGTAGACCTTCAATTGTTATTTTCAACTCAGAATTAGCTATTTGATTACCAAATAACATTGCCTTTGTTTTCTTAATATTTAGGGATAATTTATTTATATCCATCCACTTCTTTATGGCTTTTAGTTCCTTATTAACAGTAGTTACTAGCTCGCTATAATTATCACTACTATAGAATATGTTGGTGTCGTCAGCAAATAAGATAAGTTTTAATGCATTGGATATGTGGAAGATATCGTTCATATACACAATGAAAAGTTTTGGTCCCAACACAGACCCTTGAGGGACACCACAGCTAATGTGAAGTGGGCCAGATATGTTCTCGTCCATCTTAACATATTGTACCCTTTCTGATAAATAGCTTTTCACCCATTAAACTGTCATATTATATATAGTAGAGGAGTTCCAAAAAATCGATTATTACATGCATCGCGATTCGACACGTGACGATTCGATTACGATTCATAAAGGTTAAAAAACGATTATTTTCACTCCTAACAACGATCGTAGCGAAACGAAATTCAAGACACGTCTGCGGCCCGGACACCGTTAACGGACGCACACACAACGTTATGATGGATGCTCCCAGTTACTGGAAGATAAATTTACTCCTTTTTAAAAGACTGGAAAATAAATTTGTGTATATGGCAGGCAGGGCCAGAAGCCGGTCGCGCTTTTGTGCGCATTTTTAGAGCGAGAGGGGAAGAGAGATAGTTCTTTGCTCGTTGCTCCTTGCCTTTCAGATGACCAGCTGTAGTTTTAAGGCATTTCAATTAAAAAAAATATCCTGAGTGTGTTGCTAAGACCCGTGTGCATCTATAAGAGGTGAGTACAAGAACCCTCTTGTACTGTTTAGCCTTTATTGTTGTTGTTTTTGAGATGTTAATAGTTAGCGCCGAGCGCTAAGCTAATGAGCTAATTCGCTAACGTGTATTTCATATGCAGAACTTGTAAAACCATGATAAAGTACAGTGGTAACACTACAAACATGCGAAATAGAAAGAGAAGAAAGTGCGCGCGCTGTAATGAGTGTGAGTGTAGCAGTGTCAAGACCAGTTGAGATTTCCACCTGTTACTCCAAGAGGTAACACTGTGAAAACAAAGTATATTGGTTAAAAGAAGTCTTATTTCTAAAGACACTTTGTTTGTGTCCAGAAAATGTCGAATTCATTCCACCAGTGTAAATTTCATTGCATTGTTGAGAGAAATGAGTACTCCCTTTAAAATAGTTAAGCATTTTGCACTTTCTTGTAAAACGAAATAAATAAAAAAGCAGCTTAAGGGCAGCTTTTTGTTGTATGGGCATTATTCCATCTTTCCTGTTGAATCATAAGGATATTTTAAATAAATAATGGACATAAATTTGCTTGGCTGCTTTAGTAATCAGTGCTGCACGATGCATCGATAATCGTGATAACCGCGATAACCGTGATCATAGACGATATCGCGATAATCGATTAAAAATCGAATCGTGGCGTCCTGAATCGTAATCGAATCGAATCGTGGGGTGCCTAAGATGGCACACCCCTAATATATAGGCTTCACTGTTGGATTATACGTTAAACTGAGTGCTTTACCATCATGAAAGCTTTCAGAGAAATCACACAGAGATGCCAAATAACGCGACATAATGATTGCTACATGAAGTCCGTGCCCAGTCAACTCATTAATTTCAGCCGTTTCGACAAGGTTAGAGCCGCTATCCGACTCTTTCACGTTCATTTGTAGCCGCTGTTAGCCGCTAGAGTTAGCCTGTGGCTTGGCTACTATAAGAAAGCACTGAAAGCATCCTCTCCTGAAATCGTGAGAACCAGGGAGGACAGCGGGTTAAAGCCCGTCTGGAACCCGCCAAGAGTTTACTTAATGTCGGGTGAAAGTTTGGCGAAGCTAACTTAAGCCCGACTCCATCCCGTTTACTTGTAGCGTTAGCCGCTAGCGTTAGCCTACCGGGCTTCTCTTTGGCTTCTTGAAAATCACGTGACTCCATACGTAAGCACACTGTCTGCTTTCGTAAAGGGGAATGAACATAGCCGAACAACAGAGTCAAAGCGGGATGAAAAGACTATATTTTCTTATCAAATTACCGAATTTGCCGACATGGTCAAAATTACGTCGGTCATCGTGAAGAATTTCGGTGACGGTAAATTTTCGGTTTACCGTCCTGCTCTAGTCTGTATCACTTTCAACGGCACTAATTAACTTCGAGGAAGGTGGCAGGAATCCTCACACACAAAAAAATACAAATGTGCTGACTGCCTTACGGCATACGTCACGTCCCCCTTTTCTCATTCGGTATAAAGACGGAAGATGGCAGCGCAACAAAAGAGACAAATAGTTTTGTCCGAGGAGACAAAAAAATGAAAAAAGGAGGCTGCCAGGATAAAAGGACACTCAAGAATAAACATTGATCCGACTTTCACTCGCTGGCATGACACCTCGACCCGACCCCCCATCCCCCGACCGAACTCGTTTGGAGGGCCGTTGGGGGGATACAGTACAAAATCAAACGTTTCTACTTTCAACATCGTCATATGCTATTGTTAAGCCACAACTGGATTCATTACCTCATTACTATTCATCCTTTACACACCCGCTGGAAACAGAAATGTTGTTTAATCCAAAGGTCCCCATTTGCCGGGCCAGTACCGGTCCGTGGCGCATTTGCTCCTGGGCCGCACAGAAACAATAATTCATTAATGACCGCATTCTGGCCGAATTAACCTGTGCCCCTGTTTAACACACCAATATCCCTGTCTACTCTAGATATAATACTACAGGATAGATTAGAATGTCGTCATAGAAATCCATTGATTGGCTTGCTAGCAGTACATCTCGTTTTGTGTATATAATATACCTATGTGCGCCTATCCTCAGTAATAACGTATTACTAGGCCGCGAGCGCAGCACATTTGTTCCCGAAAATAATTAGCCCCCACACGAGGGAAGATGACTGGAAAACAGACGTCTTTGGGGATATTTTTTACGGCAAAAAGGGCACCTGAGGAGCCAGAAGATGAGTCTACAACCTCGAAGACCCACGAACTGCGAAGGAGTGGATTCGTGACCCGTTTGTGAATAAACCGAGTGATTCGAGCATATACAGTTGTGGTCAAAAGTTTACATACACTTGTGAAGAACATAATGTCATGGCTCTTGAGTTTCCAGTTATTTCTACAACTCTGATTTTTCTCTGATAGAGTGATTGGAACAGATACTTCTTTGTCACAAAAAACATTCATGAAGTTTGGTTCTTTTATGACTTTATTATGGGTGAACAGAAAAAAGTGATCAAATCTGCGGGGTCAAAAATATACATACAGCAGCGCTAATATTTGGTAACATGTCCCTTGGCCATTTTCACTTCAATTAGGCGCTTTTGGTAGCCATCCGCAAGCTTCTGGTTGAATCTTTGACCACTCCTCTTGACAGAATTGGTGCAGTAATTGGTGCAGTTCAGTTAAATTTGATGGCTTTCTGACATGGACTTGTTTCTTCAGCATTGTCCACAAGTTCTCAATGGGGTTTAAGTCAGGACTTTGGGAAGGCCATTCGAAAACCTTAATTCTAGCCTGATTTAGCCATTCCATTACCACTTTTGATGTGTGTTTGGGGTCATTGTCCTGTTGGAACACCCAACTGCCCCCAAGACCCAATCTTCGGGCTGATGACGTTAGGTTATCTTGAAGAATTTGAAGGTAGTCCTCCTTCTTCATTATCCCATTTACTCTCTGTAAAGCACCAGTTCCATTGGCAACAAAACAGCCCCACAGCATCATAATACCACCACCGCGCTTGACGGTAGGCATGGTTTACTTGGGGTTAAAGGCCTCACCTTTTCTCCTCTAAACATATTGCTGGGCATTGTGGCCAAACAGCTCGATTTTTGTTTCCTCTGACCACAGAACTTTTCTCCAGAAGGTCTTATCTTTGTCCATGTGATCAGCAGCAAACTTCAGTCGAGCCTTAAGGTGCTGCTTTTGGAGCAAGGGCTTCCTTCTTGCACGGCAGCCTCTCAGTCCATGGAGATGCAAAACACGCTTGACTGTGGACACTGACACCTGTGTTCCAGCAGCTTCTAATTCTTGGCAGATCTGCTTTTTGGTGATTTTCGGTTGAATCTTCACCCTCCTGACCAATTTTCTCTCAGCAGCAGGTGATAGCTTGCGTTTTCTTCCTGACCGTGGCAGTGACAAAACAGTGTCATTCACTTTATACTTACAAACAATTGTTTGCACTGTTGCTCTTGGGACCTGCAGCTGCTTTGAAATGGCGCCAAATGACTTTCCTGACTTGTCCAAGTCAATGATTCGCTTTTTCAGATCCATGTATGTATATTTTTGACCCAGCAGATTTGATCACTTTTTCTGTTAACCCATAATAAAGTCATAAAAGAACCAAACTTCATGAATGTTTTTTTGTGACAAAGAAGTATCTGTTCCAATCACTCTATCAGAGAAAAATCATAGTTGTAGAAATAACTGGAAACTCAAGAGAGCCATGACATTATGTTCTTCACAAGTGTATGTAAACTTTTGACCACAACTGTATGTGGAACAGGAGGATTAGCTTGTAGAGATCGCAAATGACAGCGACCTTAAACGTACATGTGAGACAACAACTTTACCGAGGTTCTGGATTAAAGTCATTCCGGAATATCCTGACATCGCTATGAGAGCATTGAAAACCTTGCTACAATTCTTCATTAATGCTTAACGTCAAGGTGAAGTCGTTAATGGTGAGAGAGCAGTGTGCAGTTGTTGTGTGCAGCTAACATGGCAGGATGTATCTGAGGACAACGTTTCTACATGCCCCTCCATGATCAAACGTAAGCTAATATTACTTTCTTTAGAGAAAGTTTGTAGTGTTTACTTTGGAATCGCTGCATTTGCGGCCATGTTTAACGTTACGTGCATGCGCAGAACGCATTGTTGCAATTTTTGATGGGTTGCAAAATTTGTCAGAACACCGGAAAAAAAGACCCAAATCACACCGGTCCGTGGTGCAAAAAAGGTTGGGGACCCCTGGTTTAATCCATCTGCAGGCGACCGGTAGCTCTGGATTTTACGACACTGTGCGCTGGCCCTCATGGGAAACGGTCTTCCTTAAGGCAAAACACAGCCGCTTTTGTCCACCTGCGTCGCTAAAATCGGTCAAAACTGAAAAGATACCTAGTGTTGCTTTAAATGAGTAATGTCATATTCATTGTGGCCACTAGGGGGCAGTGTATCCAGCCAAATCAATTACTACACTTTGCAGATGACACAAATATTTTTTGTTCTGGAGAGAATTTAAAGAAATTACAGGGAGATATTATGAATGAAATGGGTAAATTGAAAATTTGGTTTGATTATAATAATTCATCATTAAACTTAGGAAAAACAAAATTCATGTTGTTTGGTAATGATGGAAGTAATTAACAGGCATTTATTTCTATTGAAGGTGTGGACATTGAGTTTCTGAAATCAAATTTCATGGAGTTATTGACTAAAAAATCCATTGGAAACCACATATTAAATATTTGCAAAATATCAAGGAGCATTTCAGTAATAAATAAAGCAAAATTGTTTTTAGATTTTGATTCTCTCTATATTTTGTACTGTTCTTGAGTTCTTCCTTATTTAATTTACTGTGTGGAAGTCTGGGGAAATACTTACAAAACCTCACTGCAAGCTCTAACTATTCTTCAAAAACGAGTAATATGTGTTATTCATAAGAAAGAATATGTGGACCATACTCATTCACTTTTTTTTGATTCAACGATTTTAAAATTTGCTGATTTGGTTCATACCAAACAGTACAAATTATGTTCAAGGCAAAAAAAAATAAATTGCCTGGTAATATTCAACAATTGTTTAATTTAGAAGAAGCGTATTATAATCTAAGAAGGACATTTAATTTTAAAAGGATTAGGAACAGAACAACAATGAGAGGTTTCAGCAATCATTTTGTGGAGTAAGGATATGGAATGCTCTGAATGTAGAGTTAAAAGAATGTCAAAATATTTATCAATTCAAGGGAATGTTTGAACAGTCAATAATTCAGTGTTACATGTGTGAATCTATGCAATGATGGTTTTTGAAGTCTGTATTTATCTTTTTGCGTTTACCTATTGATTTATTTTGTTATATTGATATGCATGTACAGTTTTGAATCATATGGAGGTGCGTCTTATGTATAAATTTCATTGTATTTTGAATGTGTAGGGGTGGGAACCTTATAAGCTATGCTTCTTCGCACTCCTTTTCAGATGTTTTTATTTCAATTAATATTTTTTGTGTGGATTATTTTGTTTTAACACCTTAAATAAATTCAATCAATAAATCAATCAATCAACAATAAATGCAAAACAAACCATTATAATGCAACTCTAATTTAACGAATTCTCGAAATACCCAAATTTGATTCGAAGCTTTTTTTCCTAATCAAAATAATCGAATTAATCGATTAATTGTTGCAACACTGAATAAATCCACAAATAAGACGCTTTGTTATAGTAGCCGCAGGATTAAAATGGAGAGAAATAATTGGTGTCTTATAGTTTGAAAATTATGGTATTTATTTTGAGAATTTGTGCATAGTATTTCTATTAATTTAAACATTTTTATTATATGATATTTCTCTCAATATTTTTAGCACTTAAATTGAAGTCATCTTGTTTTTACTCAGCCGGCGGTTCGGGCATTCACAGACCTCTGGGACGCAACACAGACTTTGGATCTGAGTACAAGTCAAAGGTGAAGAAAGCAGCAGGGATGAGCACAGAAAGGCCTAAGTATGCATTAATAACGATATTTATTTTTTGACAGAAAGGAAAAGGGGACGTTAAGAAGACAGGCAAACTGGATCCTTACGCTTACATCCCGCTTAAGAAGTCCCAACTCAATCGCAGGTATGAACGGCATTTTTGAAACCATTTTGTTTTTAAAAATATGCTCACTTAAAAATACATTGATGACTGTACGCTCACCTAACAGGAAGCGGGCCAAGCTGCAGGGCCAGTTCAAGGGCATGGTAAGAGGAGCCCAGAAGGGGGCGCTGTCAGGTAGAAAAGTGCACAAGCGCAAGAGGAGAGCCTGAAGAATGTGAATGACTCTTCAAAGAATGTGTGAATATATGTGTATGTAAAGAGGAAATCAAGTTTGTTTTTGAACTATATTATGGAGCTTTACCTTGAGTGTTTGCAGACAAAAAGTGCACCAATTTCCTCGGCCAGTTGGGGTCAGTATTGTTTAATAAATCATGCTTTTGAGGACCCGTGAAGTACAAATGCATGTTTCCCCACGATTTAAAATGTTTTTGTTGACAAGTGTCTTCTAGTAGATGCCGCTTCTTAGCTGCTCTGCTTACTTTGCACATTAACCCACCCTCCCCAAAGTTTACGCTAAAAGTGTGACATTGAATACACTCCTAACACAATTTTAAGTGTCCAATTATGTTTTGTGACTCCATAAATGTCACTTATGGATTATTAGTGTCCTGACAGCAGTTAAAAGCCAATTTGCTTAATTCAAGAAAATCACTGAAGCATTAAATATAATTTGACTTGTAAGCTTTTTCCTGCAAGACATCTGAATATTGCAGAAATAGATCACTTTTATTGGATGGAAAGAAGACCTACATTAAAAAAAATAGTTTATTGAAGTTATTACAGAAATAATGCAACTGAGTGATTATTTCAGTCAGTAAATGAAACGAAAGGTACAAGGGAATCTTTGGTACTAGAGTTAAAAAATAAAAAACAACAGAAAATCAGTCTAATGGGCTTTATTTCTATACAGTGGTACCTCTACTTACAAACATCTCTACATAGAGAATTTTCCGGTTAAGACGCGCCTCAATGGGAAAATATTGCCTGTTACCAAAGAAATTTCAGGATACCTTAAGGCAAATTCAAGTTCATTGAACGTATATATAGCTGCTCTGCTGTTCATTGGCGAAGAGGGACCTGTACTGTGTCTGTGTCCATTCGCCCCTCTTGTGTTTTTTACATGGTGCACAAGTGTGATTTGTTTATTGTTTAACAATCTAATTGTAACATGTATTTGTTACATGTTTTGATGCTTTACAAAAGATTTACAGTGGTATGAAAAACTATCTGAACCTTTTGGAATTTCTCACATTTCCGCACAAAATCACCAAAATGTGATGTCAAAAATCACACAGATGAAAAAAGTGTCTGCCTTAACTAAAACAACCCAAACATTTATAGGTTTTCATATTTTAATGATAGTATGCAAACAATGACAGAAGGGTGAAAAATAAGAACCATCACATTTAATACTTTGTGCCCCCCCCCCACCCCCAAGATTAGTCCTGATCATTCTTCTCGATAAAACTGCTGTAGTTCTGATTCCTGGGATGTCTGGCATGAATCGCTGTCTTTAGGTCATGCCACAGCATCTCAATGGTGTTCAATTCTGAACTTTGACTTGGCCACTCCAGAACGTGTATTTTGTTCTTTTGAAACCATTCTGAAGTTGATCTACTTCTGTGTTATGGATCATTGTCTTGTTGCAGCATCCATCCCCTTTTAAGCTTCAAATGTCTGACAGACGGCCTCAGGTTTTCCTGCCTGGAAAACATCCTGATAAACTTTTGAATTCCTTCTTCCATTAATGATTGGAAGTTGTCCAGGCCCTGAGGCAGCCAAGCAGCCCTAAATTAATAAGCTCCCTCCACCGTGCTTCACTGTGACGATGAGGTGTTGATGTTGGTGAGCTGTTCCATTTTTCCTCCACACGTTGTTGTGTTACTCCCCAAAAATTCAACTTTGGTTTCATTAGTCCACAAAATATTTTGCCAAAACGTCTGTGGAGTGTCCAAGTGCCTTTTTGCAAACATTAAACAAGCAACAATTTTTTTTTAGACAGCAGTGGCTTCCTCCCAAGAACACCATTCTTGGCCATAGTTTTGCATATAGTTGATGTAAGCAGAGACATATTGGACTGTGCCAGTGATTTCTGTAAGTCTTTAGCAGACAATCTAGGGTTCTTTTTTACCTCTCTGAGTATTCTGCACTGAACTCTTGGCATCTTTGGTGGATGGCCACTGCTTGGGAAAGAAGCAACAGTGCCAAACTCTCCATTTGTAGACAAACTCTCTTACTGCCGACAATCCTTGATCGCAGGTCTTCAGACATATTTTTTGACAGAGCCATGATGCCCATCAGACTGCTGCTCATCAAGACAATTCGTACCAGGTGTTTTTTTTATAGTGGGCAGGGCAGTTTTAAACCACTCATTCGTGATTGGGCACACACCTGACTTATTGAGCAATTGAAACCAATTTTTACCAAACATTTTAAGTCTCCTTAAGCAGAGGGTTTACATATTTTTCCCCCCTTCTGTCATTGTTTGCATGCCATCCTCATTAAATTATGAAAACCTATACATGTTTGGGTGGTTTTAGTTAAGGCAGACACTGTTTTGAATTCTGTGTGATTTTGACAAAGATCACATTTGATGGTGATTTTATGCAAAAATGTAAGAAATTCCAAAAGGTTCAGATACTTTTTCATACCACAGTATGTCTCAATTCTGGGGGCTTGAAATGGATTAGGGGAATATGGACATGGAAAAATGTGTCTATTCACAGAAATTTAAATTGCAAAACTACTTCCAGAACCAATTAATTTCGTAAGTAGAGGTACCACTGTATAATATAATGAAAATAACTTTTTAAATAAAAATACCTTGCCATTGCTTCAAAAAGTAAAACCGTAGTGTTGGACTCATCCTTGGCTAATAAAATAAATACAATCTGTAGAAACTGCCCTGCAGTTGCAATTTAGGTTTTAGCAGGTTGTGAAATGTAAAAGGACAACTTTAAGGGTAGTCTACATTGAAGGAAAAAAAAAAAACTTTAATGCGCTTATATTGTATTTTTTTTTTTTTTTGTTTTAAATTTTTTTAAAATGAAAATCTCATTTAATAACACCCAGCAAAAAATGACACAGAACATTCTACGCAGCTCGGAGGTGGCAAGCCTTTTTCCTATGTGAGAATAAAAAAATGATGCAACAATCAAGCGTGATTGCTTAGTGGTTTGCACATCTGTCCCATAGCTCAGAGATTCTCAGTTCAACTCCCACATTCTAAAAACATGCACGTTAGGTTCACTATACTTTTAGCTGTTAGTGGTTGTCTGTATGTGCCATGGGATTGTCCTAAAAGTAATACGCGTTCACCACCGATCTAAAATCTAACATGCTCTTCTTCCTATTAGTCACCATGTGAGTACTGAAGTAACAAAAAGGCTGGCTGGTTTGCATGTGAGGATAAATATAGTATGCTTTTGCTGTCCAGCAACAAGGCCCTTAAGCTTGCATAAGAGGGAGCACATGTATTATCTTCGTCATCACAGCCTGGGAGGGGGTCTGGAAGGCGGGGGGCCTGGGGGCGCGCGGGACGGGGGCGGTCCGGGAGGGAGCGTGCGTGACGGAGGCGTGGTGCGGGGCCCTCTGGACGGGGGCTTGGTGCGCGGGACAGAGTTGGAGACGAGGGGTCGTTGCTCGGCAGGCGCAGGAGGAAGGGAAGCGGTGGGAGCGGGCGTAGAGGGCACGGCGTGGGTGTATGTGGCTGACACTCCTTCTCTGACTCTGTGGAAGCGTATGCAGCGCCCCTGGAAAGACATTTTGAAAACAACAATTTGGTCTTAGCTGTGTTAATTGCTTACAAAGAAATGAACTCCAACATTATGGTAAGAGATGGAATGGATCAAAATACATGTCACAAAAGGCCATGCAAAATTTGATCCCCAACAACAGAATGATTTTGAGTTCCCAATTTATCTGATGCGTTAAAGAAACGTTAAATCCTCTATTTTCCTCAGTTACTTTTTTGTTGGTTTTTTTGTCTTTTCACATCCATGTCCCATCACAAAGCTGCCGATTAGTTTACAATAGCCACTTGCCTGGCATCCAGCCCTACTGATAGAAACGTGTCGCAGGCCAATCTTCGATGACAGAAATTTAAAATTTATTATTTATTCTACACATTTTTTCAGCATTGGAAAACGTGAAGAATGTTCCTGTCATTTTTGTCCTCCTACAGAAACCACATTAAGAGAAAATATATATTTCCCTCCCCATCTTTTTCCATTTTCAAAATTTTTTGAAAATGCTCCAGGGAGCCACTAGGGCAGCGCTAAACACGGGTTGCCGACCCCCGACCTAGAGTAAATAATTACAACAGTATAGTGTTTTTATTTATTTATTTTTTAAATGTGTTTTTATTGTTTTCCAGTCACATGTTAAATTGAGCATCCATTTCTAAGCAGTGGAATCAAACTTGCAAACTATGTGACAATGTATAAAGAACAATACCCCCCAAAACAGAAAATACAAATCAAACCATACATGCAAACACAAAAAATCATACTTAAACACACAAACAGTACCTCGTCGGTCCTATGATATACTGTATATTAGCATCCTGTCTCCGCAGTTCAGCAGCAGCAATTAGTCCCACAAAGTGCTCCCCAAAAATCAGAATCCGATGCTGTATACCTAGAAATATATGAACCTTTGGGTCCAGCGGGAGGAGCAGTCTCATACCGTACGTCACTAACCAAAAGGGGATTTTTTATTTATTTATTTATTTTTTAAGCAAACAACAGCAAAAATAAACTAAACATTATTCTGGAATCTGAGGGAAATTCAAGGCTCCCACATACACCAAAAAAGGGGTCCACCTTGCATAAAATTTGTTTTCATAGCCACCGAGCGTACACCGGATTTTTTCTAAATGGACCAATTTAAGATTGATTTTATCCAGAGCGTGTGAGAGGGTGAGCTGGGAGATTTCCACGCGAGTAGAATCAGTCGTCTTGCCAAAAGGGTGACAATTCTATCCTGGTCCATCTTGGATCATTTTAAAACAGACGAGGATGTTCATAACAGCGCTATGCTGGGGTCAGGACTTATTTGTGCGCCGCATATTGCTGAAATTGTTTTAAATAGTATAGTGTTTTTAAAGCATGTAGTGATTTTATGCAGACAGGTAATTGATACAATTAACTAACATGAGCAAACCCATTAGAGAACTGTCTGTAACCTGATCAAAGTACACATGTAAGACTTGAAAATTGAAAATCTCAAAATATTGGTCCAGTTTTGAGTATGTGAGCAGTCAGACAGGTCCACTACTAAAATTCATTATTCTTGGCCAGAACCTATTTAAAATTGTGGCTTTACAGTGCCACAAAAATGAGAATTGAAAGCTGATCAAGGTATATATGTAGGACTTTTATTTCATTTTTTCCAAATATCGGTACAGCAAAAATGCATAGTTTGGATTATGGGAGTAGTCAGGTCTACTACTAATATTCACCAACCTTAGCCAGAATTTATTCAGATTTATGGATTTACAGTGCCACAAAAATAAGAACTTTAACCTACCATCTACTAAAACGACCCATTGCTACAGGGAATCTTATTATATTGTTCTGACGTGACAGCACACATAACGCACATGTAGATGGAGCGGTTTTTAGATCAGGCAGCTGCAGTGAAGACAATCGACAACCCCGCCACCGTGTGACGGGGTAGTTTTGTGTGATTTTTCACTTTGAAAGTCAAGATAAGACTTTGAAACGCGGCTAGGTTTGGTTTAGCATCTCGGCTAGCCGTCACGCCTTCTGGTTCGTTTCTGCTCTCCGAAGCCGGGGCAGGGAAATGACTAAAGCTGGACAACCTCCGGTGGCTTAAAATATCAATAGGGAGGTGCAAGAAGTCGATAGTTTTGACCATTATGAAGTAATTTTGCAATGTCGTTTTGAATAAATGCATTTTGAATATTTCATATTCCATTCAGCACAAGACTGTTATTTGTCATGAGCCATACCATTTATTTAGCAATTGGGGAAAAATACTTTGATAAAAAGAATATCCTGTAAAAATATTAGCGTAGCGAAACTGAAACAATGACATTTTGCTGCTCTCTTCATCGCATTTTCCTCATTCCTAGTGTTGCACCGATACCATTTTTTGGGCCCGATACTGATACCATTCCGATACCACTCTGTTTGCAAACAAATATAAGTCACGGTTCGGTACGGTTTTAGATACAATTCAATACATTTAATGCTCTGAAACAGAAAATACAACTCTTATTTTTTTATGTATTTTTTTTTATTTGCCAACAAGCAAAAATAACAATGCCCTCTTACAAACAAGCATTTTGGTGCATAACATTTATGTGCTAACTTCTTACTGATCTGAAAAAATGTTGTATATAAGTGCTGAGAAAAATCTTTACTGTTTGTAAAGTGAGGCGGGGCACACTGTTGATAGCTGCAACTCTCTTAGCAGCTATATTTACCACATGAGCAAAACATCGTATTTGTGGTCCGAGTCCATTCATGTCACTTACTGAATTAACAGTATTTGCAGCATTATCTATAGTCACTGGTATGGATTGATTTAGCCAGCTTAACTTCCATTCAGTCATGGCAGGTTTTACCGTATTGGCCCGAATATAAGACTGCCCTGATTATAAGACGACCCCCTCTTTTTCAAGACTCAAGTTTGAAAAAACACTTTTTGAACACCAAATTAATTTTTATACAGAAAATAATTGACATCCGAAACAAATGATTTTAACAATATATTTGAGAGAAAACGCTTGTTATTTTGCCTCATTCAAATCTTAATATCTGAACATTTAAATATGTAAACTTAAGTGCAATCACATTTGTAAATGAATAGCTTCTGGTTTTTGAAATGTAAATAAACCAATCTATTGTGATAAAACAACAAAATTGCAATAACTGCATTAACCATCAAAGTCTAACTATAATTGTAGTCTTGAAACAAATCTGAATAAGGAAAAAAAAAAAAATGCAATAAAATAATGCAAATTGGTTAAACTTAAGAGTAGCTGACATCTGTCATGACAGAACATCGCTTCAATGATATCTGGCGCCATCTAGCGTTGTGAATGGGTATAACGTCTAGACCGCGAATATAAGACAACCCCCATTTTCACAGTCTTATTTCAATGCAAAAAACACTGTCTTATATTCGGGCCAATACGGTAATTCACCAGTGTACTATATGGACTACGTGTCCCTCTGGGCTCACGAAGCTCATGGCATGGGATCTAACGTAGTACATCTAGGTTGCTATTTGATGATATCGAGTGTGCGCGCGTGAGTGTTTTCTGGTAAATAAGAAACAAAGACAGAAAGTTAACAAATGCCAAGGAAGTCACTTCTGTTCATTACTGCACAACACCAGCATATGACAATCGACTTTCATAAACAGGACGAGTTTGAAGTACGGCGCTCTTAATTTGCCACTCATTGTTTATCATGAAACAGTTTGCTTAGCGTCCCATGGTCCTAACCTTTCTGATCCCAATGTCGTCACAACAGCAGACGCTAGTAAACGCATGCTAACCGTTTGTGAATGCCTTGTTTGTATGAGCAGCGTATCATCGTGGATTAGCGTTGTTGTGAACACACAAATTGTTGAAAACGGAGGTGTTTATTTCGTTTCGTGAATTAGAGACAAATTCATATGGATGCTAAGCATCAGGATTAGGGAATTTAGCTCACTTGGAGAGGACAGTACAGTTTATACATTATACTTTTGCTACTATTTTCTGGACAGTAAAAGACTAACATATTCATGATTCCAGACAATTATACATATTTTGTTTTAACACAATGACCGTGTCCTAAATTCTATCGTTGACCATGTAAGGTCTTAGCGTTGAAGCGACCAGTGCTGAGCAGATAAATGACGGATTTGGCGAGTCACGGCCCAGTTGGTGCTGACAGAGGAGAGAGTGTTTGAGGGCGTACAGAGACGCTCCTGTCTTGCCTTCACACCTGCGCCACAATGCTCACAAAATTAGCCACACATTTATGCACATTTTATCCCATTCCTCCTCTTCTGCTGTGACACCAAACAGAAACTGCCTTATATGTGTTTTGTACATAAAGGCGCGTTTCTAAATATGGCAACAATAGTTAACAGAGGGCGCTAATCATGATTTACAAGGCAGCAGAAAGTGGGACGATTCTCTTATTGTTCTCATTGATGGTTGCTCGCAAAGTTAGTGTTGTTGTGCGGGATGGAGAGGGGGCTCTCTGTGTCCTTGGTGGTCTGATTATAACACCTTATTAAACAGAGAGGCCCTAAAGTCACACAGGGGCCATTTAGATGGCCCGAGCAGCAGTAGCTTTGTGGCTTGAGGGGCACCATTGTGCCAGCGCATGTATATGAGGGGGTGCGTAATTGATTGGGGTCAGCCCACTTGGGGAGAGGAGGGCCGTGGGGGGTGACCGCCGGGGTCTTGTCACCGGGCTGCGGAAAACGGGCCAGTTTGGGAGCGGCGGCACCACACCAGCGAGAGCATATGGACACAATGAGAACACAAGCTCATGAATATGAGTGTGTTGTGTTGTGTGTGGAAATGCCTCTGCCGCAACATATGGCCTGAATGGACCCTGTGGCTCATGAATAAACACGGACAGGAAGGTTTGGGAGAAAGCTGTAAAATGAACACTAAGACAAGGGAATTAGTGTTTAAAAAAAAAAAAAAAAAAAGTTATTCCTACCCGAACAACAATGAGAGTAAAGTTTGCTCAATGGGTATAGTCTGCCTGGTAACTTTGCTTATTAGGGAGATCTTTGAAAATCTCATTTCAAATGCATAGGCAGAGTTTGAGTTTAAAGGAAGTTGTGTGGCGGAGGCAAAAACATGTTGATGACGCAGTGTCAGCAGTAAAGCTTACAATATATTCTGTGTATATACGTATATATGTATTCTTGTTCATTTCATTGATTTTTGTCGTTTGTTTTATTGCTTTACAACTTTTATCGAGAACATTTTAACGGCTAAGTCTTAATTTTAAAAGGGAAGGTGTGAATTTTTGACATTAGGCTTAATCTTTAAGTTAGCGGGAGTTTAACGAGTCATTGGCCTTGATTTCAACAAATTCCGTGCAGTTTGTCAGATATATTTGTTAGTTTCAGGGTTCCGGAGTAGCCAAGCTAGTGCGAGTCAATG
Organism: Corythoichthys intestinalis; assembly: GCF_030265065.1. NCBI lineage: Eukaryota > Metazoa > Chordata > Actinopteri > Syngnathiformes > Syngnathidae > Corythoichthys > Corythoichthys intestinalis. Next base: position 7,195,099 of record NC_080404.1, read on the forward strand.
GTGCCTGCTTAGCATTCCAAACAAAAAAAAAAAAAAAAAAAAAAACGATATTAACAGATCTAATATAATCAAATAAATTCAAAATGCCCATGCGGCCCAAAAAAATGTCATACCAAACTGTCGTAATTAATTTTAGATGCGGAATGCGACCACAATAGAGAGGAGTGCTTCGTCCACTCGTGCTTAGTCTGCTGAGGAGTCTTTCGTTCCCGCAAATTAAAAACAATGTGATATAACTATGCCCTGCTTGCCTAGACACCCTGTTCCTTGCAGAGCTGCTGGATTACAAACATTCATGCTACAATTAATGACATCAAATGGTAAGTTTGAATAACTTTATCCTGAAAACATAGCCAACACTTCAATGATATCTGGCGCCGGATTTGGTATTGACATTGGTGATTCTCAAGTGTGCATATGTTGTTTTTTTTATTGGTATGGTAAGCAGGATCTATTGACTCGCGCTAGCTTAGCCACTCCGGAGCCCTGAAACTAACAAATAACTAACAAACTGCACAAAATTAGCTGGAATCACCTCCGCCGACTAATACACCCGCGCTAACTCGAAAAATTATGTCCAATGTCAAAAATTCTGAAATTTCCCTTTAAATATGCTTCTACATATTAGACTTAGTCATATTTTAGTCAAAATGTGTTTGTTTTCATCTAGTTTTAGTTGACGTTTAACTAAATATGTTTTCTGTAAAATTTTAAAAAATTACTCCAAAACTTAATAAAGGTTTCTAACTATTTCGAATGAACATTGACAGACAAGAACATATTGTAGCGTCTACAAGGACAACACCAACTTAATACACACTCAACAGCAGTGTTGTTAATCTTACTTTAAAAAGTAAATAATTACAGTTACAAATTACTTCTCCCAAAACGTAATTGCGTTACTCAGTTACCTGAATGTAAGAGTAATTAGTTACTTGGCGAAGTAGCTGGTGTTACTTTTCATGTTTTTTTTTTTCATTCAAAAAAAAAAAAAAAAAGCCAAACAAAGAAAAAAACATAGGTCACGCTATGTGAAGTTCAAAAGGTTTTTGGGACAATTGGCCCTAGCCCAATTCTTTACCCTACACTTAACTAAACACAGGGGTATTGCGGATATTGCAATTACTAGATAGTGACTTTTGCTATGTTTGGAGGTCATTAAATGTTGTGAATCAACTGTTAAAGTTAAAATTGCTCCCGTTATTGCATTAGTTCCCTTCTGTCTACTTTCAACATGTGAAAGTTTTAAAATCATTGAAAGATAGATTCAAGTCAAGATTTTTGCCGATTTAGGAGTATTTTAGATAAAAGTTACTTAGGTTTGCTAGGAAGGATCCTTCTACCGTTTTAAGATGGCGGCTGTTTACTAACACCGGCGAGTCCATCATTTCACATCTACAAGTAGTTCTCTATATAGCTGCTAACGCCGCCGTGTGTCATTTCGCATCAGTTCTATATACATGTGATATCTACTGTAGTATCATGTGGATGTAGTTTGTAGGCTATAGTCGGGTATTATTGGAACCATCTAGCATCCCGTTTGCAACGGCGTCACAACTCCTTATCCTCCTCCCCACTCCCGCTCTGCTCTCTCGTCTCCGGGAGTCAGTGTCCCTCAGACTTTTGTCACGTCATTCAACCAAAGTAGTAACACATAGTAACGCACGCCTTTACATCCGCAGTAGGAGTGGGAACCTCTTGGTACTTCAAGATACGATACGATTTGCGATACAAAGCTCACGATAACGATGATCTGACGATATAGCAATACAACAATTAGCGATACATTGGTCAGGAAATCATTCCCATTGAATTGGGAGGGTGGCAGCGAAGTACTTTAAACGGATTGAACGTCTTTGGGCATCAGTGGCAGCCAATGCCAGGCAAAGAGTAATTTTGGGCCATTTAAGGTCATTTACCTGTTGATTTTTAGTTACTTCCAGTTGATTTTGGGGTATTTTATGGGTCACTTGTTGTTTATTTTGCGTTACAGAACAGGAAGTGACCTGAGAATCACCCAAATGAATAGGAAGTGACTCAAACGCAATAGGAAATGACCTGTAAATGCCCTAAAATGAACAGAAAGTGACCTGCAAATGCCCTGAAAATCGGACCGAATGACTGAATGCTCTGGTTTTGAATGAGCGAACGTTCCCAGTCTAAATGGATTGGGCGTCGAGTGGCAGTCAATTGACACCTTTTTAAAACGGTATCTCGATTCTTGACAGGAACATATCGATAACCTGTTGGGATACAAAGTATCACGATATATCACCATTTCGATATTTGTCACACCCCTAATCCTCAGTAACGGTAACGGCGTTGCAAAATGGAAAAAAATTAAATTACTCACTACTGAAAAGAATAACGCCATTTGTAACACCGTTATTAACTACACTGCTTAGCATGAAAACAGTTAATTATTTTCAATTAATTATATTATAGGGTTTCTGATGAAATTTGTAAATTTAAAAAATGGTTTGACAGAAACAAATTCTCATTAAACTTAGGTAAAACAAAATTCATGTTATTTAGCAGATGCAATAAAAACAGTGAAGTACAAATACAGATAGATGGGGTAAATATTGAAAGGGTCTATGAAAACAAGTTTCTTGGGGTAGTTATTGATGAGAAGATTAACTGGAAAGCTCATATTAAACATATACAAAGTAAATTATCAAGAAGCATTCCAGTCCTGAGTAAAGCAAAACACAGTCTTGACCATAAATCACTCCACATACTTTACTGTTCTTCAATCCTGCCATATTTACACTACTGTGCAGAAGTCTGGGGTAATACTTATAAATGTACAATAAATTCACTACCCATTTTACAAAAAAAGAGCCATAAGAATAGTAAATAACGCTGGTTATAGGGATCATACAAATACATTATTTTTAAATTACGGAACATTAAAATTCATGGACTTGGTTCATTTTCAAACAGCTCAGCTAATGTATAAGGCTTCACACAGGTCACTTCCTGGCAATATACAGAAATTATTTTTTAACAGAGAAGGACAATACAGTTTGAGGGGGGAGCTTCACTTACAGCATCAGAGGGTATGAACTACATTTAAAAGTTTTTGTGTTTCAGTTTGTGGAGTTAAGCTGTGGAATAAACTAGATTAGGGGCTCAGGCAATGTCTAAGCATGACCTAGTTTAGGAAGTGTTACAAGCACATGGTTTTCACTGGGTAGAGGGAAGAGGAAGGGGTTAAATTATAGGGGGTTTTCACATATCTTATTGGCTAAGTCCTGTTTACTTTTGTTTATCTTGCATCTTATGTATATGTTTATTTAGTTTATTTCATTGTTAATATGAGGACTAGTTACATAGGGCGGACAGATCTAATTAAGGAATAGAAATGGGGGATAGGTTTTAATAAGCAAATGCTTCATCCTACTCCTTTTTGGACACAATGAATTCTGATCTTGTTTATTATTATCATTATATTTATTGTCTTAACTATTGTTTCTGTTATCTCGAGAATATCATTGGTCCTGTCTGATTTTTTTTTTTTTTTTATTCATTTTGTTTTTCATTTGTTTTGTTTGTCTATTATTTTTATTTTTTTCCTCATGTCCAAATAAAGCTTTCATTCATTCATTCATTCATACCCACCTGGACACCACAAACTATATGTAAAAAAAGTTTAAGAGGAGAGAGCGTTTAAGAGGACACTCGCTGTTAGTATTAGCCTAATGCTAACACGAATGCTATGCTAACGCTACGAGTTACATTTAGTGTGTGATGACCACTTAGTACAGGCCTTTAAATGCTAAAACAACAAGATAAAAAAACAAATCCTACCGTGTGTGCAAGCCTTGACAGTGGAGGGGACACTGCACAGGTGAGTGGGGGTGCATCACATCACATGAGTGACACAACCAGACACTGCTACGATGCAGGCTAGCTACACATAAAATGTCACATACAGTGAACGTGTCAGAAACTGTGGCAGATTTTTGTCTCGTTCTCATCTTGTCAGACAACACTAGCATTGGGCTTGTTTATGTTTTAGTCTCCCAAAACACGTTTTTAGCTTGTTATATTATCGTCATCGTCGTGAAAAAAGTGTTTGACGAAAATGACACTGATTGCATGCAATGTCATTTTTCGCCTACCGCCCTCAATCTCTGCCTATGTAATTCATGCCATGGTTTTTGGTCACGGCAGACAGGGATGTCCCAATTGAATCTTTTTAGAATCAATCATCTTCATTGAGTAATTGCAAAGTGCATGAATTGAAGTACAGTACTTATTTTTGGTCTTTTATACACAAAAATAATTATATACAACAACAAAATTAGCCAATTTGATTAGCATTAGCATGTAGAAAGGACAAATTTAGGACAACAAATGCCGTTTTGCGCACACATGCCTGAACAAGAATAATCTACAAGAGAATTTTATCTGAATTGAGATCAACAACCTTCCTGTTCCTGCGTTCTCCTGGATTTTAGACATGCATTCCCACATTCCACACCATCATTACTGCAATGTGAACTTTCCACAGATTTGGACCGCCTTCTGACTGCTTTTGCACTTTAGAGATTGTTTTGTCTTTGATTTGGTTTTAAATCCTTACATTGTGCCTCGGGTCAGTGGACCTTAGCTGTGCATAAAATAAAGCTCATAATGGAGAGACTGTTTTCTTTCACAGTTTATTGTTATCTCTTGTCATTTTCAGCTAAACAAAAACAGCCATACATAAGATAAAGTCATACAATCTTGAACATCACACTAATCTTCCCTGTTTGATGGTAATATTTGTCACATATTTATTTCCCTTATAGCAAGTGTTTACTTCCAAAACTCAACTTGTTTTTGAGGAAAAGACCCTAAGACACCCCCAGCATTTCTCCCACACGGTCTCTTTCCAGGCCTCAAGACTATGCCCTTCACACGCAAACAAATATGATCCAGTCAATATGTTGTGCGTACACAATGGTGGCCATAGCAGTAAAGAAGGACGTGAGAGCAGAGACGTGCATCGGAGCTGACAGCTCTGCCTGTCGCCAAGCACGACATTAATGCCAAGCATTCACGTGAGCGAGATGCTCCTCACTACACCGTACTGGCCTCAAACCTCAGATGACATGTTTCATAGAAAGCAAGGATGTAAGCATGAATGACGGCACTGTATACAGATTTTACGACGGGGAAAAAACAGCAATAAGGGGGCAACAAGCGGGATATGATCATGATTGTGGATTACTTTCACCTACTGTTTGTGCAAATGACAGATAACGTGGTTATGGAAGTCCTCCTGTGCTTACAGTTTCAAGAGTGTGGAAGATACAGTGTATCACAAAAGTGAGTACAGCCCTCGCATTTCTGCAGATATTTAAGTATATCTTTTAATGGCACAACACTGACAAAGTGACACTTTGACACAATGAAAAGTAGTCTGTGTGCAGCTTATATACTAGTAATACAGTTAATTTATTTTCCCCTCAATATAACTCAAAATATAGCCATTAATATCCAAACCCCTGGCAACAAAAGTGAGTACAGTCCTTTGAAAAAACATACATCCCTAAATGTCCAAATTGAGTACTACTTGTCATTTTCGCGCCAAAGTGTCATGTGACTCGTTACAGGAGTGCTGTCAGCATTGCTGCAAAGATTGAAAAGGTGGGAGGTCAGTCTGTTAGTGCTCAGACCATACGCCGCACTGTACATCATATTGGTGTGCATGGCTGTCACCCCAGGAGGAAGCCTCTTCTGAAGACAGTACAGTGACCCCCCACCTCTTCAATCTCTTCAACGGGAAAATAAATTAACTCTATTATATAAGCTCAACACGGACTACTTTTCATTGTGTCAAAGTGTCATTTTGTCATTGTTGTCCCATGAAAAGATATACTTAATTATCTGCAGAAATGCGAGGGGTGTACTCACTTTTGTGATACACTGTATACCAGGGAGATGGTTCGGCCAACCATGAAGCAAAACACTAATACTGGTTACGAACGAGTTCTGTTCCAACGCTGGCAACGTAACACAAATTTCTGCGTCAGTTGGAATCAACCATTTAAGTACCCCTAAACACCCCCTAAATCTCAAAATAACTTTCCAAAACCATTATTCGTCATTGTACTGTGCTCGCCAAAATGTTGGAGCTAAGTCCTAGCTATACCGCGAGCTTAGATTTGTCATGACGATGTCAGAAGACAGTGTGGTTTGCTGACTTTATTCAGCTGCTCATGACATCAACACTTGCAGAATAAAAGCTAAATAAAGCGAAATAAAGCTAAAATCAAATGAAATAAAATCAGTCTCATCTTCAATAACATCAATTCAAATTTGCATTTACAAGTTGCTGCTGATACAGCAATAATAAACGATTAGCATCAGACAATCAAATATCAATCATATAAACTCGCCGCAAGTATTCGACCACAACTGTACACACAGTAAACAGTACAAAAGGGGTTGTATAGTATGGTTATATACTGTACATGCTTTGAAGCATCAAATATGCGTGCATGCTGTCACCTCTGTCACTCGGTGGCGCTCTTCCTTATGTGTGCATGTGTGGGGTGGACGCGTGTGTACATGCGCTCGCTTGCGGAAGTACTACCTGCTCTACGCTTCCTGCGTCAAAATAAAAGCATGCATGACAATACAGAAATTAACATAAAAAAAAAAAAAAAAAAAAAAAGATGTAAAAAAATGATGTAAGGCGCCGTAAACTCAATCATATAAATCGGGTATGTCATAACTCAGGGACTACCTGTATATTGTGCAATAATCTAATTGTAACCAGTGTTGTCAGTTTACTTTACTGTAACTTAACTGTGACTGTAATCTGACATGTTGATGACCCTGAAACAAAAGTCAGAAGTTTTGACACACCTCATCATTTGTGGGTTGTCTATATTTTCACTACTGTTTACATGGTCAGTTATCACTGAAGATATCAAAACTATGAATGAACATGTGGAATTATGTACTTGGCACAAAAAAGGAAATAACTGAACATAGGTTTTATATCCTACTTTCTTCAAAGTATTTACCCTTTGCTCTTATTACTTTTTGCACACTTTTCACATTCTCTCAATGCGTTTCAAGATACAGACACCTGAAAAGGTTTTCACTTCGCAGATCTGTATGCCTTATCAGGGTTAATAAGTGGAATTTGTTGCCTTTTCAATGGGGTTGGCACCATCACTTGTATTACATTGAATGAGGTGTGTCCAAACCTCTGGCCTGTACTGTATATAGTACAGTATTTATATATGGTGGAAAACACTCAGGTGACTTGAAGTTCCGCTTTGAGACCCCCAATTTGGCCAACTTTCAAAATTGTCCGATACACATGTGTAATACATCATTGGGAAGCTTAAAATCTCAATTTTCTGGGGAAAGAAAAATGTTGAACAGGAGGGCATTTGAAGGGAAAAAAAAAGCTTTTTAAACAGCAAAACCCTATTTGGAGGTGAGAGCACGCGAGAGCAGCATATAGACGCCATGACTTTAACGAGCTATTATCGTGTACTTACGTTGTTTTGATCCAAAAACTCCTTGTAGCATGTATCACCGAGTGTCAAGACACAGCTGTGAATGGCCACAGCTGGATTTTTTGGGGGGATTTTATGTGTGAAACATGGTAATATAACAAGGGTCGCGATGCAGAAATCGCAAACCTCAAGTGGGTGGTCGAGATTTTCTTTTTCATATATTTACCCTTTTAAACGTATTTTTTCAATTTTTCTTTGTTTAGATCGATTATTTATTATCTAACATATCGGAGAAAATGCGACAGTAACAAAAAAAATACAACACAGCAATAGTTATGAGGTAGATTTTTTTTTCCATTCTGATGTCATTTGTTAAAAAGTTTAAAATATGCGAGTTTATAATTTTTAAAGTTTTAACGAAATATTACACATCAAATATTGATACTAAGCTAAAAATGACAGGCATTTTGAATAATAATTATAACTAATTACCTTCGTTTTATGGCTGGGTTGAAACAAAAGCGGTTGCGCGACTACTGTAAACGGGGATTTCCAGGGTAAAACGGACAAATTAAAAATAGTTCGGGGGCTTAATGCGGCATGAATCTGCTATGGCAGCATATAGACATATTGTTCTATCAAACACAACAGTTGTTTTGGCGTAAAATACAGCAGATTCTTTTAAAGAGGAGTGCAAGAGCAGAAACTGCTTTTTCAGTCTTGTCTTTGTTTTCCGCCTTATATTTATAAATGTTGACACTGTTCATGTTCAATCCTCGGTTAAAGTTCAGTTGTTGTTGAAGCTTTTAAAAGCTTATGTTCAAAGAAATTCAAAATATCAATCCTCAACTGTAGTTTTGGCTAAGCAAAGCAAAGGACAGTCTCAAAGGTGCTTGTCACGTGATCAGTTTGAAAAATAATTTTGACCCATTATGAAATATTTACTACTGTAGGATTCTTGCTCATTTCATTCAGTTTTGTTGTTTGTTTTATTGGTTTACAACTTTTATAGACAGCATTTTATCGGGTAGGTCTTTATTTCAAAGGGGAAGTTCAGAATTTTTGACATGAGACTTAAACTTGATTTGGCAGGGGTATAATTAGTGATTGGAGTTGATTTGAACAAATTCCGTGCAGTTTGTCGGTTATTTGTTAGTTTCAGGGCTTTCGAAGTGGCTAAGCTAGCGCGAGTCAATGATGGTTGAAATCAACTCCATTGACTAATTAAACCCCCGCTAACTAGAAGATTAAGCTTTTTGTGAAATATTCCAATGTTGTCCTTTAAATTCAATTCTCGGAAAGTCAATTACATGTGATGGCATTTTTCTGTTGTCATCCCTATGTTAAGGCAGCAAAGGGCAAAAAATTGGTAAAAAGTAACTGCTAAATTACTTTTAGAGTAACTTAGTTACTTTGATAATGAATTAGTAAAGTAACTAGATTACTTTTGCGGCGTAATCAGTAATCAAATTACTCTAAGTAATCGGTGTCAACACTGATGTATTTATTACATGTTTTGATGCATTTTTATGCATTATAAACAGTGTTGGGAGTAAATACGTAATGGCGTTATTTTTTCAGTAACGGGGTAATCTAACTAATTACTTTTTCCGCCATTACAACGCCGTTACCGTTACTGACGGTCAAAAGCGATACGTTACTTACTCTGAATAAATTGAAGAAACTACCAGCCGTGTCGAGTCGACTCTCTGCTCTGTTGATTTGTCATCCAAGACTTGGGGTGCGTTCAGGTTCGAGAATAGCGCACGTACCTCTGACTCCAAGCTGTTTGTCCCTGCTCATTCAATTAGACAATGCTTTCCAAAATTTGGTAACGTTTCTGTGTTTGCTACACCTGATGCTAGCCTCGTTCCCATCTCCCACTGTCAGCCAGCGATAATTATGCTTCCATCTTGAGGACGGCAGACGCTTTGAAGGTGACGTGAATTGTCGGGAAACTAGCCTACCTGAATGCAGCCCCTCGAGAGATGCGATGGAAGTGATTGTGATTGGCTGAGGGTTAGAGTCATGTGTCGTGGTAAGCCAATCAGAGCCGGTGATTTCACAAGCAAACCGGAACAGCTCGTGCGGCAAACACACACACGCAAAACAGATGCACAGGGTCGGGATGGCAGAGCAGTCAGAAGAAAAATTGTCCTTTAAGAGGTGGAGATATAGACACTATTTCAAGTTTGTCGAAATTAAAGGAAAGAACCTGCATGTAATGTGTAATTTATGTCCCGGGGCAAAGCTTTTGTCGACATCTATTGTAAGCAATTCAAATCTGCTGAAGCACCTAACAAGTTAACTACCTGTCTGTTCTTCTCTATTCCACTGATTCGAATACTACTCAGAAAATTTCAAATTCTTTGACATACAACAAGTTCTTTTTAAAGTAACGGAAATAGTTACTTTCTCCGGTAACTAGTTACTTTTACTATAGAGTAATTCAGTTACTAACTCAGTTACTTTTTGGACGTAGTGAGTAATGTAACTAATTACTTTTTTAAAGTAACGTGCCCAACACTGATTCTAAAAGATTTATGTCTGAATTTGGAATGGATTAGGGCATTTACATGGAAAACGCATCTGTACTTACAGAATTTTCAAGTTACGAAACAACTTCCAGAACCAATTAATTTCGTAAGTAAAGGCACCACCGTAGGTGGTGTTTGAAAAATTTGTAAACCACTGTACGAATAGATGCAGTAGCTGTGACAAAATAATGCCTCCTTCCAAGAAATGCCTCATTTTTACTATAAGTAAATAACTCTTAATATCTATCATTTCATCACACAAATTCCCAAATGGATGGGCCCGCTAATGGACTGGCAAGCTAATTTTCACTTAGTGAGGCTCAAGCTTTACCCTGAATAGGACAAGCGATGGATGCTTTGGACGTGTAGCAGACACTAAAAGTCGTCTCTTAAACGCTACAAGAGGTGAGTGATAAAATGTGTTGGATGAAATTAGGGCCAAGTAAGGCTTTAAAGCAAAGTGATTGGGTGACAGAGGGGGGCCCCCCTCTGGTCTTTGCCATGCTGTGTGACGGAGCATCCGTGCCATCAGCTGTGGGGACAAAAGAAGGGAATCTCTTGTGTCACAATATGGCTCGTGGCCTTTAAACTGCCCATCTGTTTGTGTGACGCTCACTCGCCGGTGCTGACACACAACTTACAGTGACAAGCATGCACACACAAACACACACACATGCAGTTCAGACACAAAATGCAAAGACAGCATGTGGCAGAAAGTGGCAGCATGCTGATGGCCGTTTGCAGATGCAGCGAGGTACAAGTAATGCGAGGAGAAAGCGGGAGGAGCGCTCCCTGGAAAACTCGCGCGACAATCGTTCCAGCTTTACTGTTCTTTTTGCCACTGCAGGTTATCAATCTTTTAAGACGACCAATTCATTTGAACTGGAACAGCTGGAAATCAGTGGTGGAATGTAACAAGTACTTTGTTACTGTACTTTGTATATCTGTACTTTACTTCAGTACAAAAATGAAGTGGTACTTCTAACTTTTACTTCACTACATTTGACATTATCTGTACTTTATACTCCAATACTTTTCAAATTGTCACCTCCTGTATTACACGTTACTTTTGCCCCCCCCCCCCCCCCCCCCCCATTATCAGGGGTTTCGTTTTTATGCCTCCGCCACAATCGATAAGCCCTGTGCAACTAATACTAACCGTAATTGAGCATTAGATGGCAGCAACATGAGTACAAGCAAGATAAGGCAGGTTAACTATTGACCAATAAGACCCACCTAACTCTTGTACAGTAGGTGGAAGTATACACCTGATAGTTGCTTGCAATCCGCCATTAAGCTAAATTTTGGAGTTATATACGTATATATAAACACAGACAAGACTGAAAAAGCCGTTTCTGCTCTTGCACTCCTCTTTAAAAGAAACTGCGGTATTTTAAACCAAAACAACTGTTGTGTTTGACAGAACAATATGCCTATAAGCTGCCATAGCAGATTCATGCTGCATTAAGCCCCCGAACCATTTTTAATTTGTCGGTCTTACCCTGGAAACTCCCGTTTACAGACGTCGCGCAACGATGTGAAAAGTGCTGTAGAAGTAAGCAAAGTAAGCTCAGCTAAATGGCTAAGCTGTGCATGTGTGAGAGAGAAAGAGGGAAGCTAATAGAGAGACAGGATGCTGTGGTCAATTATCATTATAATTACTTATAATTTCATGAAAGTTGCACTGTTTGGCCTTTGAGAGGTTTAAAAAAGTTCATTCAGAGTTATTATTACTAGCTACTGGAGGTATGGAGGTAGATTTGTGTCTTTATTATTCAATCAAAAAAAAAAAAGTTGCTTCAATCAAATAAAAAAATGCTTCAATCAAAATATATATTTCCAATCGAAGAAAACGTCTCTTCAATCAAAAAAATGTGTTTGAATGCAAAAATAAATTTGAAACTCAAAAAAATATATTTGAAAACTATTTTTCTTTGATTGAAATTTTTTTTTTTTTGATTTAAGTCAAGTTTTTTTTGATTGAAACACCATTTTTGATTGAAGTCATGTAATCTTGCGTTGGGACCACATTTTGGCTAGGACATTTGTGTCTTTATTATTCAATCAAAAATTAAGTTGCTTCAAACAAAAAATATATATTTTCAAAAGAAAAATCACTTCAATCAAAAATTTTAAAAATATTCAATTGTAGAAAAAAAGGTTTGAATGTGAAAAAATATTTGAGACTCAGAAATTCGCATTTGAACACTTTATTTTTCATTCAAACTGTTTTCTTTGATTGAAGCAATCCTTTTTGTGTTTGAACCATATAAGGGGTAGGACATTTGTGTCAAAATCATTCAATCGCAATAAAAGTTGCTTTAATCAAAAAATTATTTTTAATCAAAGAAAAAAATCATTTGCAAAAATATATATTTTTTGAAAGTATTTTTTAAAATTTGAAATATATATATTTTTTTATTGAAGTGTCACTTTTTTTGAAAAGCAAAAAGTTTTAAACTCTTTTTTTTTCAAAGTGGAAAAAGTTTTGAACACACTTTTTTTTTTGAAGTGGGAAAAGTTTTGAAGGCACTTTTTTTCGATTGAATCATTTTGACACAAAGATTCAACTTCAACGCTAGTTCCGGTGTGTTTGAGTGGCAGTTGATTGGGCCAATGGCATAAAAGTATGAAGCAAGAATAATGGCCATTGGCCACCAGGTCTCCATCCAGCCATCGGAGTCTCCTGGAGTCCAAGCCGATTATAGGGCACTGGTACGGGGGTGTAACATCGGCATTTCACCGGAGTACCCGCAACGGCACGTTGCCCTGTCGCGGCACACTGGTCGGACCCCGATATCACCCCCCAGGCGCGGTGGCCGGCTGTCGAGTGGACGGTCCGCGAATGACACGACACTCATTCAAAGTTGAAGTGATGGGGCTCCAGGCGTGGACGCCGGCGACTCGCCGGAAGTCCACTCTCTTACTGGGCAGGCTAGTGTCGGGCCACTCGCCGACCACTCTTGTACCGGCGCGTCGCGGACACTCCGGCTGGAACCGATTGCCAACCGTCACGTCAGGGCAGCGGGTGAAGTTCGCCGTGTTGAATCACATTAAGCAGCAGGGCACCATACTCCGGTGAAATGCCAATGTTACACCCCCGTACCAGTGCCCTATAATCGGCTTGGACTCCAGGAGACTCCGATGGCTGGATGGAGACCTGGTGGCCAATGGCCATTATTCTTGCTTCATACTTTTATGCCATTGGCCCAATCAGCCGCCACTCAAACACACCGGAACTAGCGTTGAAGTTGAATCTTTGTGTCAAAATGATTCAATCGAAAAAAAGTGCCTTCAAAACTTTTCCCACTTCAAAAAAAAAGTGTCTTCAAAACTTTTTCCACTTTGAAAAAAAAAAGTTTAAAACTTTTTGCTTTTCTACGGAGCCCCCCGGGTGCCAGGATAGAAAAAATAAAAAATCATAGCTAATCTGTACCCACAGTTTACTAATCTGTGGGTACAGTTTAGTAATCTGTAAAAAGTGATACTTCAATAAAAAATATATATATTTCAAATAAAAAAAATATATTTTAGAAAAATATATATTTTTGCAAATGATTTTTTTCTTTGATTAAAAATAGTTTTTTGATTAAAGCAACTTTTATTGCGATTGAATGATTTTGACACAAATGTCCTACCCCTAATATGGCTTGAACACAAAAAGGATTGCTTCAATCAAAGAAAACGGTTTGAATGGAAAAATAAAGTGTTCAAATGCGAATTTCTGAGTCTCAAATATTTTTTCACATTCAAACCTTTTTTTCTACGATTGAATTTTTAAAAATTTTGGATTGAAGTGATTTTTCTTTTGAAAATATTTTTTTTTTGTTTGAAGAGACTTAATTTTTGATTGAATAATAAAGACACAAATGTCCTAGCCAAAATGTGGTCCAAACGCAAAATGACATGACTTCAATCAAAAATGGTGTTTCAATAAAAAAAAAAACTTGACTTAAATAAAAAAAAAAAAAATTCAATCAAAGAAAAATAGTTTTCAAATATATTTTTTTGAGTTTCAAATTTATTTTTGCATTCAAACACATTTTTTTTTATTGAAGAGATGTTTTCTTTGATTGAAAATATATATTTTGATTGAAGCAACTTTTTATTTGATTGAAGCAACTTTTTTTTTGATTGAATAATAAAGACACAAATCTACCTCCATACTGGAGTCACTTTGTATAAGTCTTTTTCCTGTTTCGCAAAGGTAAGCAGCAGCCTGACAAAGCCATGACAGAGATGATTTCACATCCAAGTATGTAGGTCTTTGAAAAAACAAAACAAAACAAAACAAAACAAACAAACAAAAAAAAATATATATATATATAAAAAATATATATATTTATATACTAGTATATACAAGCTCTTCATTTTGTGCCGGCCGCCATGTGGGATTTTGCATCTATTCACAACAGCATAACTTTACATTCAAAATGCATAACTTTACATTCAAATAATAATAATCTTATTAAGATGTTAGAATTTTGCAGTGTACAGATCCAAATGGATTTTTATTGAATAGCATGTCTTTGAAATAACATCAGAAATAGTTTAGTTTTGATCTTTCAATTCAATGCAACGCTATTCACATTGTTAGACTGTCGTTTCCTCCTTTTGCTGCCGCATTTGTCTCTACTCAATGCTTGACTGTCAGCTTCTCTTTCACTAGCAGTCATTGCAGTCTTTTATGTCTTCTATGCCTTTCAGCGGAATCTTGCTCTCCCTTGCCATAGAAGTGCACCCCTTCACTTTCCCCTTCTTTTGTTTATATGTGAAGAGTAGTTTCATTTTTCTCAGTTAATGGGGCATGAAGGCAGTTGTGCTCATTGTTGGGGCATCTCTGTGAAGTGACTGAAAAAACCTCCAGAATCATCTGTCCTAAAAAGATGAATTGTGCAACTCAGAAGAAAAAAAGTTACAAATTGTGGATGAATCCACTGACAGCGTCTTCGTTTATCGACTATAGACGTACTGTTACATGCCGATGAATATATTACACAAGGGCCAAATTGATACATTTTCCAATGGTGAGTGACAATGACACCATTGACAACTGCAGATGTTACACCATGGCAACCAGCATGATGATGAAAACATGCCCTCAGGGTTATAGGGGTGCAGCATAGGGGTCTAAGGTTAGAAAACAGTCGCCACTTTGCTCCATCTAGTTTTTTTTTGTTTTTTTTTTTGACAGTATGGCGCAGCTTCAGAATTCTAGAGTAAAAAGTGAAGGTTTTGTTAATTCCGATGGGATAATAGATGCCATCTTGCGTTCAGTGTGTAAAATTAAGCTGCCCCAGTGTGTATGTGTAGCACACCAACATGGTGTCTTTTAGCAACTGACGGCAGATGTTTTCTATCTTTGTACGTCAGATGAATACATTATCTGCAACAAAGCTTTTAAGTGGCTGCTACCCACCCCGTCAAAATATCCATAATTATAGTCACGCACTAGTCATAATGCCTATGTCTGGAGTGCACATGTTGTTTTTGTTGCTAGCTAAATGAAGGAATTCCAGCGAGAACTCACCTGATCTCCAGGCTGAGGCCTCATCAAAGAGACTTGGTCGTAGCCTCTTCTCAAGAGAGCCCACAGGGCATCCAGCTTACCCTGAATGGGGCGGAATGGCACACAGTACACATACATATAATTCATGAAAATACTTAACATGCCTAAATAAACTTCACGAATTGTTTTAAAGACAAACCTGAATAGGTGTGTACCACCTCCTCTGCTGGGTGGGTCTGCGGTTAGCTTTGCGAGGTTTGGGCTCAAAAGGCTCAAATTCTTGCTCTGGCATTTTGACGACAGCGTTTTTTGGTTTGTCCAGCTTGGCGCCCTCCTCGGTGGAGCCTTTTTCCCCCCAGCGCACCTGCACCAACATATTAATAACAAATGACACTGTACATCTAAAAAGCGCTGCATGTCTACAAATGTGTATATGTACTATGTACCTCCATTCGTTTGATGCCCCCAACTCCTCGTCCTCCGTAGTAAGATGCGTCCACTGTGGGCCACCTTTTCTTGGGCATCCCATCTTCATCGTCCGATTCCTGAGTGAGGAAAGTGTCAACAATTACAAATCAAATATTACTAAATCATAATACCGATCATTGAATATGAATAAATACTAACACAGTACATGAAATATTTCAAAATTGTGCTTGGCAAAACAGAATATTTTGACATATACACTGCTGGCCAAAAGTATTGGCACCCCAGTAATTCTGTCAGATAATGCTGAATTTCTCCCAGAAAACGATTGCAATTACATATGCTTTGGTAGTAATATCTTCATTTATTTTGCTTGCAATGAAAAAACACAAAAGACAATCAAAAAAATATAAATCATTATCATTTTACACAAAGCTCAAAAAATGGGCCAGACAAAAGTATTGCCCCCCCCCCCTTTAGCCTAATATTTGGTAGTACAACCTTTAGACAAAATAACTGCGAACAACCGCTTCCGGTATCCGTCAGAGAGTTTCTTACAATGCTCAGCTGGAATTTTAGACCATTCTTCTTTGGCCAATTGCTCCAGGTCTCTGAGATTTGAAGGGTGCCTTCTCCAAACTTCCATTTACAGATCTGGACTCATTGCTGGCCACTTTAGAAGTCTCCAGTGCTTTCTCTCAAACCATTTTCTAATGCTTTTTGAAGTGTCGTGCTGGAAGCCAAAAAACGTTTTGGAAGACTGTTCTCTGGTAAGCGGAGACAAAAGTAGAGCTCTTTGGGAAAAGGCATTAACATAGAGTTTACAGGGGGGGAAAAAACGAGGCCTTCAAAGAACAATGTCCCCACAGTCAAACATGGCGGGGGGTACCTGATGTTTTGGGGTTGATTTGGTGCCTCTGGCACTGGACTGCTTGACCGTGTGCATGGCATTATGAAGTCTGAAGACTACCAACAAATTTTGCAGCATAATGTAAGCCCCAGTGTGAGAAATCTGGGTCTCCCTCAGAGGTCATGGGTCTTCCAGTAGTACAATGACCAAAAAAAATTCAAAAAGCACTAGAAAATGGTTTCTTCTAAAGTAGCCAGCAATGAGTCCAGACCTGAATCCCATAGAACACCTGTGGAGAGATCTGAAAATGGCACCCTTCAAATCTCAGAGACCTGGAGCAGTTGGCCAAAGAAGAATGGTCTAAAATTCCAGTAGAAACTCATTGATGGATACCGGAAGCGGTTGTTCGCAGTTATTTTGTCTAAAGGTTGTGCTATCAAGTATTAGGCTGAGTGTGCCAATACTTTTGTCCGGCCAATTTTTGGAGTTTTGTGTGAAATGATAAAGATTCCCCCCCCCCCCCCCCCCCCCATTCTCTTTAGTGTTTTAACATTGCAAGCAAAGTAAATGAAAATATTACTACCAAAGCATTTGTAATTACAATCATTTTCTGGAAGAAATTGAGCATTATCTGACAGAATTAAAGGGGGGGCAATACTTTTGGCCAGCACTGTGTGTGTGTTACAGCTTTACAACTTGTCATAAGAGAAGAAAGTAAAAAGCTTCAAAGAGAACAATGGTCTTGTTAGCTGTCTGTCAAGCTGAGGCCAGAACACATCATATTAATAAAGTAAAAATAAGACAGTCAGGAACAATAAGCCACCGTTTATTCGACAAAAAAAAACAAAAAAAAAACGACTGGAGACAAAATGGCAGACGAGAGTCGAGTACGTCTTAACCTGGCGACTTACACTTGCTAAGTTGTGCAGCCAACTTAGCACAATGTCACTAACAGCTACAAATCAAGTCAGAAACCTTGGCGTAATTATTGACTCAGACCTAAAATTTGATAGCCATCTAAAGTCCGTCACTAAATCCGCTTATTACCACCTAAAAAATATAACCAGAATTAAGGGGCTTCTGACTCAACAAGACATGGAAAAACTTATGCATGCATTCATTTTCAGCAGATTGGACTACTGCAACGGTATATTTACAGGTCTTGATAAAAAATCAGTCAGGAAGCTGCAGCTAGTACAGAATGCTGCAGCCAGAGTCCTCACAAATACAAGGAAGCTGGACCACATTACACCGGTTTTGAAATCGCTACACTGGCTTCCAGTGAGTCAAAGGATAGACTATAAAATACTACTGCTCGTCTACAAAACACTTAATGGCCTTGGACCAAAATACATGCTTGACTTGTTAGATTCCTATGAGACATCTAGACCCCTAAGGTCGTCTGGAACGGGTCTTCTGCATGTTCCAAGAACAAGAACCAAGCAGGGTGAGGCAGCATTTAGTTATTATGCTCCTCACCTCTGGAACAAGTTACCCGAACGTCTGAAGTATGCTCGAACTGTTAGCTCCTTTAAATCAGGGCTAAAATTGCTTTTGTTTGGCACTGCATATCCATAACTGTCTATATATTTCAACCTACCTGCCTTCTATTCCTCTTGTGCTTATCTCCATTGCTGATTTCAATGATTATTATTAGTAGTAGTTTTTGCTTTATTTTTATTTTTGTTTTATTTTTATTTATTTATTTTTATTCTGTGATTAAATGCGATCATTTGTCTTGGTTTTTATGTTGTGTTGATTTAAATGTGATTTTTATGGTCTTCATGTGATGTAAAGCACTTTGAATTGCCTTGTGTTGAATTGTGCTATATAAATAAATTTGCCTTGCCTTGCCTTGCCTTGTACATGTTCAAAAGGGCAATTAATATATGCTTTTTAATTGGATATTAAATAATCTGTGTACTGTAGATACTGTACTTACAGGCTCAGGAGGAGGTGGAGGTGGCGGTTCTTTGATGACCTGAAGGTTACATGAAGCAAAAAATAATGTAACAGTTTAAAAAGAGTTGGTTGCAAATGAAGCTGTGAACTTACCACAGTGCAGCAGAGAGGCCAAAACCACCACATGAGTAGCAGGGCCAACAGCAAGAAAACCACCAGCAAAGAAATCAGCACAATAGTTCCGTCAAACTGTACAGACGACACACAAAAAATGAGGTTCAATTAGTCCAAAAGAAAGTCAAATAGAAAGAAACTGCTTTGCATTCCAGTACTCACAGCCTCCTCTGATGACACACAACAGAGGAGACTTCAGAAAGAAGAGAAGAAGAGGACTAGAGGAAATCCAAAAGAGGTTTTGAAAGGAAAAGTGAAATTTATCAAATAATAAATCAAGAGTATACACATGGTGTACTCACACATTCAGTTGTTGTGATGTGAACTGAACTGGTGATGTAGGATAGGCCTTCATTCATGCTCACCTGAAGGTAGATCACCCTGCAAAAAAATGGACGTATCATCGTCATGACAGGCTTGCCTGGGCAACGTGGTCTAATGCGCACGCTTGCTGAAGCAGCCTGCACATTCCTCCATGTGCTCTGTCCATACTTGCATTCCCTAAAAGGCTGACATGGACATTTTTCCCCAAATCTACAATGAGGTCAAGAGAGTTCTCCTCCTCAGTCTCACAGACATTGTCTGCACAGAAACCGCAAACCTGAATGATGTCTATCTGCAAATATGCGATAGGCTTACTTATGGATGGATGATCTAATTTTTTTCCAATTAGCAAATGCTTGGATCAGAGGCCTCCAAACCAGTCCCCAAAGGCCGCTGTGGGTCCTGATTTTTGTTCCGACCGATCCAGCACAGATAGTTTAACCAATGAGGTGTCTGCTAAAACAAACAGCACCTGACTGCAACCAACTGATTACACTTGTAACACACCAGGATTGGTGAAAAGGTGTCATCTTGTTTGGTCAGAATGAAATCCTGCTCCCACTGCGGCCCTTTGTGCAATAGAAAATATCACAAACATCACTGCTCTAGAGGAGATCTGCATGGAGGAATGGGCCAAAATACCAGCAACAGTGTGTGAAAAGCTTGTGAAGAGTTACAGAAAACGTTTGGCCTCGGTTATTGCCAACAAAGGGGACATAACAAAGTATTGAGATGAACTTTTGGTATTGACCAAATACTTATTTTCCACCATGATTTGCAAATAAATTCTTTAAAAATCAAACAATGTAATTTTCTGTTTTTTTCCCCCACATTCTGTCTCTCATGGTTGAGGTTTACCCATGTTGACAATTACAGGCCTCTCTAATATTTTCAAGTGGGAGAACTTGCACAATTAGTGGTTGACTAAATACTTATTTGCCCCACTGTATATTTATTTATCCATCCATCCATCCATCCATCCATCCATCCATCCATCCATCCATCCATCCATCCATCCATCCATCCATCCATCCATCCATCCATCCATCCATCCATCCATCCATCCATCCATCCATCCATCCATCCATCCATCCATCCATCCATCCAGGGGCGCTCATAGTCACACACAGCAGGGGGTGCTGAGGATCTTTTTTTGTTTATCCCATCCAAAAACAGCTGTTTTGGTCCAAATGTGTTATGCTCGTGCGTTCTCTCCATACAAGTTGTGCACAATAGCAGTACACAGGCATGCAGAATAGTTACGTACTACTACTAGGCTACTACAAAGACAGTGTTCTATTTCACTTTCAGTGTCTGTTGGAGTTTTTGTGTTGGAAATTAAAAAGCCCGTGTATTATAATGAAAACCTCGCAGCTGCACTGCTGGCCAAGTATTGGCACCCCTGGAATTCTGTCAGATAATGCTAATTTTTTCTCAGGAAATGATTGCAATTACAAATTCTTTGGTTTAATATCTTCATTTATTTTGCTTGCAATGAAAAAGCACAAAAGAGAATGAAAAAAAAAATCATTATCATACACAAAACTCCAAAAACGGGCCGGACAAAAGTTTTGGCACCATCAGCCTAAAACTTGGTGGCACAACCTTTAGACAAAATGACTGCGAACAACCACTTCCCGTATCCATCAATGAGTTTCTTACAATGCTCTGCTGGAATTTTAGACCATTCTTCTTTGGCCAACTGCTCCGAGTCTCTGAGATTTGAAGGGTGCCTTTTCTAAACTGCCATTTTCAAAATCAGGTCTGGACTCATTGCTGGCCACTTTAGAAGTCTCCAGTGCTTTCTCTCAAACCATTTTCTAGTGCTTTTTGAAGTGTGTTTTGGGTCATTGTCCTGCTGGAAGACCCATGACCTCTGAGGGAGCCCCACCTTTCTCATAGTGGGCCCTACATTATGCTGCAAAATGTGTTGGTTGTCTTCAGACTTCATTATGCCATGCACATGGTCAAGCAGACCAATGCCAAAAGTAGGAAAGCAACCTCAAAACATCAGGGAACCTCCATCATGTTTGACTGTGGGGACCATGTTCTTTTCTTTGAAGACCTCGTTTCCATTTGCTCTAAACTCTTATGTTGATGCCTTTTCCCAAAAAGCTCCACTTTTGTCTCATCTGACCAGAGAACATTCTTCCAAAACGTTTTTGGCTTTCTCAGGTAAATTTTGGCAAACTCCAGCCTGGCTTTTTTATGTCTCTGGGTCAGAAGTGGGGTCTTCCTGGGTTTCATTCAGACGCCGACAGATAGTACGGGTTGACACTCTTGTACCCCCGGACCGCAGGACAGCCTGAACTTGTTTGGATGTTAGTCGAGGTTCTTTAGCCATAATCCGCACAATCTTTCATTGAAATCCCTCATCCATTTTTCTTTTCCATCCACATCTAGGGAGGTTAGCCACAGTGCCATGGGCTTTACACTTATTGATGACGCTGTGCACGGTAGACACAGGAACATTCAGGCCTGAATGAATGTTCTCTGGTAAGATGAGACAAAAGTAGAGCTTTTGGGGAAAAGGCATCAACATAGAGTTTACAGGAAAAAAAAAACAAGGCCTTCAAAGAACAAGGTCCCCACAGCCAAACATGACGGAGGTTCCCTGATGTTTTGGGGTTGCTTTGCTGCCTCTGGCACTGGACTGCTTGACCGTGTGTATGGCATTATGAAGTCTGAAGCCTACCAACAAATTTTGCAGCGTAATGTAAGGCCCAGAGTGAGAAATCTGGGTGTCCCTCAGAGGTCATGGGTCTTCCAGTAGGACAATGACCAAAAACACACTTCAAAAAGCACTAGAAATGGTTTGCGAGAAAGCACTGGAGACTTCTAAAGTGGCCAGCAATAAGTCGAGACCTGAATCCCATTGAACACCTGTGGAGAGATCTGAAAATGGCAGTTTGGAGAAGGCACCCTTCAAATCTCAGAGATCTGGAGCAGTTGGCCAAAGAAGAATGGTCTAAAATTGCAGCAGAGCATTGTAAGAAACTCTCTGACGGATACCGGAAGCGGTTGTCGCAGTTATTTTGTCTGAAGGTTGTGCTACCGAGTATTAGGCTGAGGGTGCCAATACTTTTGTCCGGCCCATTTTTTTGAGTTTTGTGTAAAATGATCATGATTTAATTTTTTTCCCCCATTCTCTTTTTGTTTTTTCATTGCAAGCAAAATAAATGAAGATATTACTATCAAAGCATTTGTAATTGCAATCATTTACTGGGAGAAATTGAGCATTATCTGACAGAATTGCAGGGGTGCCAATACTTGTTCACTAAGAAACAGCAACCAAAATATAATCAAATGATGATGAGTTTGCACAATAATTAGATTCAACATTGGGAAAGAAATACAAAATTAAGACAATTAGCTCTTTTTTTATGGCTGAATGGGCTGATTTGTCTTTCATAGAACAAAAGATGCCAATAGCCGAACTGAGAAGTCGAGAAGGAGGCAGCTGCAAATTGTAGTTCTTGGTTTAGGGAAAAGAACGGAGAAAGGCTTCTTGTGCTGTGCTTATGGTTTGGGGGGACAGAGACAAGGGGGCATTGAGCTTTGGGTCCACATGTGAGGAGAGGGTGGTGACGGGGGGAGGTCACTGCAAGGTGGGGTGTTCATAGAGAGCATGTGGGGGATGGGATGAAGAGAACCTTTTCTGTCTGAAATCCCTTCAGCGTTATCACTCCCTTCTGAGGACCCATAGGACCCCCTTCTCTCCGATCCCTATTGATTTCCTTGCCCACCATACCCTTCTATACGAACGACTTTGACTTGACTCTGGCTGTCACTGACTTGGGAGGAGAAAATCGGGAGTGCAGGTGATTCCCTCCCATCATACGGTCGGGGGACATGCTGCTATCAATCTGTATCAATCATCCTCTCCCCACTATATGTGTCTTTGCTTCATGTTTGTGTGTGTGTTCTTTGTCGTCGAATCCGGAAGGATTGCAGTCAACACAGATTTGTGTGAAGCCAGCATCAATGACTTCATTCTAAGAGACAAGGCTCAAATAGAACAGGAGGGGATTGAAGGTCTTCGAGGTCCGGTTGGCAGCCTTAAGATCTTCCCAAAACAGCTGAAGTGAATATAGCTGTAAAGGTGGAGACCGAGTCCATCTTTCACTTCCTCTCGGTGAAATGAATCAGTTTGCCTTTGTGACGAATGTTGTTTGAGCGCTAGTTGTATTTCTCCACAGCTCATCAGGCAATTGTTGGCCTCCCCTTCGGCAATTTACAGCTGACTTGCTCTTAGTCGAACGCAAGGATGTCAAACAGTGCTGACTGTGCACTAATGGGCTTCAGCTATATGGAAAAATTCACTCCTTCAGGCAATGTGTGACAATGCACCAAATTATCATCTGTCCTCATAAAAAAGTCATTATTGACAACATTTTTCTGACTGCCTTTTTGTTGTTGTTGTAAATTAACGCTAAAAAATTTACGTCTAGTATTGCGATATAAAAATATGGAATTTCAATTATCATATCAGATTATGTAAAATTGGAATCACTCCACTCCAAAAAAGTCATTCTGAAGACCAAGGGCGTAGGTTTGGTCTCAACATTGGTAGGGACGATATAACAGCATAACCTGCATGTACACTTTTTGCTGGGGACGGGACATTAATAAGACCAAACACACCGGGTGAATGGGAGTCAGGGCTACATTTCTCACGAATATAAACCAAATTAATTGATAGGCTAAATAATTAATGCAAAATACATCTGTATTGACTAATACTAACTTTCATATGTATTGGCTGATGTGATAAACTGTTCTATTCAAACCTTTGTTTTCAAAAACTACTAAAGAAACAGTTTGAAAACCAGAATAAATGTCTGGATTTAATTAGCAAATTTATATTTCAATATTTGAAAACAACTCAAATTATATCAAATACATAATAGATACAAAGTTGTTAATAATCTCTTAACTATCCAGGGATGCAGAAAATAAACATTTGTCTTAAGACCACTCAACATTGTTGAGAAATTAACATATATATAATATATAAAAATATACATTAGAAATAACACACACACAAAAAAACTCTTAGCAAGGGATTAAAAAAAAAAAAAAATCAGCCTTCCATCCGGTAAGACACTACCTACTGCTTTTGTCCACAAGCACAGCCAAACGCAACAAAAACAATGAAAGCTCCTTTGGGCTGATTTAAAACCACATGCATAACATAAAAATAAAAATTGGGGAGAAAGGGATAAACCTCAGTTCACTACATTTCTCACATTTTAATTAACGTTAACAGTAGAAAATACAGGAGGACACTTCTTTCTAAGCAGCTTCCAACTCAAGTTTTGCAGGTTAGCAAATTCACACAGTTTAATGTTTTGCTAATGCTGATACAGGTCAGACTTTCAGTAGCAAAATTAGCGGTGTGTTCCCCACCTCCACGACAATGACGTCTTTTTACATTAAATTCAGTGGCTGCAGCTGGTCGGGGGGAAAAACCCTTCTCATATCCCTCCTCTTGGAAGGGGGTGGAGCAGGCGGCATGGGGCTGAGGCTGTGAGTGTGTGTTTGTGTGGGTGTATGTATTGGGGGAAGAGGGGAGTCCAAGTAATCAGCCAATCAAACGTGACTCAGAGGGGAAAAAACTGGACTGGCACACTCAGCAGTGAAAAGGGGTAAATGTAAGTCACAGCAAAATGAAAATAATTCACTTAATAATGGTAGGGTCAAATATATCCCTATAACATATTGGGAGACAATCTTAATTACCAATATAACTCAAGTCACTATATAATGCAAATAAGGTTGCCTTAAAAGTTGGTGGGGACAATTTGAACATCCTGAAAAGTTGGTAGTGTTATGTCCCTACCGTCCCTATGCAAACCTACGCCCTTGCTGAAGACTCACTTATCCATCCCCACACACCTAGTAAATGTCATTCACTCTAATCATAATCTTTGTTGATGTTTGCTGTTGTTAAATTGCTGTTGTTAAGTCAAAAGGGCAAATTGTTGTTACTATCAAAAAGCAAAAGTTTATGGAATGTAACCTCTGCTAAAGACTGACAGATAGGCATGTGCCGGTTACAGGTTTCAAGGTTTACCATGGTGTGGAAACGTCACTGTTTCAAAACCACTGAAATTTTCCATCACACGGTTGTACGGTATTTCAGCGGTATGAAAAAGTATCTGAACCTTTTGGAATTTTCACATTTCTGCATAAAATCACCATCAAATGTGATCTGAGCTTTTTCAAAATCACACAGATGAAACAACAGTCTCTGACTAAAACCACCCAAACATTTATAGGTTTTGACAATGACAGAAGTAAGAAGTAGGAGTAAGTAAGTGAACCATCACATTTAATATTTTGTTGTCCCCCCCCCCCCCCTTTGGCAGCAATAACTTTGATGCTTCCTGTAGCAGCAGATCAGTTTAGCATATTGATCAGGACTAATCTTGGCCCATTCTTCTCAACAAAACTGGTGGAGTTCAGTCAGATTCCTGGGATGTCTGGCATAAATCGCTGTCTTTAGGTCAGTGTTTTTAAACCGGTGTGCCGCGGCACACTAGTGTGCCGTGAGAGATCATCAGGTGTGCCGCGAGAAATTATCTAATGTCGTATTTATATATATATATATATATATATATATTGTAATGTCCGTAACTGTGCGGGCCCTTGAGGGGCCATCAGACTGCAGAGTGACGTAGCAGGAAGCAAGCAAGGAGGGAGGGAGAACGGCATGAGAGCAAGTTAGCGGTCGCATGTTGCGGATGCCGCTGTTATTTTGTTTATTATTTTCCATTGTTGCCACAATAAAGTTGGAAAGTCATCACCAACTCCTCTCCTTTGTAAATCCCCATTCAGGGCTATTACAATATTTTTTTTACGTCGTCGGGCGGAGTTGCAGTAGGAAGGAAGGAAGGAAGGAAGGAAGGAAGGAGTCGGTAGAAAGTTCTTGGTCGTGTGCAGATGAGCGAAGTTTGCTCGTCTCGCTTTCAAAAACTGCTCGGATTTCTAGCCATCAACGACTTTGCTGTCCGCGACAAAGTGCACCCCAACACGTCTACTGCACATTATTTGGTTAGACTCGTCATGTGTCGATATACTCGAAAGTGTCCTTTCTATTTTATCCATATGTGACGACCGTCAATCCTCCCCCTGTGTTATATTACAACACATTGTTGAGAAGAGCAAGGTGGATAATGGCTAAAAATCCGAGCAGTTTTTGAACGCGACAGGAGCAGCACCGCGCCATGGTGCAAAGCAAGTTTAAACTTCATCTCCAAACGAAATACCCGTCGCTTCAAATCAAGTCGATGGACTATTTTGTTTGCCTTCGTGGGAACACAGAGAAACAGGCAACTTTTTTTGTAATATAAAAACTAAGAAGGAAAATGAGAAAGCTCTCAAAACCAGTTACCTTGTTGCTAAATCCAAAAAGTCAGACACCGTGACAGTGACATTAATACTACCTGCCTACAAAGCCATTGTCTGCGAGATGCTCGCCCCTGATGTGGTTAAAGACATTGCTCAAGTCCCCCTGTCTGATAATTCTGAGCTTTTTCAAGCCTAACTGCTATAAAAAAAAAAAAAATTTTAATTAAAACAAAGACAGAGCTGTTGAAGAATAAGGATATCGACTTTGTGTTCATCTAAACAGGCTCAAGTTTCACACTGAGTAAGCATACATACTGAGAAATTATTTTATAATTGAATATGATGTACAGTAAATACTTTTGGGAACATTTTTGGTTTGTGTTGTGCCGCGAGATTTTTTCCAATATAAAAATGTGCCGTGAGTCAAAAAAGGTTGAAAACCACTGCTTTAGGTCATGCCAAAGCATCTCAACGGGGTTCAAGTCTGGACTTGGCCACTCCAGATCGGGTATTTTGTTCTTCAGTAGCCATTCTGAAGGTGATTTACTTCTGTCTTTTGGATCATTGTCTTGTTGCAGCATCCATCCTCTTTTTAGCTTCAACTGTCTGACAGACGGCCTCACGTTTTCCTGCAAAACATCCTAATAAACTTTTGAATTCATTCTTTCATTAATGATTGTAAGTTGTCCAAGCCCTGAGTTAGCACAACAGGCCCAAATAATGCTGCTCCCTCCACCATGCTTTACGGTGGGGATGAGGTGTTGATGTTGGTGAGATGTTCCATTTTTCCTCCACACATGACGTTGTGTGTTACTCCCAAACAATTCAACTTTGGTTTCGTCAGTCCACAAAATATTTTGCCATACCTTCTGTGAAATGTCCAAGTGCCTTTTTGCGAACATTAAACGAGTAACAATGTTTTTATTTTTTTATTTTTAGACAGCAGTTGCTATCTACAATGGAGTCCTCCCATGAACACCATTCTTGGCCATTGTTTTACATATAGTTGATGTGCGCACAGAGATATTGGACTGTGCCAGTGATTTCAGTAATTCTTTAGCAGACACTCAAGGGTTCTTTTGAACCTTTCGGAGTATTCTGCGCTGAAGTCTTGGCGTCATCTTTGGTTGGCGGCCACTCCTTGTGACAGATGCAACAGTGCCAAACGCTCTCCATTTGTAGACAACTTCACCAACTGTCTATTGATGATCATCCAGACTTTTAGAGATGGTTTTCTATCCTTTCCCAGCTATATACAGATCAACAATCGCAGGTCTTCAGACAGCTCTTTTGACCGAGCCATGATGCACATTAGACAATGCTTCTCATAAAGATTATTCTTACCAGGTGTGTGTTTTATAGTGGGCTGGGCAGCTTTAAATCACTCATCAGTGATTGGGCACACACCTGACTTAAAATGTTTGGTAAAAATTGGTTTCAGTTGCTCTTTAAGTCTCCTTAGGCAGAGGGTTCACTCATTTTTCCCTCTTCTGTCATTGTTTGCATGCGAACCTCATTAAAATATGGAAACCTCTAAATTTGTGTTAAAGCAGACACTTTTTTTTTTTTTAACTTCTGTGTGATTTTGACAAAGATCAGATAACATTTGATTGTGATTTTATGCAGAAATGTGATAAATTACAAAAGGTTCAGATACTTTTTCATACCACTTTACTCCTACTTCTACCTCTGTCTTGCTGTTGTGATGCCATTTTGTTGTTGTAATTGTGAGAAAAACTGATTATTTCCAGCAGAGACATGATATGAAACATTGCGGATGCAAGATGGCGGCCATTGACGTGAACTTCGACTGGATTTTTTTCAGTCGCCTCCGGAAAACATTTAGTTACGATGAGACAGTGCTGCCATCTGGTATTGAATGAAAGCTACGATTCGTCTATAATAGTACACTGGTAAAAAAATGACGTCTTTATAATGAGTAGTAAGTACAACAGATGTTATGGCCCTGAGAAATCAAGGGGACGCCGGCGTACCCGATTGTACAGCGTGGAGTGGATAAGGTTAAAACCCAGAAGGTCATTTTCATAACTTGTATAGTGCTTATGATCAGTTCTCACCCAGTGCCAGTGTGAATGTACGTTGTCGGTGTGACTTGTCTGTCTCTACGTGCCCCGTAAATGACCAGCAACCAGTTCATAAAGGTTTTCTGCCTTTTCCTGGAAACCATCTTAGATGTGCTAAGCTTTCCGTGGCCTTGAACAGAATAAGTAGTGTAGAAAATTGGACGGCTGTATGAGGTAATTAAAGACTAAGGTGAAAAATATTTGATACCAGAATATCTTGAGTTTTTTTTTCTGATTCCTTTATTTTACGAATTATCCCAGTTGCAATCTTTCAAATTCCATAAGTTGCATGTTACTTTACTGTATGTATTTCAGTAAATGAAATAGAGGATGTCAGTCTTCATCTTCTGCAGCAAGAAAACAAAATTCCTTTTTCCAATTTCCATGTGTGAGGAGTGTTTCCCTGTGAACAAACTACTTTGCAGAAGAGCTCAAATCACACAAGAAATCTGAGTGACAGCGCCAAGACAGATGATGACTAGGAGGTGTCTGAAGCCGCAGGGCGGCACAGTATAATTATGTACAGGACTCCGGGGCAGCAGGCCCAGGAATGCTGCCGGGCCTCGGTCCACTTGGAGCTCGGCCCAAAGCCGCGCTCTGTCTGCCCTACTAGAAAACTTCCAGTCTCGATCACCAAGGGCAGGGCTGTGAACGCTTGGAGGAAACTTTACACTCCCTGGCCACCTCCCCTGACACTTGCTTTCTCCTTAAAGTGTCAGCCACAGATTGGGATACCACGCACATTCATATTAGACACACAATACACAAAGAGGGGGTTGTGACGGTTTAAACCAGGAGGCGCTCATTAAGTCGTGTTCCTGGGCTCTCCTCCTGTGATCGGTGTCTGCCTTCGTTAGCTGTGACAAACTCTGATTGATCACACACGCTCAGTGACTTTGGCCAAGATGTTTTCAAGGACGCGAGTGGCGTGGCGTGTACATCGGACTAACTTGCTGGCAAAGATGGCGACAGCTAAATTTGGTCTTTAAATATGTAAACAATAGGTGAAGAAACAATCGTGTCAGGGTAAAAATTACAAATGTGCAACTCACCTCCCTGCTTCTTCAATAACAGGAGCAGGACAGAGAAGGAATGTATCCTCTATCCCAGCTGGTCTTTCATCTGGAGAAAATTTAATTCATTTATCAAATTTAATATTTAATTTTTTTTGCAGATGAGTTTTTTCCCACTCTGTTAGTACTGCATATTTACATTCCAAAGTTGTACAATTTCAAACTAGACCAGCATTTTGAAATTCAGTGCAGGTAGTCACCGGGTTAGGAACGGAACTCGTTTGTAACCTGTATTTTCCGCACTATAAGTCACACCTAAAAGCCTTCAATTTTCTAGAAACAATGACGATGCGCTTATATATGGTTAGTCATGGCATGACATTCACTTTTGCCCAGCTCCTATCTATTGGATGCATGGCGCAACCACAACTGCTAGTACTACTGCGCCTGATAATTCAGTGAGCTCTATATAAAAAAAAAAAACAGTTTTAATATAGGCCATTCATTGAAGTTGTGCCTGATACGCCGATGTGTCTCATAGTGCGGAAAATACGGTACATGCCATCAAATAAATCTAGGGCTGCAGTTATCTATTGTTTAAGTAATAGATTAATCTTTCAATTAGTTCGAATAATCGCGTAAACAGGGCTGCAGTTATCTATTGTTTAAGTAATAGATTAATCTTTCAATTAGTTCGAATAATCGAACCATTTAATGTGTTGGAGAATAAATTTTAGGAGATGGAAAACAAAGGCTTGCTGAGATTGCACTTTCAAAAGACAATTAAATGTGAATACAAAATAAAATTCCCGAGTGTTTTTTCAAACTATGCAGAACTGCACCTTCATTTCACAAAAGCAATTAAAAATAAATTAAAATACCTGAGCTCGGCCTCAAATGGTAGAGAAAATTAATAAATGAAGATCGAAATACAACAAAAGAACAATTGGCTAACACGTGTAGCAAAATTCTGTTAGCTTAAATGCTAACTTTTTTTTAACGATGCTTTTAACAAGTCAACTAAATTACAAATGCATTAAAAGTCATTTTAACCAAAAAACTTACATCATGTTGGTCTTAACAGGGAGCAGCTGGATCTGGCCACGTTAGCTCAGTTATGTCATATTCACTGTTGCCACTGGAGGGCAGTGTGTCTACCCAAATCCGTAAAACTAAATGCAAACACTTTCAAAACAAACTATTTCAATGCCACTCTAATTAAACAAATCCTTGAGGCAGAAAATTTGATTTGCAGATTTTTCTAATCGAATTACTCGAGTTAATCGATTAATGATTGCAGCACTAAATGAGACCAACAAGTTTTAACCTTTAAAACTTTTTGAACACAATTTTCAATATGCATGCAGGATAAAAAGCTTCCACACTTTAAATTGCCAATGGAAAATCCACTTTATTGTTATACTTATTGTTGTTTAATCTCATTAGACTGATTTCAGGGAATTCATCTAGGACCTTCTTATATTATGATATAATACGGTGCTCTGATCCAAGATTCTGTTTTTTAGGGTGAATATTCAAAAGGCGTAAATATTTTTTCCTGTGTAAAGGTGAATAGAAAAAAGATTCCTGCACAAGTAGGGTTGCCAACTGTAATCTTGACATTAAGTTTTTCTGTCACCACAACTTACCTAGAGTGTGTGTGTCATTTAATTTGAAGCTGCAGAGGACCTGGTCAATATTTCTGGCATGTAGAAAGCCATTTCCTCTCACCACAACCTGAAAGCTCTCTGTGTGACAGAAACAGCTGTCATTAAATTTCATACACATCAAATATTACAAGATATTTTTCCTGATTAAAGATATAAACAATTGTACAAGTACATGTAGTCTCCGGGCAGAGGTGGGTAGTGATGTGTTATATGTACTCAGTTACATTTACTCGAGTTACTTTTTGAGAAAAATGTACTTCTAAGAGTAGTTTTACTAAGCCATACTTTTTACTTTTGTATAGATTTGTGAAAAAAAAAACGCTACTCTTACTCCACTACTTTGGGCTACACAAGAGTTGTTACGTTTTTCCTCTTTAGTCTACATATATTTTTTTTTGCTAGAGATGCCATTGCTAAGAGTAGCGCTACTAATTTCACCAATAAGACATCGCAATAATAATCACAACTCCATTCCGCCCATCAGACGCGAGCTTGCCGTTCTATGATCACACCAGCCTGTTTAATCACGAGGCGTCTGTAAGGCACGGTAACAAGTGAAGTATTTGACATAGAGCGCCGCCCTCAACATGAATCCTAAGCCAGGATTTAAAACTCTCTCCCAGTTTTTATTTGGCACCCATTGACCACGGAAAACCGGACATATAATTTCATAATATTTAATTTAATAATAGTAACTACGAAGGAACTACAGTATTCACTATTTAAACTAGGAACTATTTTCTCCACTAGAGGGCAGGGCACTCATGCTTTTTGGATGATAATGCTTCATTTCTGTTTTTTTTTTTGTATTTTTTCTTCTCTCTTGCCGAAATTCAATAATTAAAAAAAATATATATATTTCTTTGGCTTAATGTGGTTATGTAATGAGTTATTGTACAGTATGATAACAGCAGTTCATATAGATAAGTTTGTGGTGAGGGTGAGGTCACTCAAAATGTTACTCATTACTTGAGTATTCTTTTCACTGGTTACTTTTTTATTTGCATTCGAGTACATTTTTTGGATGACTAATTTTACTCTTACTTGAGTAATATTATTTTGAAGTAACGCTATTGTTG
This sequence comes from Corythoichthys intestinalis, assembly GCF_030265065.1. Taxonomy (NCBI): domain Eukaryota; kingdom Metazoa; phylum Chordata; class Actinopteri; order Syngnathiformes; family Syngnathidae; genus Corythoichthys; species Corythoichthys intestinalis. Next base: position 7,227,489 of record NC_080404.1, read on the forward strand.
AGTAAATTTTTAGGCTACTCAACCCACCTCTGTCTTCGGGTTACGAATAAGTTCCGTTCCTACACTGACGACGTAACCGGAATTTCCACTTAACTTGGAATGAACCCTTTAAGCACCTCTTAATACCCCCTAAATCTCAAAATAACTACTTAAAAACATGTATTCAAATACATCATTGTACTGTCCTTGCCAAGACATTGGAGCTAAGTCCTAGCTAAACAGTGAGCTAAACTCTGAAATGAAAATGTCAGACGTCCATGTGGTTTATTGACTTTTTTCAGCTGCTCATGACATCAACACTTGCAGAATGAAGCTAAAATAAAAATGAAATTAAATCAGTTTCATCTTCAATAGCAGCAATTCAAATATGTGTTTTAACTAGGGTAGCTGCTGATACAGCAATAACAATCCACAAAAACGATTAGCATGTATCAGTCAGCATTCGCACATCATCAAAAACAATCACATAAACTCGTATTTGACCACAATTGAAAATGCACAATAAACAGTAAAAAAAAATGTGTTATATACAGGTTTTGCCTCTGTGAATACTTCACAAGAAACAAATGTGTGCGCGCAGGCTTGCAGCTGTAATCTTTCCTCTCTCTCCTCATGGGAGCAAATGCGCTCTTCCTCATGTGTGTGCGTGCGCTTTCCTTCGTGTGTACATGAGCTCTTTCTATAGGGTGACCATATTTTGATTTCCAAAAAAGAGGACACTCGGCCCGGCCTCGAGATACTTGAATTTTACTCGAAGAGCACTCAAACATGCGTATATCTCCCACTTTTTTTTTACTCAACAGGCTTTATTCTTCCTAAAAAAATAATCAAACAATAAAAAAATAAAAAAAATTAAAAAAAGAATAATTATTAAAAAAAATAATATAATGCAGACTCATGGAAATGTAGTCCAGTTAATACACACACCCAGTTGGCTATGTGCCAACTCAACATTTTTTAAAATTACGATCACGACAATTGTCGTTGACAAAATGTTATTCCCACTCAATTTTTATTCTCATACAATGTTCTAAATTGTACGCAAACAGTAACTGAAATAAACTGACAAGCGATTCAACCAGCATGTTTCCAAACGCAGCAGTTCAAATTTAAAACTACATTGCCCATAATGCCTAGCGCAGCTGAGCTCACTGATTGCTACCCTATTAGCGAAAACGGGAGCAGAGGCAAAATCAGACTTTGCTATAAAAGTTTACTACCATCGGCAGCGCAAAGATGCGACAACAAACGGGATTTTACAGATTACACCAGTACAAATCTCCGACAGAAGTCAACAGTTATCATTATATACGTATTTATCGTAAAAAAAAAAAACTCATAAGCAACACAGCTATTTAGCTATACTAGCATTCAACCACTAACTAACGCAGAACAATTACAAGACTCATACAATATACTGCATCTCTCTGTAGACATATAACCCTATGTACAACAGAAGACACGTGATCGACATTAACAGGAGAAACTTACAGAAAGGTGTATGGAGCCACGTCTTTTAGAACTTCTTATTGAACTCCTTACTGTAGTCTGAGCTCTCGCCAAACCGTCAGTAGATGGTGGTAATTCCCCATGAAACAAAGGGTGAACTGCCCACAAAAAAGAAGAAGAAGATCTACTTCTTCTCCCGCCCCTACGAGTAGGAGCAACGTCAACGCAGGCAAGCGCTGCCCCCTAGCGGCCGGAGGAATTCTCTTCAAGTTGGTCCCGTAATAAAAATCATAAAAACCGGACATTTTTATGAATTTATAAAACCCGCCCGGACAACGAGGATACTGCGGGAAAGGAGGACTTGTCCAGGCAAAAGAGGACGTTTGGTCACCCTATCTTACTACGACCTGCTCTATGCTTCCTGCGCAAAAATAAAAGCATGCATTACAAAACAAAAGTCAACATTATTTGAAAAAAAAAAACAAAAAAACGATTGGAGACAAAATGGCTGATGAGACTCCGGCGTCGTAAAGTCGAAATCACGTAAGTTGGGTACGTCGTAACCCGGGGACTACCTGTAACTACAGTTTTCGAAAGGAAATGTTCACCATTATGGGGAGTGCTTGCGGCCATTTCCTTTTTACGGTGCACTCAAGCTTGCGCGTGCCTCCTCACAGTTTGTTTATATCTGTGTGCTTGTGCTTGTAGGTGAAAAAAGTCCATAATATGCTCCGATGGTGCTAATGCTAAAAGTTCTCCTATATCTTGGAGCACGCGCGTTTGTGTGTGTGGGTGTGTGTGCGTGTGTGTAGTCACTAGCCACGAGGCGTGTGTGCATGGTCCGTATGCGTCTTTGACCTTTACTTTCCCTCAGGCACTGTTAAAGTGCACTGACAGGGCCTTGCCAGCATATGCCGCAGTGTCTATGTGGCTGCTTCTCAGCATATGTTGTCGAGCGGGAAGAAAACACTTGGTTAAAAAACATGCCTGCGGGGCTGACAACAGCATAGTGCTGTCAAAGTGGGTCTGACCTTACCTATGGCACCACATGACGTCTGCACTTGTGTCTTTGGCTTTTTCTCAGCGACGCGTTAGCATATAGTGTGTTTGCGCTCTAACTGGCTACCTCTAGCCTCCTCCCGGCTAATAGAAATGAACATCGGTCACACCTTTAACATTTAAAAGCCCCAGCGTGAAGATCACTGCATAAAAACACAGTGGGGTGTTGGAGTATACGTGACACTGCTATTGAAAGGTCACACCAGCTACAACACGACAAGTCGCTGCCTCTGCTGCAAATCTCTACATGCTTTAGATATGGAAATGTTGGTTTATAGGCAGGCCTGTTGCGATAACAAATTATTACAATTGCAATAATAAGCAATTGAACCACTAATGTAGTGACAAAAACATCCTAATAAATCACTCATTAAAGTGCATATGACAGCAAAAAGCATGTTTATTTCATATTTCACGCTGTATTTTATGCTCCTGAATGAAATGGACCGCTTGGATGTGTGTGGAAGCGATAGTTTTATTTATTCAATTTTTTTAATCTCGCGCCATGAAAATGAGTGACTTCCTGCTCCAATGTGAAGGTGACGTCACCTGGGTCAGCATCTCACAATACAGCATTGCTTTATAGCATGCAGATTGACAGCGGATTCAGCTGATTTATTCATTTATTTTTCGCATTAAGCCAGCCAAATGCGTTGCAGGGTTTTGTTGCTGCACCAGGGAGAAGCGTGTGAGCCTTTTTGGGTTTCAAAAAGTTCCCGTTCACCCCGAGATTGGCCAAAACAAGTCCAACAACTGTGGGACCATTGGACTTACGAGGAAGTGAGTAAACATCGTGTTTTGTATTATGTAAAATACTGTGATCATGGCATACATTTTAATATGGATGTGGCTTGCATTTTGTGGCTGACAATGCTCCTTGTCCACTGAGAATGCCACTCGGCCGACGACCGGCGGCTTGTCGCACACCACCCTCGGTCCTCTTCGCGTGCCCGCCGGCAGAGCACTATACTCGGCATATGCTCGTGCGGTTCTCCATATCGTCCAGACTTTCAGCCCCCTCTGCCCTCTTCGTGTGCCCACCAATAGACCACTATCATTGGGTTGGGCTCAGGCAGCTACACGCTACTCTGACGTCAGCCGGTTTTTCTGGCTGTCATTCTCCAGCTGCTTTCCCGGCAAACAAGCTCTCCTGCCCGCAGCAGGGGAACGACGAGCTGTAACTTGCTCGCCGCCGAGGGGGTTGCCCATCAGTGAAGACAATCGACAACCCCGCCGCCATGTGATATGATCCGGGGTAGTCTTGTGTGAATTCTCACCTCGAAAGGCGAGAATAAGACTTCGAAACGCCGCTCGGTTCGGGTTAGCATGTCGGCTAGCTGTCACGACTCCTGGTATTTTTACGCTCTTCGAAGCCGGGGCAGGGAAATGACAAAAGCTGGACAAAGTCCTGTGGCAAAAAATAGTGTTTGGGAGGTGCAAGAAGTCAACAGTTTTGAGTAATTTAGCCCTGCCGCACTGAATAAATGCATTTTTAATATTTCATATTTCCTTTAGCACAAGACTGTTATTTGTCATGACCATACCATATATTTAACAATTGGGGAAATTGCTTAGATAAACAGAATATCCTGTAAAAATATTGGAGTAGAGCAATTGAAACGGACATTTTGCTGCTCTCTTCGTCTCTTTTTCCTCGTTCTGAATTATTCCCCCTCAATGGGCTGAATTCTAAATCAAATAAAATCGTGACCCTGCCGACATCATCCTCCAGCTGGGGATGCTACAGCACTATAATGACAGGCAAATTGAAAAAGAAAGAAGAAAAAGACATAAAAGATTAATTTCTCGTCATCTGCGCTTTTCCAAATTGTTGTATATAGTCGATTTGTCTCAAAACATGATTCTAATTCACATAATAAAGCTATTTCAGATTTTTTTAATGCTGTCACAGGCACTTTAAAATGCAATACATTGTTATTCTTAAATAAAACACAAACTATGTTAAAAATAATAAATATTAAATCACGGGGTAACGTTTCGGTTTTGGTCGATTTTAGCGACGCCGCTGGACAAAAGCGGTAGTGTTTTGCATTAATGAAGACTCCGTTTCTCATGAGGACCAGCGAACACCCGCACAGTCTCATATAATCATCTCCCGGTCGCCTGCAGATGGCTTTACATTTCTGTTTCCAGTGGCTGTATGAAGGATGAATAGTAATAAGGTAATGAATCCAATTGTGGCTAAACAATAGCATATGACGGTTAGCAACCGTGTGGCTAAAAGCTTTTTTGACGGGAAACGATGTTTTCGCCTTGACCAATACGTCATACTTTGGCTTAATGTGGATTGGTCGATCATGGGTGTGACGAGAAGAGCCATCGTCCAATCAGCAGCCATATATTTCCTGAAGGTTTCTCACATGAAAAATGTCTCAAATGTATCTTTCCGAGATTGATATGTTGAATATAACCAAAATAAGTTTAACATCCATGATCTAAGATCACAATTACAGTATTACTATGCAAAGACTTCTGTCGACATTATTTTTCACATGCCTTGCTGTTTTGTTTAGCAAAGAAGTAGCTCAATTAGTTACTATTTTAATGTTTGTATATGTGCAACAATATTGTAAAATAGCAATGCCATTCAAGTTGCTCCCCCAGTTTTATCTGATAGAAAAGGGGAGGCATTCATTTTGATGGTTGCATTTCTGTTAACTAGAAGACATAGGTAGTGACTAATCTCATGGAACTGTACAAAAAAAAAAAACATATAATCAGCGCTACCTATGATGCAAGATGTTTTGCAAGATGCAAAAAGTCTCAAAGCTTTCTTGGTTAATTGTGATATCCGAGTACTGAGGAAGCATTAATGTACACACGCAAACACAATCGTACGAAACACGACATGCTCATTTCCTGTTTGGCCCTCTCTCTTCTTTGTCTCTGTTTTAAATTTGGAGCTTAACCACAAGAATCAGAGGCATCAGTGAACCAACATTCGAACCAGATCCATGGATTATCCGTAATTTCATGATTTATAGCACAGTAAAATACAGCTGACAGAATGCCGTAACTGGTGGTCTTAACATTAATCATATCTAATGCGCACTTCCTTGGCCAATACGAAATGACAAATTGTAGCCTAGTCTGTGAAAATCATACTGCATCTATTCCCCCTGCACCGCTATGATGCAATGCATGAACTAATAGAAAGATTTAGGAATTTTATAAATATCCAGTTTTTAAAAATAATGAGCAAGGTATATGAAGTTACTATGCAAAAACATCTCCTTAAAGGGTAGGTGGAAAAGCGCTATATATGTTTAACACCATAACACCATTAACCACGGACTTAAAAACTTGTAATAAGCCACAATTGTTCTCTTTTACTAAAATATGTTATAAGAAACATAAAATACAGTGGTACCTCTACATACAAAGTTAATTCGTTCCAGGACCTCGTTTGTAAATCGAAATGGTCGTATGTCGAGCAGGATTTTCCCATAGGAATAAATTATAATTTCAATAATTCATTCCACAGATGAAAAACCAAACCTAAATCCTTAATAAATACTGCTGGCACTATTACAAATGGCAATTACACATAGCAAAACAAATGAATTATTAAGAAAAACTGGAATAATAAAATAATAATAATTCCTGTAATAATGTAATGAATCGAGTTCTAATGTGGCGAACGTGTTTTGCGTGCTGTACCTGAACACGATGCGTTGCTGACGTGAAAGAGAGAGGGAGCAGTTGAGAGTTTACTTTCACTTGTAATGTTTTGTTGAGAACACCGTCAACTGCGGCGGACAGTAGGCATGTTGTTTTGGACAAGTTCTGAAATAAATGATGAAAACCTGACGAACCTGGCGATTTTGTTTTTGCGATGTTACCACAATAAAATTTGTCACCTTAACTTATAAAGACTGGCGAACGGAGATCGAAGGAGGACCGTATCGTATTTACTGCTTGACTGTATTACTCTAACGTAACCAATATAAAATAAATAGCATTTATATCATAGTTTAAGGAAAACAAGCAGAATATATTTGACATAAGGCATAAGAGATACATGACGCCTTCTGACCATGGAAGCCCAATGCGTGCGTCGTGCATCTGATTGAGCAAGATTGACGCTGACAACCAGGTGATAGTCAGGACATCTACAAGCCCACGTCTGCAACACCAAATCCCACAATCATGTCTTCAGGAGAGTCCCGAACAAATGGTGGGATGTCCTGTACTACCACAACACCCGCAAAAAAAACCCAACTCTCAAGTTTGATAGCTTGGCGCCACTTAGACATCAAGGCAAGCCGAACCTCTCACCTCATTTGCCTCAGTAACCTTGACCCAGCAACAAAAGGTGATGCACGAACTTGACCGCCCAAATCTGCAACAAGAGAATTATCCTAAACAAGACCCAGGCACACCCTTCGTGCCATACCGCAGACTTCATAAAGACTGAACGTTTAGCCAACAACTGTCGATTCTCGAGGACATTCCGATCTGCTAGTTGTTTTTCTGACCCTGGATCCAGAATTGCCTCTCTGTCGGGGACCTATTTGGTGTTTGCCTTGCTGTTTGATCGCTGTTGACCTGAATAAATTGTCAGCTTGTGTTTCAAACGGGTCGCAGCATATGTTTCTTCAACACAACGTGACCGTGTCAATAAAAAAAAAAAAAATCAGTTTATATATATAGATATATATACAGTGCTGCTCGAAAGTTTGTGAACCACACAGCGATGGTCAGATTTTTTGTAAAAAAAAACTAAAATAACCTTATTAAATGTTAAGTTATACCCAAATCCACAATACTGACATTCCAAATAATGGACTGAAACAAAAGAAATAGTTATATTGTCATTCTTTATTTAACAAAAGTGGTTGATTTAAGAAAAACTCAGATATCATGTGTGCAAAAGTATGTGAACCCCTTCAGTTAATAGGATATTGCGCCTCCTTTTGCAGAGATTACCTCAACCAAACGGTTTCTGTAGTGACTAATCAGCCTCTCACATATACTTTGGGGGATTTTTGCCCATTCTTCCTTGCAGAACGCAGTCAGTTGAGAGAGGTTTGATGGGCGTCTGGCATGAACTGCTCGCTTCAGGTCCCGCCACAGCATTTCAATGGGATTTAGGTCAGGACTTTGACTGGGCCAGTCCAGAACACGAATCTTCTTCTTTTTCAGCCATTCCTTGGTTGTATTGCTGGAACGCTTTGGATCATTATCATGTTGCATGATCCACCTTCTGCCAAGCTTTAACTTCAAAACAGATGGCGTCAGGTTATGTTCTAGGATTTGACAATATTCCTCAGAATTCATGATTCCCTGGACTATGTGGAGTTGTCCAGGTCCTGAGGATGAAAAGCAAGCCCAGATCTTGACATTCCCACCTCCATGCTTCACTGTTGGGAGAAGGTTCTTTTGGTGGTATGCAGTGTTGACTTTTCGCCAGACATGGCGGTTTTGGTTGTGACCAAACAGTTCAATTTTGCACCTACATCAGTTGATGAAAACTCTTTTTAATTTAGTCTCGACAACACAACTGTTAAAAAAACAAAAAAAAACTACTGAATTGATTGATTAGGAAATCAGGTTGAAATAATAGAAAATTCCAAAATGTTGAGGGGGTTCACAAACTTTTGAGCAGCACTGTATATATGTAAAATATATATATTTCTGTCTCCATCCATCTACCCGTTTATAATTCGCACCATGATTTTACAAGTTGATTTTGGGGAAAAAACGTGCACGTTATATTAGGGAAATTACGGTACTCCTGTCTCATCCCGTCTTTTCTGTTCATTTTGCTTTTGCTGCTCATCTTGTGAAATATCGACAGTGCTGTCCTGCTCAGTAGTGCTCCTCTCGGGTTCAAATTGAAAGGGCTGAACAGATGACGTGTTTATGTCGCTGGAGTCATACTCTGGAAGCACGGCAGTGTAACCCAATGACGTCACTGCCCGTCACCTACCGTCAACAGCAATGGCGACATACTAGTTAAACTAAGTTCACAAATTTTATAAAAACGAAAACATCAAGAAGGGTTTTAATATCAAATTATTTTAACTCATACAAACGTTTACCTTTTAAGAACTAAAAGTCTCTATCCGTGGTGCCCTTCAAAACTTGTTAAATTTGCTTGTTTTCGTAAATCCACTAAAACAGTGAAATTATCTACCAGTGATTCAAATAAATTTTACTAAGATTTCTTGAAATAAGAAAAATAGCAAGAGGAAATGAATATTAACAGACTAAAAGACGTTTAAGCAATACATTAGCATATTTAATCTGAAAAAAAGCTTTGAAATGTCAAATATTCGTAATTTAAGAATAGATATTGTTCGAAATATTTGAAAGCAATTGTTCTTGTTTTAGGTGAAAAATGACCAGAAATATGAGCTTAAGAAAAAAAATAGTGATATTTACTTAAATCGAGTGGAATAATCTAACGCATGAATCTGTTAACTAGTCTTTACCCCTCAAAACAAGATGAAGAAAATTATTTGATCAGATTTAAGAAAAATAATCTGATTAAGATGTTAGGAATTTGCAGTTGCAGTTCTATGTATTATCACATAGAGATTATATTAATTTCTACACACATTCTGTCACATACAGTAACAGGCTTAAAGGTTAACACTGTCACAATCATGGTGGGTCTGGACTGGTGGCACCCAGCTGACTTGTAACATACATATGTTGCTGCCCACCACTGTGGCTGCACGTCCATGTTCATTTTCACCTGAAAGTTTGACGAATATAAATGCGTGCGACTGCCCATGAAACGTGCACGTTGTTTTTTTCTGTTGTTAAGTCGCACACGAGAAAGTGGGGTAAGGCTTGTCCGAACGGCGGCCCTTCAATCACGTTAGTGCGACGGGACAGCGAAGGGCAGGGAGGGGGCCACGCGGGAAGGAACGGCGGGGAGGAACGGGTCAGACGCTAATGAAAGCAGCAATCTCCGCTGTCATGTCAAATCTCAGGTTCAACATTTTGTGTGTGTGTGGAATCAGTGCTGTCATGTCTGATAGTGTGGCCCAGTGTTCACTGTCCAGTCTGATGGCCTGTTTGCAGGCAGCTCAGTCTGGTCACTTCACATCAGTGTGAGGGACTTGTGTGTGTGTGTGTGTGTGTTTGTGTGTGCATGTGCTGAAAATCATCTACACATGTTAAAAAGCCTGTCTTGCACACATGGAGACAATAGTATTGATGCAATATGTCGAGATGGAGGTTTTAAGACGCTGACCAGTGTTTGACAATTGCTTAATCTTGCATCACGCTACAACAATAATGTGCGTGTAAAGCACACATGCTGTGATTATTTCTACACGGCTTCATTTATTAACAAAAGATGCACACTGGAGTAATAAGCTCAGTGTATTACAGTGGCTGCCCTTCATTAATTAGGCCAGAGTCAAGTTTTGGTTGAAGGGAGTTTCTTAGTTCACTGACCATTAGGCTGCTCATCAATCGAATAACAAATGAGTCTGCTGGAAAATATTTGGGAACATGTCGGCTGAGACATTGGCAATAAACCAGAAATAATTATCACATGAGAACACTGACTATTGTCCTTAACATTGCTCTAATTAGCATTTTGTCCTCCTCTGCTTTCCTCATTACAGTAAATACAGTGGTATGAAAAAGTATCTGAACCTTCTGGAATTTCTCACATTTCTGCATAAAATCACCATCAAATGTGATGTGATCTTTGTCCAAATCACACAGATGAAGATACAGTGTCTGCTTTAACTAACCCCCCCCAAAACATCTATAGGTTTTCATATTTTAATCACATGCAAACAGTAACAGAAGGGGAAAAAAATAAGTAAGTGAACCCTCTGCCTAAATAAACATCAATCAACAGTCAGAGAAGTCTTGGCACTGTTGCTTCTCTCCCAAGGAGTGGCCGTCCACCAAAGATGACGCCAAGAGTTCAGCGCAGAATACTCGGAGAGGTAAAAAACAGAAACCTAGAGTGTCTGCTAAAGACTTTCAGAAATCACTGGCACAGTCCCATATCTCTGTGCACACACCAACTATATGTAAAACTATGGCCAAGAATGGTATTCATTGGAGGACTCCACAGAGGAAGCCATTGCTGTCTAAAAGAAAATAATGTTGCTCATTTAATGTTCGCAAAAAGGCACTTGGACACTCCACAGAAGTTTTGGAAAAATATGTTGTGGACTGATAAAACCAAAGTTGAATTGTTTGGGAGCAACACACTACGTCATGTGTGGAGCAAAAATGTAACAGCTCACCAACATCAACCCCTCATCCCCACTGTGAAGCATGGTGGAGGGAGCATTATGATTTGGGGCTGTTTTGCTACCTCAGGGCCTGGACAACTTGCAATCATTAATGGAAGAATTAATTCATAAGTTTATCAGGATGTTTTGCAAGAAAATCTGAGGCTGTCTGTCAGACAGTTGAAGCTAAAAAGAGGATGGATGCTGCAATAAGACAATGATCCAAAACACAGAAGTAAATCAACTTCAGAATGGTTTCAGAAGAACAAAATACACGTTCTGAAGGGGCCAAGTGAAGTCCAGACTTGAATGCCATTGAGATGCTAAGACATGACCTAAAGACAGCAATTCATGCCAGACATCCTTGGAATCTGACTGAATTACAGCAGTTTTGTAGAGAAGAATAGGCCAAGACTGGTCCTAATCGATGTGCCGGACTGATCTGCAGCTACAGGAAGCGTCTGGTTGAAAAGGGGGGCACAAAATATTAAATGTGATAATTCACTTACTTATTTTTCCCCTTCTGTCATTGTTTGCATACTATCCTCATTAAAATATAAAAACCTATAAATGTTTGGGTGGTTTTAGTTAAAGCAGACACTGTATTTTCATCTGTGTAATTTTGACAAAGATCAGATCACATTTGATGGTGATTTTATGCAGAATTGTGAGAAATTCCAAAAGGTTCAGATACTTTTTCATACCACTGTATATTGGGTCAATAAAAAGTCACTTTAAAACTAGGGATAGGAACTACGGCTCACGCCATTTTTCAGGGGATCGGAATCGTGTGAAAAGGATCAGGTTTTTAATTAGAAAAATATATAATGTTCTTCTGCATCATGGTCGTACAGCCTCACTTTCCCTCCTGCCGCTTTACTTGGTCAGCAGTGCACTGTGAGTTTTGCTTGTTCAACAATGACTGACAGGCATTGAAGCTTTGATCTTGCAAGAAAAGCTTGGCAGCGCTTCCTTCACATGAGTGACACAACCAAACACTGCTAAATGGGTGATAACTACACATATAATGAGAAAATCACACGTTGGGAATTTATGACGGAAACGATGGCAAATTTTCATCTCGTTCTCTTGTTGTCAGACAACAACTGGAATCCATCTCGTTATGTTTTAGTCTCCCAAGACACGTTATCAGCGCGTCATCATGACGTCGTCATGAAAATATTGTTCGTTGAAAAAATATTTTCGTTATCGTCGTCATTGACGAAAACAACACTGCTAGTAAACTGAGTAAATGTTTCTGCATATGTACAATGATAATGTGCGCCCGTATTCTCAAATAAGTCTCATGTTGGATTCCGTTCCTCTATTAGTTGTCCTCGGAGCAAGGCTGCTAATGTACTCTATCTGATTGATTCGTAATAAAAGCATGTCAAAGCTCGTCCATCCCGTGGACTCACATAAAGGCTCCTGCACCATCTCATTTGGCTTTTTTTTTTTTTTCCAATTTACTTATACAACTAGCATGCAAAGCTGTGAGATGACGCCTAAGTAGAGGTTGAAGGGGCTATTTAGCATATACGATGTGGCAAACTAGGCCAAAGAGGAAGCCAAGCTTAAAGATTCATGGCTAATTCCGCCAACCATCTCCAGTTCCTCCTCCTCCCCTTTTGGCCCACATGCTGGGGCCAAGCCACTATGCTAATCTCCCCCGGCCGTGAATGACAATACGCTGTGTGTCACTGCACGGCCATAAGCGTCTGTGCGATTACTCAACTTTGTCCACTCAAAAAGCCTTTGGATGACTGTCATCTGACACAGTCACACCTACGCATTACTGCTTCAGTCACTCACTGAACTGACACTGCAAATTTATAGCATCTAAATCAGATTATATTTCTTAAATCTAGTCAAATAATTTTCTCTATCTTGTTTTGGGTGTTAACAGATTAATGTGTCAGATTATTCCACTTACTTTTATGGCTATTTGTTCTTATTAAGCCCATATATCTAAAAGGTTTTCATTTTTCACATACATTGCTGGCCAAAAGTATTGGCACCCCTGCAGTTCTGTCTGATAATGCTAAATTTTTCTCAGAAAATGATTGCAATTACAAATGCTTTCGTAGTAATATCTTCATTTATTTTGCTTGCAATGAAAAAACACAAAAGAAAATAGGAAAAAATTAAATCATTATCATTTTACACAAAACACAAAAAATGGGCCGCATTTTACACAAAACTCAAAAACGGGGTCGGACAAAAGTATTGGCATCCTTTGAAAAATCATGTGATGCTTCCCTTATTTGTGTAATTAACAGCACCTTTACCTGTGTCACATAACAGGTGGTGGCAATAACTAAATCACACTTGCAGCCAGTTAAAGTTGACCCAACCTCTGTTCTGTGTCCTTGTGGGTATCACATTGAGAATTGAGAAAAGAAAAGACCAAAGAACTGTCTGAAGACTTGAGTAGCAAAATTTTGAGGACAAATGGGCAATATCAAGGCTACAGGTCCATCTCCAAAGACCTGAATGTTCGTTTAATGTGTGCAGTGTCATCAAGAAGTGTAAAGCCCATGACACTGTGGCTAACCTCCCTAAATGTGGACAGAAAAGCAAAATTGATGAGAGATTGCAATGAAAGATTGTGCGGATGGTGGATAAAGTACCTCGACTAATATCCAAACAAGTTCAAGCTGTCCTGCAGTCCAAGGGTATAACAGTGTCAACACTTACTATCCGTCGGCGTCTGAACAAAAAGGGACTCTATGGTAGGATACCCAGGAAAACCCCACTTCTGACCCAGAGACATGAAAAAGCCAGGCTGGAGTTTGCCAAAACTTACCTGAGAAAGCCAAAAACTTTTTTGGAAGAATGATCTCTGGTCAGGTGAGAAAAAAGTAGAGATTTTTGGGAAAAGGCATCAACATAAAGTTTACAGGAAAAAAAAACGACGCCTTCAAAGAAAAGAACACGGTCCCCCCAGTCAAAAATGGCGGAGGTTCCCTGATGTTTTGGGGTTGCTTTGCTACCTTTGGCACTGGACTGCTTGACCGGGTGCATGGCATTATTAAGTCTGAAGACTACCAACAAATTTTGCAGCATAATGTAGGGCCCAGTGTAAGAAAGCTGGGTGACCCTCAGAGGTCAGGGGTCTTCCAGCAGGACAATGACCCAAAACGCACTTCAAAAAGCACTAGAAAAAGAAAGTACAGTACTGGAGACTTTTAAAGTGGCCAGCAATGAGTCCAGACCTGAATCCCATAGAACATCTATGGAAAATCTGAAAGTGGCAGTTTTGAGAAGGCACACTTCAAATAGAGACCTGGAGTAGTTGGCCACAGAAGAATGGTCTAAAATTCCAGCAGAGCATTGTAAAAAACTCATTGCTGGATACCAGAAGCAGTTGTTCACAGTTATTTTGTCTAAAGGTTGTGCTACCAAGTATTAGGCTGAGGGAGCCAATACTTTTGTCTGGCTATTTTTGGAGTTTTGTGTAAAATGATCATGATTTAAATGTTTCTTTTTTCACTCACTTTTGTGTTTTTTCATTGCATAGCAGAATAAATGAAGATATGACTACCAAAGCATTTGTAATTGCAATCATTTTCTGGGGAAAATTGAGCATTATCTGACAGAATTGCAGGGGTGCCAATACTTTTGGCCAGCAGTGTAAATCAAGAAAAATTTGCTTTCAAATCATGTTTTGAACAATATCTATTCGTGATTTGCTTTTTAAAGATTTAATATAATTTCTTGCTTAAAATAAATCTGTTAAGATTATTTTCAGCTAGCTATTTGTCTGATTTCAAGAAATCTGAGTAAAATTTACTTGAATCACTGGAAGATAATTTCACTTATTTCTAGTAGCTTTACACTGAAAACTAGGGAAATGAACTAGTTTTAAGGAAGTGTGTTTTTGCAGTGCAGACCTTACCTCCTGCACACACATTGGATGGCTCAGCTGCGAGAATCTCAATGCAGGACTTCTTGATGATCTAAAGCACAAGACGATTTGATGAGATAACACAATTTTGTGTGTTTGTGTGTGCTTGCATGTGCGTGTTACCGAGTCAATGATTCCCCTGAGGGCTTGGAAGCCCCCCCACACAGGAAACACATGTTCCATGGTGTCCGCAATGGTTGCAAGCTAGAAAAAAAAATAATACACAAGCAATGTTGTATTTGCTTTTGTTAAATGTTTGTATACATGCGCTTTGCTTCTTTGCCTCCTACCTGGGTCTGGTTAAATTCTTTGACCCCGACACAGTACACAATTGCTCCCATAGACCTGGCCCTCTGAGCCTGTGGTAAAGGATGACGTGAACAAAACAAAACAAAAAAATAACTGTAAAAGCCATTAGAAAATGATGGTACCACATAAAATAGGCTCGGTTGCTACAATGTTAAGGAGTATTATTGACACCATTTGTCTTATTTACTGGATATTGGGAAAGTAAGAGGATGTTAAGTTCCGTGCTGGGCGTGTGTATGTGGCTACGTGTGTCATCCAACTACAGGGCCAGATGGAAGGAGCAACGGCAGGTGTCTTCCCTGATCTTCATCTGCGTATTTAAGCCAGCCAGAGCTCCACCACGTCTCTCACAGTTTTGTTGTTAGTTCCGTCTAAAGCCCAGTCTAGCGGAGAAAAATAAATAAGCTACACTTCTAGGGCTGCAGCAATCGATTATTTTAGTAGTTGATTAATCTGTCAACTAGTTAGTTCGAATAATCGAGTAATCGGATTAGGAACATTTCATGCGTTGCAGGATAATTTTTAGGAGATGTAAAACAAAGGCTTGCTATGATTGCACTTTCAAAAGAGCATTATATGCGAACACAAAATAAAATTCCTGAATATTTCTTCAAACTTGCATAGCAAAAGACCATTAGCTTAAATGCTATAAAATGCAAACTTTTTTTAAATTTCTGAATATTCTTAATAAATCATTCAAACACCTATCCCTGCAAAAAAAAAAAAAAAAAACAGCTAAATACACCTATAGAATAAATTACGAATGCATTAAAAACATTTGCCTATGTTGGTCTTGACAGAGAGCAGCTGGATTCAGCCATGTTAAAATGAGTTGTGTCATATTCACTGTTGCCACTGCAGGGCAATGGATCCATCCAAATCAACAAAACTAAATGCAAAGTTTTTCAAACCAAACAATTACAACAAATGCTTGAAGCAGCAAAATTTGATTTGAAGCTTTTTTGTAATCGAATTACTCGAGTTAATCAATTAATCGTTGCAGCACTATACACGTCTGTGCTGATTTACTGAAGCAAATTTCCACTGCCAGTTCTTACAAGTGCTATGTTTGTGTGTGCGTGCGTGGATTTGTGGTCTTGACAGAGAGCAGCTGGATTCAGCCATGTTAAAATGAGTTATGTCATATTCACTGTTGCCACTGCAGGGCAATGGATCCATCCATATCAACAAAACTAAATGCAAAGTCTTTCAAACCAAACAATTACAACAAATTCTTGAAGCAGCAAAATTTGATTTGAAGCTTTTTTGTAATCGAATTACTCGAGTTAATCAATTAATCGTTGCAGATTTACTGAAGCAAATTTCCAGTTCTTACAAGTGCTATGTTTGTGTGTGAGGTTCAGTCTGCTGGTTGTTGTGTGTGCTTTTGTGTGTGTTGGAGGGAATTTAACTGTAGCTAAACTGTACTATTGGCCTTTGTGTATTTTTTGCCCATATACTGCATATGCGTTTTTATCTGAAAATACTGTCACAAAAATGAACTTTATGTTGATGTGGTCACGTAGCCTCCTCCGTTACGCGCATGCGCATCTAGTCCGCGGGTGTACGGATCACATGAGAGACGTATGCAGTGGGCATTGGGCATCACAAGCGGTCGGCATTGTAGCTGAGCGCAGCGCACATGCTTGTCTCCAGGATCTTGCCTAATGCCTTGTTGCCTAGTTTCACCCAGACTCGCCACTCTATGGAACAGCACAGCCTACGCACCTGGCTAACTGCTTTTGGCTTAATAAAAATTTTGCATCCAATCCTCGTCATCTCTTGTGCCTATTTTAGGGCCCTTTGCCCACGCCCGTAACAGAGGGCTTAAACTCTAAAATGGAACCCATTGACTGTCTGCAGCAAACAGACTGAACAACAAAATTATTACTTAATCACTTATCAGGACACCATTATTTGCTTACATGAACATTACATTATGAGTTTAAAGTGCAGACGACGGGAGAAAAAAAGTCTTTAATAGCATTATTATGTGAATTAGAATCATATTTTGAGACGATTTGACTATATACAACAATTTAGCAAAGTGCAGATGACGAGAAATTAGTCTTTTAATCTGCCGGTTAGTCACGCCTACCATTATAGGGCTCTAGCGTCCCCAACAGGTGGATGACGTCAGCGGGAGACTGGGCTTATTGGTTTTACTATTCAGCCCATTGAGGGGGAATTATTCAGAACAAGGAAAACGCGACGAGGAGAGCCGCAAAATTTCATTGTTTCAGTCTCTCCACTCCAATATTTTTGCAGGATATTCTTTTTATCCAGGTATTTTTCCCCAATAGCTAAATAAATGGCTTGAGAAGGACCAGTCATCCCGTCGAGGGGCAACTATTCACAACGAGGGAAACGCGATGAAGAGAGCTGCAAAATGTCATTGTTTCTGTCTCTTTACTTCAATATTTTTACAGGATATTCTTTTTATCCAAGTATTTTCCCCAATTGCTAAATAAATGGCATGGTCATGACAAATAACAATCTTGTGCTAACTGGGATATGAAATGATAAAAATGCACTTATTCAGGACGACATGGCAAAATTACTCCATTATGGTCAAACCTGTCGACTTCACCTTTACTGTCGCACCTCCCGAACGATATGACACCTAAATTGGACATATGTCATTTCCCTTCCCCGGCTTCGGAGAATGTAAAAAAACCAAGAGCTAGCCGACATGGTAACCCGAACCGAGTGATGTTTCAAAGTCTTCGAAGCGGAAAGTCACACATAACCAGCCCGGAGTATTTGACATGACAACCGGGCTGTCGATTGTCTTCGCGGATCGGCAAACCGCCCGGCGGAGAGCAATTTACAGTTCGTTCCCCGGAGGAGGGCGGTTGCAGTTGTTGTGCAGCTAACGTGCAGCTAATGTGCATGTGGAGAGCTTTTTACATGCCTATCAATGATCAAACGTAAGTAGTCCTTTATTTAAAGAAAGTTTGTAGTGTTTACTTTGTAATCGCTGTATTCGTATTTGACATAATACAAAACAAGATGTTTACTCACTTCCTCGTAAGTCCAATGGTCCCACAGTAGCCGGGCTTGTTTTGGCCCATATCCACGGTGAATGGGAACCTTTTGAAACTCCCAAAAGGCGCACATGCCTTTCCCTCATACAGAATGATTTTTCTGCAGCCGTTTGGCTGGCGTGATGCGAAAAATAAACGTATTAATCCGCAAAATCAGCTGAATCCTTAGTCCTCATACACAACAGTAAGGCTGTTTAGTGAAGAGGACGCCTTCACCCATACACGTCACAGCGCCCTCCTCAATGCAAGACCGAAGCCGGAAGTCACTCATTTTCATGGCGCAGGATTCAAAAAACTAAATAAATATAGCGATCGCTTCCACACACATCCAAGTGGTCCATATCATTCAGGAACATAAAATACCGCGTGTATTATGAAATAAACATGCTTTTTCGTGTCACATGCACTTTAACTGCTGCTGATATAAAGTAGCAAATATATATATATTTTTCAAATGCATGTCATATTACCTCACGTTGAGCCGTGTCAAACTGCCACTCGTTCAATTCCCCATCAGTCAATGCAATGATAACGCTGGCTGTCCCTGTGAAACATATAAAGGCCCATGGAAGACTGTACTAAAGAGTGGCATACATTAGTAGCAGAAAGAGTTTACCTTGATTCTCTTGATAAATCTGTGCATTTGCCTACCGAGACAGACATATTATTAATACAGTGTTGTAACACCTGTTTATTCAGTGCTACTTGTAGATATCAAATCAAAATCTCATCAATCTGACCCTACCATCTCCAGGCCAAGGTTCATAAATGTGTCTCCTCCTGCAATCACACTTTTTAGAGCTCTGAGCCCTCCAGTGATGGCTTCCCTGAGGGGTAAAATCAGAAGCATCATTAATAAACATCACCATCACCAAAACCAGCATGAGTGCAGGTAATGTTAACATTCTGGTGTGATGAGAAATTACAGCATAAAAATGAGGTAGGTGAGACCATAAGAGGATGATCTTTTACAAATTATGTGAAAGGTGCATATGAAATCACATTGTTCATGGACTACCATTAATATTTTACTTGATATACAACGCAAATATTTGTGTTTCAGTAAGATTTTTTGTACCTCATTCCCTTTCTCTGCTTTCATTTTGAAATTAGCACAAATGATATGTATCAGGGACTCCACCCCTCCTTCCTGAGACCTGCATCACTCGAGGCAGGTGAAGGGAGTTGGCTTGATTACAGGTCACAGCTGAGGGCGATTGTCATCAGCCTGCTTTTAAAGCCCAGCAGACGCAGCACCACCTTGCTCGATCACCTTGTTTGGTTATATTAGGGACGTGCGCGACTTGTCGTTTAATTGTTTAACCACCTGCTCATAATTAATCCAGATAGCAGACCAACGTTGAATAAATGTTGATTTTCCATCAAAATTATCAGTATGGTTGACACTGAAAATTTCCACAATAAACAATGTTGAATCAACATTGCAAATACCGATAACACCTGACAGTGACATTGAAACAACGTTGTTCTATGGTTAGTCAGGCGATGGTTGGGTTAACATTGTTTTGTAGTTGTTGAAATAATGTTCACAAATAGTTGATTTTTGATTGACCGGAAAATATGATTGAAAAGTCATTGAATTATGGATGAGAGGGAGTTGTGGTAAAAAAAAAAAAAAGTTGTGTTCTTGGTTGACCAGGAAGACGTGTTACCTCAAACAAAGTCCACTGAATATGCCTCATTGAAGGATAGCCATATTTAAAGGTAAGCGTGTTCCTTTTTCTTCAGAGCCTTTATCAGACCATAATAATAATAATCAAACCATAGTAACCTTTGTTATGTTTGGAAGTCATTTAATGTTGTGAATCAACCATTAAAGTTGTTAAAATTGCTCCCGTTTTTGCATTAGTTCCCTTCTGTCTACTTTCGAAATGTGAACGTTTTAAAACTGTTTCATCATATAAAGATAGATTCAAGTCAAGATTTTGCCGATTTAAGAGTATTTTAGATAAAAAGTTACTCAGGTTAGCTATGATGGTTTATTACAACAGAGCCCTTCTGAGAAGTCTACTGCTTTAAAATTGCGGCTGTTTGCCATCGCCGCCGAGTCTGTCATTTCGCATGTAGTTCTGTATGCATTAGGGCTGTCCCAAACGACTAATTTTCTCCCGATTTAGTCAGCCGACTATTTTTACGATTAGTCGACTAATCTAATAATTCAAAAAAATTTAGCAATGACATTTGTGTTGACGCTTATCAATTCACAAAAATATTTTGGAATACTTAAATTATTTACTAAAGTACAAATAAACACGTAAATAACAATAATAAATCACAAATAAACAATGAGTTAAAATGCTGATAGAATTAACTAGTGCAAAAGAATGGAATGTAAACAGATTCAGAACACTGACTTCGCCTTTCCAACATGATTCAAAACAATTCTTAAAAAAACACCTAGCATTAATATTATAGTAATATAATATAATATTATTATACTATATATAATAGTATTATAATAATTATTCATTGCCAATCAGATTTTTCATAAAGGTTGTCATTTTAAAGGTTTAAAGGTTAGAATAGAATATGAATTCTGAAGTTCCGTAATTTCCCGAATATAAGGCGCACCCGTGTATAATGCACACCCCAAATTTACTTGTAAAATCTAGGGGAAATTATTGTACCCGTTTATAACGCGCACCCTAATTTTAGCACCAATAAATAGAAGAATACAAGAAAACAGAGCTTGTGTACAGATACAGAAATGTCATTTTACTGACTGGTGAAACGCAGCACAAGCATAGCACATTGGTAGTTCAAAACATTACCATAAACTGACAATATTTACGGCAATAATATGATTTGACAAATTCTCTAACTTACCAGAATCTAGGAGAAAACAAAACAGATGTGACTTTTCTTTTAAAGGCTGCTGTATAACTTGCTCGTTTCATCATGATGAATAAATGTTTCTTCCATGGATTGATACGGTAAAATGAAAGTGAGAACGTAAGTCGGAAATCCGTGAGAGCGCTGTCAACACGACAGTAACAATACGAACTATTGTTATTTGGGTTTGAGTTTCCCGAGGGACCGATATAGTTGACGGACACAAGAAGTGTGTGCTTACGTATGTTATGGTCCGAGTTGCGGAGGTGCAATAAACGTTGACTCAAATGAGTTCAAGAAACTAAATTCTGTGCTTTACGAAGAGTGAAAAAAAGCAGAATTTAACAGAAGAGTGAAAAAAGCAGAATTTAACACAGACGAAATCATTCGGCCGATTAGAGTGAAGTATTACCTAAACAAAATGGTGACGTCACGTACCGTAATGGTCGGCAACGGGTCGCCGCATACGTTTCTTCAACACAACGTGGCCGTGTCAATATATAAAAAAAAAAATCAGTTTATATATATATATATATATATATATATATATATATATTTCTGTCTCCAACCATGTACCCGTTTATAATGCGCACCATAATTTTACCAGTTGATTTTGGGGAAAAAAAGTGCGCGTTATATTCGGGAAATTACGGTATGTGGGATTAACTCCAGAAATTGTTATTTATATGACGAACATGACATGCTTTTATTTTGAAATGTTCACTGGAACTACGTTTGCTAAACAGTTAACTTCAGCTTTACACTCCGCAAAAAAGCATTTTTTGTCATTGCATGTAGTGTCAGTAATCGAATTTTTTTTTACGGTCATTTTTTTCTTTTGTAAATGCTGTTGACCAGCGATTTTTCATGTTTGAAGTGTCACCTTTTAACCGCAAGTTTGTGTTGAGTGTTTAATATAGATGTGTTTTCTTATTTTGTATGTCTGAACTTTAATTCTACAGCGTATTGATAAGAGAAAGGAACTGGAGTCTCATATGCCATCAGTATGCACACACCAATGGATGCACGCACGCACACACCAATGGAAGCACGCAGGCACGTGCGCAGCGATAAAAGCCAGCTGTGAAAATTACCGCCCTCATTTTCATTTGCCGTGCGATAAATGAACTCATTGCATATCGCGACAGGCTTAGCAACTTCAATAAAACATGTCGTTAGTTAGTTAGATGGACTTACAAACTGGATGTCGGCGCTTTAGGTGTTTATTCACGGCCGACGTGCAGCCAAGCTTGGCATTGAAGGGACAGGACACAAGAGTGTACCCTCTTTTGTTTCTTTGAAATAAGTCAATGTTTTGGACACTCTGGTGCGCTTTTTTGGCTTTGTGCCGCTTTCCCTGCTTGCATACAGAGCGCCGACATTCTGAACTTTCCACGCAGATATTTTTTTAACCCTTCATTAACCGTCGACAGGATGTTGTGCCCGTCGACGGATTTACGTCATCGATGACGTCGACTATGTCGACTAGTC
This sequence comes from Corythoichthys intestinalis, assembly GCF_030265065.1. Taxonomy (NCBI): domain Eukaryota; kingdom Metazoa; phylum Chordata; class Actinopteri; order Syngnathiformes; family Syngnathidae; genus Corythoichthys; species Corythoichthys intestinalis. Next base: position 7,249,838 of record NC_080404.1, read on the forward strand.
GGGACAGCTCTAATATGCATGTGATATCTAGGCGTAGATTGTAGGCTGTCTGCTACGGTCAGGAAATATTGAAGCCACCTAGCCTAGCATCGCGTTTGCTACAGCGTCACAAAAAACACACTTCTCTCTTCGTGCCTCTGACTTTTCTCGCGTCATTCAACCAACGTAACACATAGTAACGCATATTGTCTCCTTGCCGAAACGGTGACAAAATCCAAACGGAGAAAAAAAAACATAATGCACGAAAAACGTACAGATTATGAACGTACGGCGTACACATTTAAAAATCAGTGCTCACTTGTACAAATTACACCGAAACCATACAACTTGACAGGTATGATTTCAACCTTGGAACAACATTAATTGAGGGTGCAAAAGTGATGACAAATCAACGTCGGGTGTAAACGTTGATTCAACAATACAAGATTGACAGCGGAATGTTGATTTAACATCTTTTCAATGTCGGTCTGCTATCTGGGAAACTTTTCATATTTTATTAGTCGCTTAAATGCAGCATCATGAGCCCATTTCAGACATATCCTGAACTCCGGTAGCCCTTATGTTTGAAAGCATTTTCCCGGGTCGACTAGCACGGAGATGGCACAAAGCCGGGTCGCATCCTAGACTAATGTCTGGGACTTCACCACGACGTGGCATGCATGAAAGCAGCCGGTAACTTCCCCAGTCACAGCGCGAAGGCTGATGACGTAAATATCACGGCGGGCCGATCATCACTTCCTCTTTTTTCGCAGTAAGACAAAAAGCGGTAAACAAACATCGCAATTATCCTCATGGCAAACTGAAAAAAATTAAACTGGAAACATAACGAAATGAATTTAATACTGAATCTTAGAACTGAGGAAGAGACAGCTCATTGTCCATCTTTGGAAATGTGTGGTTATTTTGCTGCCGATGCTGACTAAAAATGATGTAATATCCGGGTTATAAAATCCCGTTCCTCGCCCTCCACGCGCAGTCAGTCATTCAAGTCAGTGTTTACATTATCTTCAATTTTAAGTACTGTACACATCCTATGTTCTTGAGTAGTTCAAATTGAAGTTTTGCATTTAAATGTGAGGAAATGAGGGGGGAAAAATTTAAGAGATGGAGATTGGGGTTACTGTATGGTAGGCCTGAACGATATTGGAAAAAACTATTGTCGCAATTTTTTTTAGGTTTGCAATATATTGCGATATTATATTGCGATATTAAAAAAAAAAAAGATCTATCTTTTTTAAAGAAATTTTCACTAAATGACTTGAATAGCTGTTTGGAAATACTTTACATAACACACCGTGACCACAGTGTATTCATATAATACCGTTTAATTTGTTAATGATGAAGATTTCTGTATGAAGGTATCCAGGAAGTCATGTCTGCACAAAATAGATCATTTATTGAATACAATATTTTACACTTCAACAGCAGCAAATACATTAAATGATAAATAAAAGAGCAGGTGCATTAGTCCCCTTAGTTTTTGACAAAATATAACAAATACAAACTTCTGTAAAATAACAACAAAGTTGTCAACATATTTGAACAAAAATATTAAATATGACAAATAAAAGAGTTGTTCACAAACTATAACAATAAATAAAAACCTCAGTAAAACAACAAAGTTGTCAACATATTTGAACAAAAATATTAAATATGACAAAAGAGTTCACAAACTATAACAATACATAAAAACCTCAGTTAAACAACAAAGTTGTCAACATATTTGAACTTAAATATTAAATCTGACTAATAAAAGTGCAAGTGCATTAGTCCCCTGAGTTGTTTACACAAAATATAACAATATAAAACTGCAAAACGGCAACAAAGTTGTAAAAATATTTCAACAAAAATATTAAGTATCAAAACTTTATGTGCAGCTGTACTATATATAGTTATTTGAAAAATACGGTTTACAATAAATTTAAATATAAAAGAAACAAACTCAATTGAACTTGTAAATAATTGAACTGAATAACTGCAAATAACTGTGATGAATAACAGAACCATTTTAACTCCCAAATTTCCTGCCTTCCTGATAGCTGTCACATTAAAAGAAGAAAAGACATTCCTTCAGCTGTGTTATGTATTTGTCTGCATATCGTCCACCTTCCTTGCTCAGCAATTCTCAACTGGGTCTCATAGGTTTTTGGCCAAGACTATTAGTTTATCCACTATAGCAGGCTTGAGACAATAACGTTGGCACGTAACAATGTTCCCACCTGTGCTAAAAAGCCTCTGATGGGGAGCTCGTAGCAGGAATGCATAGATACCTGCGTTTTAAATGGTCCCACATGTTTGACAGATTACTTCTTGTTGAGGCAACCATGGCGAGGCACTGTCGACAGGGCTGTTTTTTGTCCCTTATAGTCTTGTTCTTGCCAAAATACTTCCAAAACTCCTTTTGGATACAGTCTTCCTTGCTCCTCCAACGTGTTGATTGCTTGCTTTCACTTTGAGAACGGGCCCTCCTCCCTCCGCTCTGCTGTTCGGCCCCTCCTCCCTCCACTCCGCTGTTGCAGGGGGAGGGGGAGGAGCCGATGACTTGCTGGAGAGAAAGAGAAGCTGTGCGCTTTTTTTCCCCTCTCCTTCCTCAAAACAAACGTTTGTGGATTTAAAAAAATGAAATTAAAAAACTATCGCACGTCCTTGCGATGGGACTATTGCACATGCGCACATCGCGATGGCGATGTTTAAACGATATATCGTTCAGGCCTACTGTATGGTGTTTTTGTAAACTGTTATTTGGCACATCATTGAAAAAAACACAATTTTGGATGAAAATTAGCTTCTCATGAATGCCTTGTTACATTAAGTGTAATGCAGCAGCCTAAAGCATGTGTAAAACCTGTTGAGTTTTATTTTGCGCTAGAATTATGACTGCCAAAAGCAGTTTTCTTTACATTAGTGTGGTTTTAGGAGGTTTGACCCCCCCCCCCCCCCCAAAAAAAAAAAAATCTGAGGGGATATATGAATGAATCACAAAAACTTTTGAATCAAGTCCTAGCAAAATATGACATTGTGCAGCATGTACACAAATATTGGCGTTTGCCATCATACTAATCCAATTTAATGGGGGAAAGAAAAATAACTTGGATACTTCAGTCTGTGGTGCAGCTGTTTGTTATTTCCTACGTTTTTATAGGGCAAAGTGTATGAGGTCCTTTTGCTTTGACTACTATATTATTAAAAAGAAAACCGGTTTGCCCATGTTATGACAGGGAAAATTGGATAAAAAGTGAAACTTGTGGTCAAGAGGCGAATGAGTTCAACAGAAACGGGATGTGGTGCTCTCCAATCTCTGAGCTTTCCATTAGCTAAAAGCAAGAAGACTGAAGAAGCACAAAAAAAGCAAATACGGACCTGCATTCAAAATGCAATTGACTATGCTAAAGCCAAACATTTCATGGGAATTGGCTCAGTATTTTCGACATAAACATGCCATAAACAAATGCCACAAAAACACAAGCTCCAGCGAAACATAAAATACAGATGTGTACTGCATCTTACCTGTTCTCAGTTAACTTCATGATGATTTTGCCATGCGTCGAGAAGACTATAAAGGACATTCTCAACATGGGGCTAGAAACACACAATTGTTTGACGGTCACATTCTCAAGTCACAAATTCTACACATTCCATAAATGACAATAATTGCACGTATTGTGTTTATTTTTAGAGCTGTGTATTAGGGCTAAGTAATAAAAAAACAGTAACACAATAATGTGATTAGAATGTTAAATTATAATAATATAATAATAATTATTATTATTTGAACACAAATTTTCCCTAAATTTATGCACTTTGATAGGCAGCTATGGGTCGTAAAAGATAATTGGGAGGGAGTCAGGAAGTACTAGACTGTTGTGATCCAAATTGTACTATCAGCTCCCTATTCCCTTATCAATGCTCAGAAGGATACCATACGGCACCAAAATTTCTACGTTTGGAACACCCTGCAACATCATAAAGGCAGGGGCGGACTGGTAATCTGTGGGTTCTGGAGGATCACAGAACGGCCGGTGCCCTGGACGGCCGGCGGCCGCCATTCATTATGCATCACTGTTTTTATCCCCCCTATCCTCTGATTATCTACAGTTCGCATCCAATCCGACAGGTGGCAGCAATGCGCCTGGTTTTTCACCGCCAATCTGATAGACTAGGAACGACGAAAGCACAGAGTAGCCTTCATTGGTTCCTTCCTTGTGGAAGCAAAATAGCGACGAGTGTTAATGCACAATATGGATGGTGGTGGCAAAAAAACTGAAAAGAGCAGGGTGGCGCGGAGAAGGTTAGAGAGAAAAAATTAAAGAAACTGGAGAGTGAAGCATTAAAATGTCATAAATCGACAAATATTTTCGCAAGCAGCAGTCTGGCTGCAACGGCCACGTCGGGTAACAACAGCTCAGCTCCCGGCGATGGTGAGAGGGAGCTGCAGCCGCTCTGACGTGCAGACGGTGCTGGGAGAGAGAAAAGAAGAGGGAGGGGGCAACGATAAACTGTTGGAAGTTCCCCAGACAAGCGCAGGGCAAGTAAATTGGGATGAAGAGGGTTACTTGCTCTGTAAACTGGCAATTGTTATCCATCAGGTAGCTACATTTTAAATCAAATAAATGACAATTAAAGGGTTAGTGCCAGCTAGTCGATGTACCCGTTTGCAATCGTGTCAAGTTACAGTATGCTAGTCCTACTATCCCTCTCCTAAGAAAAAATATTTTAGCCGTAAAACAATGTATGCACACGCAGCATAGCAATATTAATTCAGAAGAAATATAACAAAATATTAATAAAATGAATGGTTTTACTTTAAAGTTTAGGTAGTTAAATTGATGTTATATACATTATTAATCATTTATATATCGTTTTGTTTTCTGGTTAATACTTTCCAATGAAGTTTATGTATACAGGATTTGTCTTGAAATGTGTATTGTATTTTCATTGAAATTTATTATTTGTATGGCAAGATTAATTATGGCAGGGGTCTCCAAACCGGTCCTCAAGGGCCGCTGTGGGGCCTGGTTTTTGTTTTAACCGATCGAGTACCGACAGTTTAACCAATGAAGTTTCTGCTAAAACAAGCAGCACCTGACTGCAATCAACTGATTACACTTGTAAGACACCAGATTGGTGCAGAGGTTTTGTCTTGTTTTGTTGGAATGAAATCCTGCGCCCGCCGCAGCCCTATGTGGAATAGTTTGGAGACCACTGAATTATGGCATAAACAATGAAGTCATTTTATAGACAGAGATCTTTAAAGATATATGGATACGTAAAACTTGCTTTGAAAAATAAATTCTTTCATTTGTTTATTCAGGTTGATCATAGAGCTAGTACAGAAAATGAATCCAACTCCAGTTCAGCTTTGCAGTACTTTGAGCGCCCGTAGTCAGACAGTCACAGTCTAGACACATTTTCTTCATTTTTCTCTCAAAGTGCACGAAATTGGTGCATTTTACAATAAAATGTAAAAAAAAAAAAAAAAAAAATCTCCCGGGAGGGGCATGTTCCCGGACCCCCCTATGGGGTCTGTGTTTCCCTTCGTATAGCGATTCTTATGGGCTGGGCTGAGTCAAAGTCCAGGGCTGCTTTTTAGTCCCAGTCCGCCCCTGCATAAAGGTGTTTCTCACTTCCTTTCTTCTTAATCAAAAGCAAAAGACACATTGTGTTACACAATAAAACTGTATATATAGAATACTTATAAATGACTTTTTAAATTTTTTTATCCTAATGTACCTATTGTACCATCACAATATTAACGACAAAATATCCAACATATTCTTGGTAATTAAACGTGATTTGAGAAATCTGTTTTATGTGACATCACTCTTAATGCGCCACACTGACACTGGATTGCAATATGGGAAGTTTTGCCTGTCAAATTTCACTGAAGTCAACAAAATTTGCTTATTAATTCACTGTTTGGAACCTCGTATAAGACGGCCTTATACGAGTGTTGTTTTTGACAGCCATTTTAATTTTCGTCTTATCTTTTGGACGATATACAGTACTTATTAGTCGTAGTCATATTTTAGTCATCTCAAAATGTGTTCGTCTTCGTCTAGCTTTTGTGACGAAAACTCAAGACTAATTTTGTCTAGTTTAAGTTTACTGAAAATGTTTTTGTCTCTAAAACTAAAATTTTTTACTCCAGAAATAAACAAATAAGTAAAAGTTTCCAACTGTTTTGAATGAACACTAACAGATGAGCATATATTGTACCATCTACAAGGACAACGCCAATTTAGCATTAGCCTATTGCTAACGCGAACGCTATGCTAACGGTACGAGTTACTTGGATTTAGTGTATCATGATCACTCAGCACAGACCTTTAAAGTGCCTTTGACACCAATAACCATGTTTATTGCATATTTCGCGCGGTATTTTATGCACCTAAATGAAATGGACGGCTTGGATGTGTGTGGAAGTGATCGATTTATTTATTTAATTTTTTTTAATCCCGCGCCATGAAAACGAGTGACTTCCTGGATTGAGAAAGAATGCGGATGTGACGACTGCTACGATGCAGGCTAACTACAAATCAAATGTCACACATTGTGAACATGTGACAGAAACTATTGCACATTTTTGTTTCATTTTCACCACTGTCACACGAAAACTGCCATTAGGCTTTTAATGTTTTACTCTTTTAGTCTCCCAAAACACGATTTTAGCTCGTTATCATCTCGTCATCGTCATGAAAAAAGTGTTTGTTGACGAAATATTTTCGTTATCGTTGTTGATGAAAACAACACTGCCTTACACCCTGCGCAGTCCACTTTGCAGGGCACTTCTGGACGATTGGAACGTTATGTCGCTTAGTTTGCACTCATGTTAAAAAACACATTCACAAGCAAGTTGGATTCTTCACAAGCTGATATTCTAAGAAATGGTGGCTTCATTTGGCATTCTGCTGTTTGCATAGTTTTATTTTTTTTGTGGTACTAATTAACCTCATATTATACAGTACTTGTGCTGTTTTGGACAACATTATTTTGAAGCCCACTTATGTGTTCGGCATACCCATATCATCAATACCAATGTTGGTACCTACAGTACAGGACAAAAGTTTAGATACGCCTTGTCATTCCTGTGTTTTCTTTATTTTCATGACTATTTACATTGCAAATTCTCACTGAAGCTAATACAACTATAAATGAACATGTGTGAAACCATGTATTTGGCAAAAAAAAAGGTGAAATAGCTAAAAACAGAAAATATTTTAGTATCTTAAAAGATGCCACCATTTTCTCTGATTACTTTTTGCACACTCTTGCCATTCTTTTGATGATCTTCAAGGGGTCACCTAAAATGGTTTTTGAATTTACGGGTATGTCTTTTCAGAGTTACCGTGATTAGTGGAATTTATTGCTTTATCAATTGGGTTGGGATCTTCATTTGTTTTGCATTGAATGAATGAGGTGTATCTAAACTTTTGGCCTTTTCTGTATATTATTGATATTTCCAATTCATCTGCCATCACCACCAGCATTTTGAAAGTTATATTGTTTGATGGAAGTGCATATTTATTTCCATTGTTGGCAGATCCCATTTTCTGACACATTTTCAACACTTTTTGCGAATAATATGTACCGGTAATATCTACGGAGCCCGTAAAGCAGGGGTCGGCAGCCCAAAATGTGAAAAGAGCCATATTAGACCAAGAAAACAAAAAACAAATAAGTCTGGAGCCGCAAAAAATTTAAATCCTCAAATAAGCCTAATAATGAAGGCAACACATGCTGTATATATCGGTATTAGCTATATTAGCCTACTATCAAAATGACTAAGTTGGCTAAAAATACATAATGAGCCTTCATGATTTAATGTTTATTTTCCCTGCAGTGCATCCAACGTACTACTACTCGGTTGTATGATGCCATATCATTTCATTATAATATTAATGAATTATTTCATTGTTTTTATGAAATTATAGAAATGCAATTAAGAAATTCGATTTTTGATGATTTGTATTTTGAGGTTTCGAAAAACAACAACATGGAACGTGCATAACATGCCTCTAACTGGGCATGTTTTTGATTTTCTTTACTATCTCGGTTTTGTTTTTGAAGTGTGCAAATAGGTGTTCTGATATGTTTATGAAATCGCAAATCCGATTTTTTGTCATGTTTTTTTGGCGTGCCCGTTCAGACTGCCTTTGTCCATTGAGCAGTTCAAGTATCACGCATGCGCACTAATTCGAAGTCCGAGATGCGCTGAAAAAAACTGACCCGCATGCGCAGAAGGATCAAAACAAATGCTGGCTCAACATCATGTACCTGATAAATTTCTCTGCCAGCTGCTCCACAAACGAGTAAATCTCGATCCAGTGATGCTTTACACTTCCTGATCTGTAAAACAGAATTTAGTTTATGTTTTAAAAAAAACATAAACAAAAAAAAAAAACATTAAAAACAGCCTCATATTTATTCCAGGAAACACACTGTATTAAATATTTACCCACAATATTAATTCAGGAAGATGAATAAAAATAATACTTCAGAGAATATACTATACATAAAACAGCTGTTATTGTTTCAGTATCATATAAAGGAAGAGTGATGGTATGATGATGCTTCTCTGGCTTGCATTTCATTGCGTTGCACTGTAACTTGTTAGCCTGGCTGTTAGCCTGCTACATGCTGCTACTGTTTACATGACTGTCTCCTTAATGAAGCCCAGTCCCAGGGGGCTGCTAATGGGGACTAATTGCTGTTGGGCCAGAGGGTTGAGTTAGACTGGGACAGATGCAACAGCCTGTAGCAGTGAACATGTAGTGGGCAGCTGGCCTACATGTGTCCATGCGCATGTGTGTATATGGCCATTTGGTTGTTCGTGTGTGGCAGTGAGGGGGAACAGATGGTGATGAGCACAGGCAGGCTAACAACAGGTTGAGGGAGTGAAAAGGCAGCAACATGATCAGCAGAGGGGTGAACAAGTAGCACTCAGCAGGGGGGATGCAATGACATCAAACAGCAAACAGGGACAGTAGGCGGTGGTGGTCTGAAGGGTGTGCGAGGCTTGTAAAAGGAAGGAAAGTCAAGAGGAGTTTAGATTCACGATGCCTTTCTTTTGAACCACCCATTTAACCAGTTACTTCCTGCCCCACTTATCCTTTTCCTAGACAGAAGGACATGATAAAGGTTCCAGGAGGGGTTTGCCTGGGACACAGTCTTCACAATACCATATAAGGGTTTTGAAATCCTCCTTCAATTTTTGGATCCTGAATAAGCTCAGACAAAAAAAAAAAGAGACTCATAATTCATAGGTAGTCCACTCTTCTGCTAGTCACGCAAATAGATTGTAAAGAAAAACCCAGGCTTCGCTTGCTATTTGCTGATCAAAAGTTGAGGTGGATGCCGTTAACATACGTATGCTAATTAGAGGTCAACCAATATGGGATTTTCAAATGCCGATGCTGACACCGACGGCTAAAACAATTTTCAGACGATTGCCAATATTTTAGGCCGATATATGCTTTTTTTTTTTTTTTTTTTTTTTTTTTTTAAGCACATGGATTACTATAAAAGGGCAATTTTAAAAAATGCTTCCACAGCTTCAAATTTACAATGATGACCTTAGACTGAAAGGATTAATTCGGTCTAGTGCTATCAATCCAATGAAAGCAGCACTTTTTATGACTATACACACTCAGCAAGAACAGTACATAGTTTCATATAATTAAACCCACCAGGACGTCACGACGAGGTGTAAACAAGTGAGAGTTTAAGATACTACGCTAATGCTACAAGTTACATTTAGAGTGTAAGGTTCACTCAATAAATACATAAAAGGCTAAAGCATCATTGAATATTCTCTCATGCAGGATAAACTACATAATCTCACCATATTAACATAACAGGTAAGCCTGAAGCTTCCTGTAACAGCCTGCCTTCAAGCTGCTGCAGGGTCCTTCGGGGTCTTACCGTCAGTCAGCAGCAGCTATCGTTGCTCACACAGATGCCAAATCAAAATCCTTTCTTATTTTATTTTTTTTGTTAATCGACCAATGGCTGATGTTGAAAAAAATCCATACAGTGGTATGAAAAAGTATCTGAACCTTTTGGAATTTCTCACATTTCTGCATAAAATCACCATCATATTTGATCTGATCTTTGACAAACTCACACAGATGTAAAAACAGTGTCTGCTTTAACTAAAACCACCCAAACATTTATAGGTTTTCATATTTTAATAAGGATAGCATGCAAACAATGACAGACGGGGAAAAATAAGTAAGTGAAACCTCTGCCTAAGGAGACTTAAAGAGCAATTGTAACCAAGTTTTAGTAAACAATTTAAGTCAGGTGTGTGCCCAATCACTGATGAGTGGTTTAAATCTGCTCTGCCCACTATAAAACACACACCTGGTAAGAAATGTTGTGATGAGAAGCATTGTCTGATGTGCATCATGGCTCAGTTAAAAGAGCTGTCTTAAGACCTGCGATCAAGGATTGTTGATTTGTATAAAGCTGGGAAAGGATACAAAACCATCTCTTAAAGTATGGATGTTCATCAATCGACAGTGAGAGAAGTTGTCTACAAATGGAGAGAATTTGGCACAGTTGCTTCTCTCCCAAAGAGTGGCCGTCCAATAAAGATAACGCCAAGAGTTCAGTGCAGAATACTCAGAGAGATAGAAAAAGAACCCTAGTGTCTGCTAAAGACTTACAGAAATCACTGGCACAGTCCAATTTCTCTGTGCACACATCAACTATATGTAAAACTATGGCCAAGAATGGTGTTCATGGGAGGACTCCACAGAGGAAGCCACCGCCGTCTAAAAAAAAAAAACATTGTTGCCTTTTTAATGTTTGAAAAAGGACAATCAGCAGATGTTTTGGCAAAATATTTTGTGGACTGATGAAACCAAAGTTAAATTGTTTGGGAGTAACACACAATGTCGTGTGTGGAGGAAGAAGGAACAGCTCACCAACATCAACACCTCATCCCCTGCCATGAAGCATGGTGGAGGGAGCATCATGATTTGAGGCTGTTTTGCCACCTCAGGGCCTCGACAACTTGCAATTATTAATGGAAGAATGAATTCAAACGTTTATCAGGATGTTTTGCAGGAAAAACTGAGGCCGTCTGTCAGACCGTTGAAGCTAAAAAGAGGATGGATGCTGCAACAAGACAATGATCCAAAACACAGAAGTAAATCAACTTCAGAATGGTTTCAGAAGAACAAAATACAAGTTCTGGAGTGGCCGAGTCAAATTCCAGACTTGAATCCCATTGAGATGCTGAGGCATGGTCTAAAAACAGCGATTCATACCAGACATCCCAGGAATCTGACTGAACTACAGCAGTTTTGTAGAGAAGAATGGGCCAAAATTAGTCTTGCAAGACTGATCTGCAGCTACAGGAAGCATCTGGTTGAAGTTATTGCTGCCAAAGGGGGGGGGGGCACAAAATATTAAATGTGATGGTTCACCTACTTATTTTTCCCCCTTTTGTCATTGTTTGCATACTATCCTCATTAAAATATGAAAACCTATAAATGTTTGGGTGGTTTCAGTTAAAGCAGATGCTGTTTTTTCATCTGTGTGATTTTGACAGAGATCACTTTTGATGGTGATTTTATGCAGAAATGTGAGAAATTCGAAAAAGTTCAGATACTTACATACCACTGTATATCGGCCGGCCGATATATCGGTCGACCTCTAATGCTAATACGATACATTCAAGCAATACCTTTAGTCAGTGATTTGAACTAATATTAGTCATTGTGATCCTGATGGAGGATTTTAAAGAGCACTACGGAACTGGTTCGCGTTAATTCTATTCATCCTAAAACTTTAAAAATGTTTACTACAAAGTGAGAGTATAAAAAATTGCACTTCGAACTATGTCATGGAATGGATTGTCTGTGGCTATTGCATTGTAGATCCTCTGTAATGTCTGGCGCCAATTCCATATTCTATTTACTGTTCATGCTTTAATTCCTGTGATATCTCTAGTTCCACATGATTTCCATCTGAGATTATAATCCATCACTGTTACCTCAATTCAAACACTTTACAAAGAGCTCAAACTTGAGAACAAAACTACAAATTTAACCACAACGAACACATATATTATTTTTGGGTTCGAGAGGAAATAGCCTACTATTCAATGTTGGTTAGACATTGGAGAATGTAGGAAGTTGATAGATCTTTTACTTATTCATATATCTAGATGAATTCTCTCAGCATTCTGGATGCTACAGTTCTCTCCCTCTGAGGTGCTACTGAATGGGTCAACATGTGGCATTAAGCAGAAAAAAGGCCAGTAAGTAAGTTCAGCAGCTTCCTGGAGGCCTGTGGAGACATGCAGAGGTTCAAGCACCAGGAAAGTCGGCCATGCGTGATGCGCGCTCCCCGGGCTCCTCTTAAACTTTCGGTTGCAAAGGGTAAAGAGTGAAGAGCGACTGACAGATGTTGCTTTGGACACCCCAAAGAATGAAATGTCATTGAAAATGTTCACTATACAGCTCTTTTGGTGAGTACAAGGGTATTTAAGGACACGTACCAGCAAGCCACATTAATCATTCGAAGCTTAAACAAAGTTTATACATAATCTGGGATCTAAACAGAACAAATCTTTAGCCTTATTTCTACTATAGTCTGCTTCTAGCATGTTTTGACATATTTAATTATTCTGAAGCCAAGCCATTTTGAACTTGAAACCAAGAAATGACAAAAATGTAAAGTATCATGTCTGAGTGGCACCCAACGACTGCACTGTTAGGGCATTAAGATCTGCCCTGTTTGGTTCGGACCAAACCCAAAAAGTTTTGGGCTAGTGTGAATTCAAACCAGCTAACTCTAGTGAGGACCAAACACGCGGCCCAGAGACCTCGCCAGAAAGGTCGTCTTGGTTCGCTTTCAAGCCCGCAGCAACGGGTTCAACGTGGAGCAATGAGGAGACAGAATGTCTGTCTACTTGATATATGGGCAGATGCCAACATAAAAACTATAGTGGTCCAAATTTCGTGCAAAAACTTGTATTTGGATAAAACATCATTATGCGCACGAATGCAGCACGCTGGAGCTCCTTGATTGTTTAGTTCCGTATTTTAGCGTGTTAGGCCACACAGATCATTTTGTCCAATGATTGAACAATGTTTGCACATAGGTGGGTTTGTTGTCAAATCCTGCATAGGGACAGTTCAGACAAAACATTACCAACTTTTCAGGATGCTCAAATTGTCTCCACCAACTTTTAAACAACCTTATTTGCATTATTTAATGACTTCAGTTATATTGGTGATTTAGATTGTCTTGCCATATGTTGTATGGATAGAACTGACCCTAACATTATTAAGTGAATTATTCTCATTATGTTCACTTACATTTTCCCATTTTTCTTGCTGAATATGCCGGTCCATTTTTCCACCCCTCAAATGCATGTTTGATTGGCTGATGACTAGATCCCCCCCTTCCCGAGTCCCAAAACAAACGCACAGATACAACCTGACGTACAGTGGTATGAAAAAGTACCTGAACCTTTTGGAATTTCTCACATTTCTGCCTAAAATCACCATCAAATGTGATCTGATGTTTGTCAAAATCACAGAGATGTAAATACAGTGTCTGCTTTAACAAAAAACACCGAAAGATTTATAGATTTCATATTTTAATGAGGATAGCATGCAAACAATGACAGAAGGGGGGAAAATAAGTAAGTGAACCCTCTGCCTAAGGAGACTTAAAGAGCAATTGCAACCAATTTTTACCTAACAATTTAAGTCAGGTTTGTGCCTAATCACTGATGAATGGTTAAAAGCTGCCCTGTCCACTATAAAACACACACCTGGGAAGAATTGTCTTGATGATAAGCATTGCTGATCTGCATCATGACTCGGTCAAAAGAGCTGTCTAAAGACCTGCAATCAGGGATTGTTGATTTGTATAAAGCTGGGAAAGAATACAAAACCATCTCTAAAAGTCTGGATGTTCATCAATTGACTGTCAGAGAAGCTGGCTACAAATGGAGAGAGTTTGGCACTGTTGCTTTTCTCCCAAGGAGTGGCTGTCCACCAAAGATGATCCCAAGAGTTCAGTGCAGAATACTCAGAGAGGTAAAAAAGAACCCTACAGTGTCTGCTAAAGACTTACAGAAATCCCTGACACAGTCCAATATCTCTATGCACACATCACCTATATGTAAAACTATGGCTAAGAATGGTGTTCATGGGAGGAATCCACTGAGGAAGCCACTGCTGTCTAAAAAAAAAAAAAAAAACATTGTTGCTCGTTTAATGTTTGCAAAAAGGCACTTGGACACTCGACAGAAACTCTGTCAAAATATTTTGTGGACTGATGAAACCGAAGTTGAATTGTTTGGGGGTAACACAAAACGTCATGTGTGGAGGAAAAATGGAACAGCTCACCAACATCAATACCTGATCCCCACCATTAAGCATAGTGGAGGGAGCATCATGATTTGGGGCTGTTTTGCTACCTCAAGGCCTGGACAAGTTGCAATCATTAATGGAAGAATTAATTCAAAAGTTAATCAGGACGTTTTGCAGGAAAACCTGAGGCCGTCTGTCAGACAGTTGAATCTAAAAAGAGGATGGATGCTGCAACAACAATGTTTTTCGGTTTCAGAAGAACAAAACACACATTGTGGAGTGGCCAAGTCAATATCCAGACTTGAACCCCATTGAGATGCAGTGGCATGACCTAAAGACAGCTATTCATGCCAGACAATCCAGGAATCTGACTGTACTTCAGCAGTTTTGGAGAGAAGAATGGGCCAAGATTAGTCCTGATCGATGTGCCAGACTGATCTGCAGCTACAGGAAGCGTCTGGTTGAAGTTATTGCTGCCAGGGGGGCACAAAATATTACATGTGATGGTTTACTTACTTGTTTTTCCCCCTTCAGTCATTGTTTGCATACTATCCTCATTAAAATATGAAAACCTATAAATGTTTGGGTGGTTCTGGTTAAAGCAGACTCTTTTTTTCATCTGTGTGATTTTGGCAGATATAAGATCATATTTGACAGTGATTTTATGCAGAAATGTGAGAAATTCCAAAAGATTCAGATCAAGGGCATAGGTTTGCATAGGGACTGTAGAGACATAACACTACCAACTTTTCAGGATGCTCAAATTGTCCCCACCAACTTTTAAGCAACCTTATTTGCATTATATAAAGAGTTCAGTTATATAGCTAATTTAGATTGGCTTCCCATATGTTGTAATGATAGAATGGACCCTACCATTATTAAGTGAATTATTTTCATTTTATTTACACTTACCTTTATCCCTTTTGACTATCTGAATGTGCTGGTCCACCCCCCCAAAACGAACGTTTGGTTAGCTGATGAGTTGAAGCCCCCCGGTCCCGTAACAAAGCCACACACACATACTCATATAGCCCCAACAGTTTGATGTCGACAACATGCCGCTCCTCCGCCACCTTCGGAGAGGAGGGATATTATAAGTGTTTTTTCCCCGGCCAGCAGCAGCCACTGTAAGTCATGTAAAAAGACATCAATGTTGTGGAAGTTGGGGAAAAAACACAAATTTTGCTACTGAAAGTCTGACCTGCATCAGAGTTAGCATAACATTAAACTTCCTAACCTGCCAAACTACAGCGGTCAGGCCAGCCTCCACAAGGAATTACAAAGTCAAGCCAGTTGTTCCTTATTTGCATCATTGTTTGCATTATGTGCATTATGGTCATATCGTCCCTACCAATGTTGAGACCAAACCTATGCCCTAGGTTGAGATACTTTTTCATACCACTGTAGATTGATTTCCTGACCCATGTAGGCCCTGTTGGTGATTGTTGTATCGCCATATTGTGAGATAATCGTCATTGTGAGCCTTGAACCGCAAATCGTGTTGTTATGTTAAGCGGTAAGCAAACTATAGAAGTATGGACTGTTAAATCACTTAGGCAGTGTTAGAAAAAAAAATGGAGTTAAATTAAGTGCAAACTTATCATTCTGGATAATTTTGCATCCTGCAGCAGTGTACATAATTCGTTTGACTTTGAATTTTGACTATTGTAACAATAGCAAAATATAGGAGGGGGGGGGGGGGGGGGTAGAGTTGAAGCCCACACAGGACAGAACTTGCATATGGCTCTGTTGCAGCTGTGTCCACCAGGCAGGAAGGCAGGAGAGGCGTCATAAACCTGAAACTCAATCCTCAATGCTGGCCCAACCCACATCCCGTGGCTCTGCAAGCTGTGTTTGCTTCGCCGCAATAGAGTAACAGGACCCAAACTAGATAAAACATCCAGGCGCACTTTATGAACAGACCCGAAGTCATCATGAAAGGCATGCCCAGCCGAGTGCTTCATAGTTTGGAGTCTTTGTCATCATTTAAGAACAAACAAGGGGATTTCCAAGTTTGATGCAACTGTATCCTCCTTCTCATTCGTCCAAGATGACGCCGAACCACCAGGCCAACACCGGTTCGCCACGCGTTTCCAAGCCTCCCCAGCGGTTGCGCGGCGAAGCGCAGCCATGAGAAAGTAACAAAAGCTATAAATAATAATAAAAGACACTCACTTGTCGAGGACAAAGTAGAGGTCGAAGGCGCCCTGACAGGACCGCTCCTCCTCTTCTTGCCGTTGCTCCTGTTGTTGCACTCCTTTCACCGACACATGGAGGAGGAAAAGTCCCAGCAGAAGCGAAGTGAGGAGGCTGCTGATGCGCCTCCTCGCCATCTTTCCTTCCCCGCTCGTAGTTTAGCTCTCCAGCAACAGCGCCGCAAATTTTCACATTGTCCTTCAAACATCCGCTAATATATCATCGGCGTGTCTCGCTCGTTTCTGCTTCGTGTAGCCGAGGCGTGTCGTTCCACACAGGCGTTGAGTGGAAGCCGGCCTCGCTGAATATTCCCTTTTGGGCTGGGGTGGGGAAAAAAGCTCAAGGGTTGGACAGGATGGAGGAGAGGAGCGACACCCAAGGAGAGACTCCTAACTCCACTTTTCCTCATGAAGAACTGGTAAAGTGATTAAAGCACGCCGAATCAAATATCTTCTACATACTTTATTTTGCCGGGAAAGTAAGCTGTTGATACAAAGACAACAAAGCAGCTAATGTAAAAAATATAAATCAAGACAAACAGCAACAAATGGGAGCTTAAATATGATGAGGAGCGATGAGAAAAAGTCTTTTTTTAAAAAGTCGGTGGATACATTTCAATTATGATGCGGCCTAAATGCAGTCAATGAACAGTTATTTATGTTTACTTTATAACAGGTAAACCATGATCACTTAATATATTGTAGCTTTAAAACATCTAATAGATCTCAAAAACCTTTAAAACAATGTGGTGTCTTGTAAATCATTTCAGTTCAGTTTGTTCACACATCATTCAAGATATACAGTACATGGTCATATCCAAGCAGTTCATATGATAAGCTGCTGTGATTTTTTCCCCTAATATCAGTCATGTACTGTATCTATCGTACCTAGTTACCTACATAGCTACACTGCTGGCCAATCCCCCTGCAATTCTGTCGGATGATGCTCAATTTCTCCCAGAAAATTATTGCAATTACAAATGCTTTGGTAGTAATATCTTCTTTATATTACTTGCAATGAAAAAAAACACAAAAGAGAATGACATTTTAAAAAAAAAAAAAATCATTATCATTTTACACAAAACTTCAAGCTGTCCTGCAGTCCGAGGATACAACAGTGTCAACCCGTACTATCCGTTGTCGTCTGAATGAAAAGGGACTCCATGGTAGCATACCCAGGAAGACCCCACTTCTGACACAGAGACATAAAAAAGCCAGGATGGAGTTTGCCAAAACCTACCTGAGAACAACAAAAACGTTTTGGAAGAATGTTCTCTGGTCAAATGAGACAATTCAGTTTTATTTGTATAGCCCTAAATCACAACAAGGTTGTCTCAAAGGGCTTTGCAGAGGCAATATGATGCACAGTCAGAAACAGCAAATGAAGTAAACAGATGAATAAATAAAGTTCAAGTCCTGGGCATCCCCCATCCATGGACCCTCCATGTCGGCAAGGAAAAACTCCAAAAACTCCAAGCTCCTTGGGAGAAAATGAGAAACCTTGGGGAGTACCACAGTCAGGAGAGATCCACTCCCAGGACGGATAGCCAGGATGCACCAAGACTGTTAATGGGAATTAGCAGACGGGGTTACAGTCTGTAAAGATGCTGTAAAGATGCAGACAAAAGTAGAGCTTTTCGGGAAAAGGCATCAACATAGAGCAGGGGTGGGCAAACTATTCCACAAAGGACCGCAGTGGGTGTGGGTTTTTTGTTGCAACCCATTAAGAGGACACCTTTTCACCAATCTGAAAAGCAATCAGTCGATTGCAGTCAGGTGCTTCTCATTTCTGCTGAAACCGCATTGGTTAAACTATCAGTGCTTGGTCTGTTGGAACAACGACCAGGACCCACTGCAGCCCTCGAGGACCGGTTTGCCCACCTCTGACAGAGAGTTTACAGGACAAAAACCGAGGCCTTCAAAGAAAAGAACATGGTCCCCACAGTCTTTCTCTCTCTCTCTCTCTCTCTCTCTCTCTCTCTCTCTCTCTCTCTCTCTCTCTCTCTCTCTCTCTCTCTCTCTCTCTCTCTCTCTCTCTCAACATCCTTCCATCAATCAATCAATCAATATATCGAACGCACTTGTAAGTTAGATGCACAAAAGACCCTTGGATGCATAAGAGGGTCAAAAACGATCCGGTGAGGTTGTGTTTTTTGAAATATCTTCCTAATGAAAAATTGTTATCATTTCATATTCCAGGTATTGCTAAAAAATGTTTTTATGTAATGACTTTCACATTTTCAACTTACCTTTTATACATTAAAAAAAAAATTGTAGCTTCCATAAGTGGGTCAAAAATGACCCGCATGTAATTTTCTATGGAATCCAATGGGAACCTTTGAGTCAATTTTGGCTGTTAGGAATAAATTTACTGTAGACCACACAGACTAGGTATATGAGAAGTGTCACCCATCAGGAAGATTATTTTACAAAGCAAGAACAGAAACGTGTAAATTTCTGACGATAAGGACCCAGACTATTGTCCAGGTGGCACCTGAAATCCAACTGATCAGGATGAATCTGAATCATAAGATAATGTGTCTTTTGAAGAAGAACATATCCAAATCATGGCCAACAGAATAAGTTGACAGGGCTTATAGACCCCACTCACCAACGTCACACAATGACGTGTCGCTGTATCCGGCCACCAAATTGTCCGTCATTGTTTATCCGTATTCTCAATGGTTTCAATTTGTCGTGCAATTTATAGTGCAATTCATGGAAGCCCCGGTGCTTTCAGACGCTGTAAACTCACTGGATGTGTTGCATAAAAGGCGTTATGTGGAAAAGCTTCAGTTTATCCATTCGCCAGATCCATATTTGATGCCTAAATCGATATTTTTCGACCCGCTGTCTTCGCCGTCTCTGCCTGACATCTGCTACCCTGATATCTAGAACTATCTTGTCCACAGAAACTCAACCTATTCTCACGAAAGTTTGAAAAACTTTAAGAGCAGCACTCTAAGCAGCATTACCCCATGTGACCCTTTACTTTCAATTTTCTAAAATGGCGACAATCAATAAAAAAAAAAAGTTGACTGCGATGGCCGACGCTTCAAGGATAGGTGGATATTGGACTATTTCTTCAATACAATACGCAACAACTGTGTCTGCCTCATTTGCAAAGAGACAGTCACTGTTTTCAAAGACACGCTGACATGTACGACAACATTACAAGGAAGATACGCAGCGAGAAATTATAGCAAATTGAAGCTAGTTTAATTTCACAGCAGCAGTATTTCGCAAGAGCCCGAGTGTCGAAAGAGAACACCACAAAGGCGAGATTGTTGAAATTATGAATTTATAAAAAATAATAATAAAGCAAATGTGACACACAGCTAAAAATTGCTAAAAATTGTTTAAATATATTGTTCTACGTAAATCATCCAAGGTAGCCGCCCACATTTTTACCACACCAAATCTGGCCCCTTTGCAAAAAGTTTGGACATCCCTGTTTAACTGATGATCCGTAGACGAGGCCAGCTTCTTTCACTTGGTACCAGCTAAATATTATTAAAAAAATAATGATGGCGGAAGAAATAAACATCTTGAATTTGAAACTGTATGTTGTCGGCGATTAGCCTCGCAATGATCTTAAGTGTGGTTGTCAGCCCAAAACCCTCTAAATATATATTAAATGCATCTTACCAGGTATAAAATGACTACTACATAGTCTGTGGTAATCGTCTGGTGCCCAGTTTTCTCGTCGAATAGCAGCAGTCCATCTCGCTCTCCTCTCCGGGTCTCTCGGAATACGGTAGAACTTTAAGTCTCTCCGTCTATCTTCTCTGTTACTGCAACCAACCGCCACACACGCCTTCAAAATTTTGATTATTAATGTTAACGAGCAGAAAAACACGCCATAATAGGAGGAATTTACATAGCGGTAATGCGTAACCACGACGAGCTGACGGACAATATGGCGCGGAGTAGGGTCTATACTGGAGCAAGTTACCTCCCACCTAGGGCATAACAGTTGTAGTTCTGATATTTCCAAATTGTCATTTTTAAGGGATTTTAGTGAGTGATGCCACTCCAGTTTCATTGTTGTTTTGGTTACCGAACGTGTAAAACGGAAGTCACGAGCAGAATTGCGGAAGTACCTCGGAAACTTGCCTGTATTGCACGTATTTTGCGATGGGCAATAAAAGAATTTATAAATAATTTGAACTAAAATGAATGGATTAATTGAAATATCTATTTTGGAGGGAAAATATTTAAATAGTAATACATTTTAATGATCATTAAAAAATGAAATTTATTCTAACATATAAAACAATGTGAACAATCGCATTGGAAGTATATAAAATGGCACATTAAACCTGTTCAGTCTATAAAGACACTCAGATTTCCATTCTCTGTGTCTAAGCAGCTGAACAGGACAGGTAAAAAGAAAAACAAAATGCATATTTAAAAAACACTATAAAAAGTTATTTTAAAAATATGTAAAAAAAAATATACGTATAGTGATATAGAAATACAATACTTATATAATATACGAGGTATTCCGTGGTATGAAAATATCAGTGTTTCAAAATACTGTCCCTACAGTATTAGCTATTTTTTATGTCCCCAAAAATGAAGGGAGAAATCCCTCGCTTGCAGCTGCAAGGCTCAACCCTCCCCCACCGGTTGCTGCTCAGTGTTAGTGAGTCAGTTGTGGCTGGAGGAGGTGAAACTCCTGAACTTTTTCCCCCCATCAAAGAAAACATACAGTAGCTTAACTCTTTCGCTGCCACTGATGCCAATTTTAACTGGGAGATCACTTCCAGTCCCTGCCATTTGCAATGGATTGGATGTCTCTTGCCATCAATAGGTGTTTTCAATATTAATTTCTTTCTTTTACTAACACACAACTAACACAACACATATTCTGTGACCTGTGGCCTATACTACGAAGCCGGTTTTCTGGCTTAGCGGGGTAACTTTGAGAGTAACTTTGTCACATGCAGCCTATCTTCCCAGCTAAGCGAGACTACGAAAGGTGGACTTGTTGGAACCGGGGAGTATTGCCATGGCAACACACGCCACACGTCAAACCTGGTCGTCTCAGAGTTGGATCTTGCTTAACCCCAGGATTCCGATTAACCACGCTCTATTTAAACAGCACTCCTCCGTGGACGTGTTCACTTGACAATGACAGCGTACCTGGACGACCCGTACGACATTGGCGCGCGGATTGTGAGGGGCTCACTTTGGAGGGCACGAGTATTTAGAGACCGCCAGAATTATGGAGGTAGATTTGTGTCTTCATTATCAAAAAAAGTTGCTTCAATCATTCTTATTGAATCCGCTGGCTTACCCGGACGATGTTCTCCATGAAAGATATAGATTTTCAGCTGAGGGAATTTGTTACCTGTGCCAGCTGATCGAGGCGGACATAAGTAATGTAACCCGCCGAAGTCAGGCCCACACAACCACGCAGATTGTGTGCCTGTCCTTGCGCTCTTTTGCCAGCGGACAATATATGTATTCCATCGGTGATGCTGAATATCTGAGTAAGAACACTGTATGCCATGCGATTCGGAAAGTGGTAGGAGTGTGGTATGGAAATGCTTCAAATTGATTGTTGAAAATGCTATACAGAAACCTGTGTCGGCTTCGCTGAATGTAAACAAATGTGGAGCTTTGCTCTCATGCAAGAAATATATTTAACAAACTTTTCCAGCGTTATTTCGTTATGTCAATGCATTTATAATAATCATAAAAATATGTAGACTATTTAAACATTGAGAAAACATGTGGTTTTTTTTCTGCCAACTCGAAGAGATTAAAATAAATGTTAAATCCGCTCATAGAACAGACAAACAAATATAAAAGATATAAATGTTTATTGAATATGCATCTTACAATCTTGTTTAACTGTGAGAATTCGTGACAAAAGACGGGCTTTAATTTATTATCATTATGCACAAGCATTGTCTCAAATGTGATCACACAAAACGCAACCACGCATCGCATCCCGCATTTCCTTCTTCTCCTGAGTCCTCACAAATATTATATATATATATATTTTTTGGGGGGGGGTTTCAGGCCCAGGCCTGCAAATCAACTTAATTGATTGGGCTCGGGCCGGGTTGGGCTGGATTTTTAAGGCCCAATCTAACTTCTACTCTGAAAATGTTTAAAGAGCATACATATTCATACAGTTAATGGAACTAAACATATAATCTTCCTGCTTCATGTGGTGATGCACGATAAATTATTTCTTACAGTTAACGTGCCAAATCTTATTTTATTGCCCTGACAGCAGGCTTTATTTCTTTTCATGGACATAAGTAAATTGGCATATTGATGCATTCACAAAAATCACACGATCTGTAATTCACTGCCAACAGACCAGTTGCACTCTACTAGCTGAAGCGGTGTTGGATTTCGCAGTGAGGGTGGATTTTAATTCCTCATAACGCCGCATGATTATCGCGCATTCCTCCTCCGTGAAGTAAAGTACCTGGCCATCGTCACAAGTAGTGTTTGACTCTGGTCTCCGCCCATTTTATGTGAACGCGCAGTAACTCTGATTGGGTTGACACAGGTTCGACTAATCAACCTCATAATCAGCGTCGTAGCACCGATTGACCACAAACTCGATAACCAGGTTTTGTCAACTCCGGTTACCCGCTGGTAAGCAGGATTACCTTTGGGGAGGTTTAACTCCGTTCGTAGTACGGGCCACTGGGCTGGCAGTAAATGATTTGGGATAATGATATACTTTGGAGAGATGACCACTGTAGTGACCACTTTCTTTGAAATGGTTACGATGGTTCATCGTTTAACTGCAAGGCAAGACTAATTGATTTTTATAGCAAAATTCGATACAAGGTAATTCAAGGTGCTTCGAGTTCAAAGTTCAGGTTAAACCTTGCAGTGAAGGCTTTTATTTTTATTTGAGTTTCTTCGTTGGTTTTGAAGATAGAGCAAGAACCCAACCAGCCATGCAACCAGTTGCACTGGAAGTGGGGTGCTGAGGGTGCTGCACCCCCTGGTGTGAGTGACTTCCTGCGCCCCTGCGTCCAACATTTTCTAGAGCTTTCAGAATTCAGTGGTACCTCTACTTACGAACGTCTCTACATACAGAAATTTCAGGTTAAGACACGCCTCAATGGGAAAATATTGCCTCTTGTTAAGAAAGAAATTTTAGGATACAAAAAACAAAAATACAGTATGGCTTGTACATGCACCTCCTCGAGTTTACTGAGCGTAACATACTTATAGCTGATCTGCCATTGGCTATTGCCTAGCATTCCTGGCATCCAATTGGCTACTGTATGTGTATGTGCGTATCTCAGCATCCTCGTTATTCGCCCTCTGTGTTCCAACAACTTTACATGAGTTTATGAACTTTTATTCTTGACTCTATTCGGTTTTTTTTAAACATTATGCACACCTCTGATTTCATGTTTATTGCGCAATAATCTAATTGCAACATGTATTTGTCCCATGTTTTGATGCATTTTTATGCATTATAAAAGATTTCTGTCTGAATTTTGGAGGGCTTGGAACGGATTAGGGCATTTACATGCATAGGCGGAGTTTGACTTTTGTGGCGGGGGGCCACAACATGTTGATGACCTCGAAATGCAGTGTCAACAATAAAATTAACTTACAAGAATATTTATAATAATAAGTTGAAAATGAGCATTTTTGTTTCCCATCATTCTTGAGGGGAATTCTAAAAAAGGCTACTTAGGACAGCTATACTTTTCGCCAAGATCGTCATCCATAGAATATGGTACGCCTGCCGGTGTCGTGCCAAAGTATCCCCTGGGCAAAGCCACTGCGCTGCACTGATTTACTTGATTTCCGTGTTTTGGTGATGCAGTTATATACGCGGTTTTAAAACATGGCCTATCCATGAAAAAAAAAAAAAAAAAAAATTCTGTCGTATAAGGTAACATACGCACTGAAGGTAAAAAAAAAAAAAGGCAATGTTTCACTGTTTTACCCGTAAGAGGACCTATAACTGTTACTACTGTATTTCAAGTCCTGTATTGAGTTTCTCCAGTTTAATAAATGTCGTTGTCCAAAATATACAGTATAACTGTGGTTCTTTTCTGGCTTCAATTAATTGTTCTAAGTCGACAAAACTCATAACTAATGTGTGTGTGTGTGTGTGTGTGTGTGTGTGCACTCCCGTGGCCAGGGGACACAATTTTTGACGGGGGTTACTACATTGGCAAAACACCGGTGATGGCTATGTTGTACAATAAGCATCTTTCGTGGGGCAAATTAAAACTCCGCTCACCATTTTGACGGTGGTCAATAGCGTTTCATGGTCCACATTTTCAATCCTTGGTTCTTGCTCAGTGGTTGTTGTCGCTTTTGAAAGTTTATGTTTGAAAAAATGTCATATATCCATCTTGCCTCTTTGGTCTTTGGGTGGTTTTGGCTAAGCAAAGCAAATGACTGTGTAAGGTGCTAGTGACCTGATCTGTTCGAAAAAAATGATTTTGACCCAATATAAAAATGTTTTTTTTTTTTGTTCATTTCATTCATTTTTGTTGTTTGTTTTAATGCTTTATAACATTTGTAGACAATATTTTTGTGTACAGTTAAATTACCCCTGAATCGAATAGAAACCATTTTAGTTGTTTTATTGTTATTAATCATGCATATAATTTAATGTGCTACGTGATGCATTGAAGTATAATAATCTAAACAATTAACTAGCATTACAGTATTATCTTAAAATCGTAATATTACATTGAGCGTCCCTAATGTTGTGGTCTCTGACCTAACATGACCATCATATAATTACTTTCTGTTCATTGTCCACTTGTCTCCTCCTTCTGGAAAGGCACACAAACCAATCAGTAGATTATCTGGATGTATATGTGGATGGGTTGGGCGGGGGAGGGGGGTGGGGGTGTCTGCGCGTTTGCATCATTGCCACGCACCAGCGGGTGCCGTGACGGAAGGTGATAAGTGGGAGTGGGAGCTTGGAGGAGCGACAGTGCACACGAACGGTCGATCGGATAAGTTGCTCGCCGTGGGACCACCAGGGAGCACATCGTCACCGAACACCATGTCCAGCAGGTGAGAACACCTACGCGCCATCTGCACCCTTGAAGGACTTTTTTCTTATCAGAGCAAATTGACAGTATTTAATTATTTTATTTTTCCAACCACGAGTGATATTTTTCCAACGCAAATAACAAATAATGAGATTGAATGTAATGCGCGCATAGAAGAGACAGTTGCCAGCAGATGGGGAGGTGGGGGACAAAAGGAGAAACCGTGTGAAAACACTGAGACAAAGGCTGTTCCTGAATCATCTCGTCAGCATCGGCTGTGCTTGCTTTACTCAATGTTGACGCGCTACACGCGGAAAATTGCACAGATACAATAAATGAGGCTTATACAACCCATCTTTTCACCATTGGAATCCACAAAGAACCCCGCCGATGTAAGATCCTATTTTATCTTGGACTATAAAACAACTTGTCAAGTAGTTCTCCAAATCAAATTAATTTGATGATTAGTTTAATCTTGCACATTAAATATCAAAATCCAAAAAAAAAAAAAAATATGTATGCAGAAAATTGACCATGGATGTTCTGAATGAAGCTATATGTTTTACCAATTATCTTTGTATTTCCCCCCCTTATTTTAACAGTTTAAGGATGGATCACGCCTTTCTAGCTCGGTCCATTTGGCCGGGTGACAGTAAAATCGTGCAGCATCCCACCGAGCTTCACACCAGCGTGGTGGTGACGCGCAGCATCCCGGCAGGGGCCAGCTTCGGTCCGTGTGTGCTACAACACACTTTTTACGACACCATCGCTTTCATTGCGCAGAAATCAAGTGACGGGAGAGCCAAGTCTTGCGCTTTCAGGGTTAGTTGGCTTCAAAATAACCCCGCCGCTAAGCTTTTGCTGTGTGATAACTGGACCGTGCCAACAGGTGGACCCAGAAGCCATGCGTAATTCCGCGTTGATGCTGTCGTGGCTTCGACTGGCGCAGGCGGCGCGCAATGGAGAGGAGCAGAACACAGAGGCCTTCTTAAGAGGGGGTCAGCTGTACGTGCGGACCACCAGAGACGTCCAACAGGAGGAGGAACTGCTGATCTGGTACGATCGGGAGCTGTGTCACCTATTGGGCTTCACAGAAATTAGCACAGGCTCGAGTGAAGGTAAGCCACAGTTATTCATTTAAAATGCTTTTTGTTTGTTCGTTTTCTTAAAGCTTGGAACCTTAATAATCTATTTCAGAGTTTTTTGCCCCCAAACATAACGGGACAGGGCGACAGGCATACCACACAAGTTATTCACAGTTATATCATATCATATGCAAACATGATATTATGGGTGACAATGGTAGAATATGAACTGAAATGTGTTTAAGTCCGGAATTTGATTATACTGTAGTATTTTAACAGTCTATTGGGCACAAACCCATAGGACATACACAATGTGTAAGTGAATTGCAGTTATTATTCGAATGATTTATTCAAAGAACAAAAGCTGCTTTTTACTTAGGATTTATATACTTAGCGCTTTTCTGAGGCTTTAGCTAAAATATGTACAGTGGTATGAAAAAGCTTCTGAACCTTTTGGAATGTCTCACATTTCTGCATAAAATCACAATAAAATGTTATCTAATCTTTGTCAAAATCACACTGATGTAAAAACAGGGTTCACTTACTTATTTTCCCCCCTTCTGTCATTGTTTGCCTGCTATACTCATTAAAATACGAAAACCTATACATATTTGGATGGTTTAAGTTAAAGCAGACACAGATGAAAAAATATGTATGATTTTGACAAAGATCAGATCACACTTGATGGGGATTTTATGCAGAAATGTAAGAAATTCCAAAAGGTTCAGATACTTTTTCATACCACTGTATCATGTAAATCACTAACTTCTTGATAATGTAAATTCTGTGGGCAAGGATGTGATATTTGCTTTTTCTAAAGAGTCTGCCACGATTCACAGATGACCCATGCAAGCAATAGTGTTGGCTATGTTTTTAGGATAAAGTTATCAAAACTAAAGTTTTGGTTTCAACTACTAATCTTCTGCCAGTGATTATTTTGATTTTCAAATCCTTAAAAACATAGAAATTAAAGAGCCACTTTTTTATGTGGATTTTTAGATCATTTTAATAGGCAATTTCATTCACTACATGTATCTGGCCCATTGATTGACATGTATAATCCACTCTAAGCATGTAGCACTTTCACACTGGATTTAATGTAGTAAGTTTACTCAGCAGCACTCAGCAGGTAAACATATTGTGACAATCAATAGACTCCAACATTGTTGGAGTTAACGGGGAAGAGAAAGGTAAACTAACTTTAAAGTTACTACTGCTCAGAATCTTTGCACTAACCATTCGCAGGATATCTTAGTTTAATGTCATTTTTTTGGAGAAATGTTAACACTTTAATTATATGGGAATTTGTGTCTTAAAGGGGAAGTTCAGAATTTTTGACATTAGGCTTAATCTTTGCGTTACCAGGCGTTTAATTAGTCGGTGGAGTTCATTTCGACAAATTCCGTGCAGTTATTTGTTAGTTTCAGGGCTCTGGAGTGTCTAAGCTAGCGCGAGATAATGGTCTCATCTTAGCATGCCAATTAAAAACAACATAGGCATGCATGAGAATCACCGCTGACCCATGCAATCAATAGAGTTGGGTATGTTTTCAGGATAAAGTTATAAAAACTTACCATTGCAGTATGAACAGCAACATTTGTAATCCAGCAGCTCTGCAGGGAACAGGCTGTCTAGGCAAACAGGGTAGAGTGATATCACGTTTTTTTCACCGCTAATTTCTTTGTGGGAATGAAAGGGACTCCCCAGCAGACTGAGCACGAGTGGCTGAAGCACTCCTCTCTGTTCTAGTCGCATTACGCACCTAAAAAAAATGGTCCTGCTGAGTGAAATGAATTACAGCAGTTTGGTGTGACATTGTTTTGGCCGTATGGGTATTTCGAAGACTGATCTGCATTTTAAATTCATTTGACTTTGTTAGATCTGTTAATATTGTTTTTTATTAGCATGCTAAGCAGGCACCATTGACGTGCTTCTCTCTCCTGAGCCCTGAAACTAACAAATAAGTGACAAACTGCATGGAATTTTTTGAAATCAACTCCTACGCTAACTTGAAGATTAAGCCTAATTTCACAAATTCTAAACTTCCCTTTTAAAATAAAGACGTAGCCGTTAAAATGTTGTCTATAAACGTTGTAAAGCAATAAAACAAACCACAAATGCAGATATGTACTAGTATATAAAATGTAACTTAATTTTATTGCTGACCATAGACTTCATTATGTATTGAGGGGACATGGGGCACGGGGCCGATAAATAGGGGACCTGCATTGTTGGCGAGGCCATCAAAGCTGACCGAGTGGAATCCCTGATAAAGATTCTTGGTTAAAAGCAAAAAAAAAACAAAAAAAAAAACAAAAAAAACGTGCGGTTAGCATTTATTTTACGTAAATATGTCGAAGTACAATGCTAGTTTCTTGGTAAATGTAGTTAGCGTCCGCCTTATTTAAACAGAGCTTTTCCGGTGAAAATTCTTGTAAATAAATGCTTAAATCCCAGAATTTTTTATAGATATGGATGTAAAACAGTCTAGTTTCTTTGTTAAAAGCAAAAAAAAAAAAAAAAACCTTTGCAGTCAGCATTTATTTCACGTACATATGTCGAAGTACTGTTACTCAATGAGGCGGCCGTCATATGTAAACAGAGCCTTTACAGTAAAATTTTTTTGGAATAAATGCTTAAATCCCTGAATTGTTTATAGATATGGACGTAAAAATAGTCTCGATTCTTGGTTAAACTAAAACATCCATGCAGTTAGCATTTATTTTACTTAACTAAGTCGAAGAATGATGCTAGTCTCTTAGCTCTTTGTTGTGATAAGGGGGCTTTTTCTCATTTTAAATTCTTGTGAATAAATGCTTAAATCCCTGAATTCTTTATAGATATGAAAGTAAAACAGTCTCAATTCTTGGTAAAAAAACAAACAAACAAACAAAAAAAACGTGCAGGTAGCATTTATTTGACGTAAATAGTGCGAACTATGAGGCTAGTCTGTAAGGAAATTAGCAGCCTCCATATGTAAACAAAGAGCTTTTTCCGTTGAATATTCTTGTGAGTACATGCTTACATCCATGAAATTTTTTTTATAGATATGGACGTAAAACTCTCGAGTCTTGGTTAAGAGCAAAAAAAAACTGCGGTTAGCATTTATTTTACGTAAATATGTCGAAGTACAATGCTAGTCTGCTAGTAAATGTAGTTAGCGACTGCCTTATGTATACAGAGCTTTTCCGGTGAAAATGCTTCTAAATGAATGCTTAAATACCCAAATTCTTTATAGATATGGACGTAAAAGAGTTTCGATTCTTGGTTAAAAGCAAAAAAAAAAAAAAAAAAAAAAAAAAAACGGTCAGTGTGCATTTACTATACGTAAATATGTCGAAGAATGATGCTAGTCTATCAGTTACGGTTGTTTTCCAATACTCTATTAACAAATTTGAGTTGAGAGTTTTTAAAGAAGAATGTAATTTTAGTAACTCTCCATTTGTTTTGTTTTTTGCAGAGTTCAAATGTGTCCGGTGTGGGCAGGTGTTCAAGAATGAATATCCCTTCCTGGCTCACTGCCGCTTTCTGTGTACACAAATGAAGAGTGACGCATTGAGTCGCGACATGCGTGAGCACAAGCACATGGAGGTCAAGAGGCCGCGTCGCGTAACAGATTTCCACAACATCGCCAGGGATTTAGAACACAAAAAAAGTGACACCGATGATGATACTACCCATGGGATAAAGCGTAAATTACAGGAAACTGTTTGCCTCAAAGGAAGGAAAACAGTCCTGTTGGAAAAAACGAATATTTCAAATGACGACAACATTACACAGCTAGCTAAGGTCCAAGATGATGGAGGGGATGCATCTGACTCGACCTTAAAGATAAAAGCTGACAGAACCAAAGTGGATCATTTGGGATGTAAAAATGTGACTTTTGGAGAGCCGAGGGACGCTACATTGACTATTACCCATGACAAGTTGATGGAGTCGGAGGCAGGGGAGAGCTCCGTTTTGCGCTCAAGCAGCGGTAGTGCTTTTTCTTTAGTCCACTCCAGCAACCGTGAACAGAGAAGTGCTTTTTGTAAACCTAGTAAAAGGATCTCTGCCAGTGAACTGCATCACGGTAACCCACCAACGGCACCCTCAAGTGGCCTGGAGGAGATGAGAGAGGCCTTCACACCCAGGACTGTTTCAGGATACAACAACCTGATGGCTCCCAGGATCCTTAGCAGTGACATTCACGCGCTGCCTTCCCCGGTCACGCTCAACACCGCCTTTCATTACGCACCGGAACACTGGTCAAGAACCACTCGGGTCCAGTCCACCTCGTCTCTGACGGTCCTCCCGCCCACTTTCGCCTCCTTCGGCGTGTCCGTTCAAAACTGGTGTGCCAAGTGCAACCTGTCTTTTCGCATGACCTCTGACCTCGTCTTCCACATGCGCTCCCACCACAAAAAGGAATTTGCTGCTGAGTCTCAGCTGAGGAGGAGGCGAGAGGAGAAACTCACATGCCCCATCTGCCACGAATACTTCAGAGAGCGCCACCACTTGTCCAGGCACATGACGTCACACAACTAATACCTCACATGGCAGACGAAAAATGTATTTATTCTTTAACTGAACAGGCCTAGAGTCCTGGATTCAAAATGAGACTTTAGTTTATAACAGTGAATGTAGAAAATAGCAGATGGCCAATTCAGCCTTGTCCACTAGGGGGAGGCAGAAGTACATGGACAATGACCTAGAAGCCTCTTCACTGTCCTTCAGGCCTGTGTGTTGATAGTGTGAAGATGACTTTGTGCCTTAAGGAACTCAGGATGGAAAATAGAAGGGATATGTGGAGGACAGCTCTTGATTGTCACGCATATCTTGAAGCCATCCTTTCCATTATTATTATTTATCCATCCGCCTTGTACATGCAATGTGTGTTTGCACCTTTACAAATCTAAACATGTCAACATGAAAGAAGATGTGTTAAGCGTTATTTCTTTTTCTTTTAAATATGCATCTTGGTTTTGAATTTGAACAATAAAGCCATTGAGAACAACCAGTAGGATGAATGGATCTAAATTCAGGGCATCTTTTGTAACTAAAACTCTACAGACTCTACTAACTAATACAGACTCGAAACCAGTGCTTCTGAATTATTTTCTGCTCCCCCCCAGGAAGACGTCAACGTTTCGCCCCCCCCCCCCCCCCCAAGCTCTTTGCCTCCACTTTAAATAGTATAATTTTTCTATAAAATCATCTAAATATATATACAGTGGTATGAAAAAGTATCTGAACCTTTTGGAATTTCTCACATTTCTGCATAAAGTCACCATCAAATGTGATGTGATCTTTGAATCACATCACAAAAATCACACAGATGTAAAAACAGTGTCTGCTTTAACTAAAACCACCCAAACATTTATAGACATTCATATTTTAATGAGGATAGCATGCAAAAAATGACAGAAGGGGGAAAAATAAGTGATTCCGCTACCTAAGGAGACTTAAAGAGCAACTGAAACCAATTTGTACCAAACATTTTAAGTCAGTTGTGTGCCCCGTCACTGACGAGTGGTTTAAAGCTGCCCTGTCCACTATATAACACACAACTGATAAGAATTGTCTTGATGAGAAGCACTGTCTGATGTGCATCATGGCTCGGTCAAAAGAGCTGTCTGAACACCTGCGATCAAGGATTGTTGATTTGTATAAAGCTGGGAAAGGATACAAAACCATCTCTAAAAGTCTGGATGTTCATCAATTGACAGTCAGAGAAGTTGTCTAGAAATGGAGAGAGTTTGGCACTGTTGCTTCTCTCCCAAGGAGTAGCCGTCCACCAAAGATGACGGCAAGAGTTCAGTGCTGAATACTCAGAGAGTTAAAAAAAGAACCCTAGAGTGTCTGCTAAAGACTTACAGAAATCACTGACACAGTCCAGTATCTCTGTGCACGCAGCAACTATATGTAAAACTATGGCCAAGAATGGTGTTCATGGGAGGACTCCACGGAGGAAGCCACTGCTGTGTAAAAAAAACATTGTTGCCCGTTTAATGTTTGCAAGAAGGCACTTGGACACTCCAAAGAAGTTTTGGCAAAATATTTTGTGGACTGATGAAACCAAAGTTGAATTGTTTGGGAGTAACATACAACGTCATGTGTGGAGGAAAAATGGAACAGCTCACCAACATCAACACCTCATCCCCACTGTGAAGCATGGTGGAGGGAGCATTATGATTTGGGGCTGTTTTGCCACCTCAGGGCCTGGACAACTTTCAATCATTAATGGAAGAATGAATTCAAAAATTTAGCAGGATGTTTTGAAGGAAAACCTTAGGCCGTCTGTCAGACAGTTGAAGCTAAAAAGAGCATGGATGCAGCAACAAGACAATGATCCAAAACACAGAAGTCAGTCAAATTCAGAATGTTTCAGAACAACAAAATACACATTGTGGAGTGGCCAAGTCAAAGTCCAGACTTGAATCCCACTGAGATGCTGTGGCATGACCTAAAGACAGCGATTCATGCCAGACATCCCAGGAATCTGACTGAACTACAGCAGTTTTGTAAAGAAGAAAGGGCCAAGATTCATTTGCAGCTACAGGAAACGTCTGGTTAAAGTTATTGCTGCCAGAGGGGGGGCCACAAAATATTAAATGTGATGGTTCACTTACTTATTTTCCCCCCTTTTGTCATTTGCATACTATCCTCATTAAAATATGAAAACCTATAAATGTTTGGGTGGTTTTAGTTAAAGCAGAGACTGTTTTTTCATCTGTGTGATTTTGACAAAGATCAGCTCACATTTGATGGTGATTTTATGCAGAAATGTGAGATATTCCAAAAGGTTAAGATACTTTTTCATTCACGCTCTAAGATCCTCAAATTTCAATATATTCCTATATGCATACCGTAATTTCCCGAATATAACGCGCACTCTTTTCCCCCAAAATCAACTTGTAAACTCATGGTGCGCATTATAAACGGGTACATGGATGGAGACAGAAATATATATGTATTACATATATATATTAACCGATTTTTTTTCATTGACACGGCCACGTTGTGTTGAAGAAACGTATGCGGCGACCCGTTGCCGACCATTACGGTACGTGACGTCACCATTTTGTTTCGGTAATACTTCACACTAATCGGCCGAATGATTTCGTCTGTGTTAAATTCTGCTTTTTTCACTCTTCATAAACACATAATTTAGTTTCTTGAACTCATTTGAGTCGACGTTTATTGCAGCTCCACAATTCGGACCATAACAAATGTAAGGACACACACTTCCTGTGTCCGTCAACTATATCGGTCCCTCGGGAAACTCAAACCCAAATAACAATAGTTCAGTAGTTTTACCGTATCAATCCATGGAAGAAACATTTATTCATCATGAGGAAACGAGCAAGTTATACGGCAGCCTTTAAAAGAAAAGTCACATCCGTTTTGTTTTCTCCTAGATTCTGGTAAGTTGGAGAAGTTGTCAAATCATATTATTAACGTAAATATTGTCAGTTTACGGTAATGTTTTGAACTACCAATGTGCTATGCTTGTGCTGTGTTTCATCAGTCAGTAAAATGACATCTCTGTATCTGTACACGAGCTCTGTTTTCTTGTATTCTTCTATTTATTGGTGCTAAAATTAGGGTGTGCGTTATAAATGGGTACAATAATTTCCCCCAAATTTTACAAGTAAATTTGGGGTGCGCATTATACACGGGTGCGCCTTATATTCGGGAAATTACGGTATGTGATTCATCATTGGAAAGCTTAAAATCTCAATTTTCTGGGGTAAGAATTTTTTTTAGCACGAGGGCATTTAAAAAAAAATTTAAACCCCTAAACCCTAACAGGAGGTGAGAGCATGAAATGGCATAATTAAAGACACTATGATTTTAACAAGATATTATCGTGTACTTACCTTGTTTTGATCTAAAACTCAGTGTAGCATGTCTCACCGAGTGTCAAGACACAGCTGTGAATGGCCACAGCCGGACCTATATATACTGTATGTATATGTATATATGATATAACAAGGGTCACAATGCAGAAATCACAAACATCAAGGAGTGGTCGAGATTTAGACCTTTTAAACGTTTTTTTGTTGTTGTTTTTTAAAAAAATTCTTTGTTCGGACTGACCATTTATCATCTAAAATATCGGGAAAAATGCGACAGTAATTAAAAAAATACAATTAAGCGATAGTTATGAGGTAGCTGTCCGTGACCTATTTGCAGACACTATTTTTTTCATTGGGGCGTAATTTTTTTAAAAGTTTAAAATAATGTGAGTGAATAATTTTATAAAGTGTTTTTTATTTGTAAACAAAATATTAGATATCAATTAATGATTCTAAGCTAAAAATGACAGACAATTCAAATAATAAATATAATTACTTACCTTCTTTCTATGGCGGGGTTGAAACAAAAACGGTTGCGCAGTGTCTGAAACGGTGTCTCCAGGGTAAAACGGACAAATCAAGAATAGTTCGGGGCTTAATGCGCCAGAAAATTGTTATGGCAGCATGTAGACATATTGTTCTATCAAACACAACAGTTCTTTTGGCTTAAAATACAGCATTTTATTTTGAAGAGGGGTGCAAGAGCAGAAACTTCTTTTTCAGTCTGTTTTCTCCGCCAACATTGTGTCCTTTTTAATATTAAAGAAAGAAATATAGATCAACTTACTATAGAGTATAACTTTACTAACATTGTTTTGTTTGTAACAGAAAAGATTTAAAGCGCATTTGCCTGAATTAAAAAATAAGTCACATCCAAACTGTAAAAATACTAGTACACTCAGTTTACATTTTGTGACCATTTCACACTGAAAAAAAAATTTTTTTTAAATCAATAAATAGTAACACATTCAAATTGATTAGCAACATTAACTCATGAGGACAATATGCCAAACAATTTGACCGAAAAAACAAAAATTAATAGAACAAAAACGACAGTGTCATTGGACGGAAAGACCGTTTTTATCTTTGCTGCAGGCAGTATCAGCTCCTTTACTATGGTGTGGGGTTATTTTTCACTGAGCAACTTTGTATGCCACCTTATATGATACCAACACTGCTCGCTAGCTTACTGATGTAACACTGACAAAGTGGGACGATTGCTTGCAATATTTGGCACATTTTGCTGGGAAAAAAAAAAAAAAATCAAGCGACTTATCAGTGTGATTTGGGTCTAATGTCTTTAAGTGACGTCTTAATTGATTTGGCTTCCTGCAGTTCGCTGCAAACATTTTTAGACACAGTAAACAGACTGGTCTTTCTTCCCCTCCTACTGTATTAAAAGCCAAACGCTACATACGCTTCAACATATTTCCTTGTCTTAGCTCTCCAATGCCCTTTGCTGTTTGCTCTTGTTTGGTTCAAAAATATTGCGCACACTCTGAAAATGAGAGCACCACTGACACCCACAGGGTACATGTGCAATTACACTTTATTGCCCGACGTGACATCGGCCACCCCCAGCATCGCTCTGCGCCCCACTTTTTGAGAAGTATTGCTCTTAACTAACTCATGCTCTAAATGCTGAAAATATATTCATTTAATAATATTTTCAATAGGTAAACATTAGCTTTACAGTTGTATACATACAATGTATAACACCACAAATTGGAAAAATGGATTCACATGTGTTCATAAGGTACACGCTGCACCATAAAATTGTGAAATTATGCTGCATCATATTATTGAACAGTATTAACTCATTCATTACTAGACATTCCCTTCTTTTAAGCGCTACAGAATATTGTGATCTATGGCTACATGAACACAGACTTAAAAAGAAGAAAGATTACATTCCCATCTTTCATCATAAAAAAGGTTTGTTTCTCCTCTTTTTAGGTCTTTAAGCAGTAGTGAATGAGTTAAAGGATGATGCAGCGCATTTCTCCACCTAACTTCAACAACAATAGTTAATAGACATACTATTTACCTCTCTGATAGTGTATACCAAAACTGCATATTAGTGGCTCTGTAATGTTTTTGTTTTGTATTTATTGGTGCCTAATATAGTGTGTAAGTGTGGTGTTATGTGACTTAAGATACGATACTCTAACACTATCTCCAACAGGAGGAAAACGTGAGCTGAAATCAAATGACGCAAAAACAATCCTGATTTCCTGATTAAGCAAAGGAGGTCAGCTCTGGTTTAAATAGCTTATAGTCAGAGTTTGGAAAGTTCATTTTCTACTTGAACTATTTCAAATTGTAGTTCACAAATTCTAAAAGGAACTGTTCAGTTCATAGTTCATAATTGAAAAATTTGGACTAAAGTTCATAGTTCAGACAAAAGAACTTTTGCAGTTTACTGTAATTTTCAGACGATAAGGCACTATAAGCCACCACCCACCAAATTTGACACAAAAACGGCATTTGTTCATAGATAAACCGCATTGGAATATAAGCCGCATCTGTCCTCACCGTATTATGGGATATTTACACCAAAAGATATTAACCAGGAGCACTTTATTTGACAGCGGCATCATAAGACTGTCATAAGACAGTCCAAATGAACCACCATGAAGCTTTGAACTAATTGACTACAATGCTTCATTGCTTCAAGAAGCTTCATTTGGCAATCACTGCTCCCTTCAGGGAGACATTCAACCTCTGCAGCCTCCTGCTATCAACACTGTTGTCATCCAACATGCCTCCTTGCATGCATTGCAGTGCTACACATGTAAATAACAATCAAAATTCACGTTCTATGCTAATTATTTCTTCAGTTACTGTTCTAGTTGTTTCATTAATTTCCATTTATGGCATTTGGTAACAATTCATTTGACAGTGGCACCATTGGACTGTCATAAGACCATCATAATTATGACATGACACTTCCATGAGCATTAATAAATGATTATGGCAGATATCATTTTGTGTCATCCAGCAAATTATCTCACATTTCAATGGCTGTAAAAAAAAAACAGAGCTGTACATAAATGGTGTTAGTGACATAATTTACCAGATGACACCTAATAACATCTGTTATATGCATTCATTAATGCCCATGACGGTCTTATGGCAGTCTTATGATGCCGCTGTCAAAACGAGTGTTACCTATGAACCCAAATAAATCAACAAATAAGCCGCAGTGGACTATAAACCGAAGGATTCAAAATGAGGGAAAAAAGTAGCGGTTTAAAAGTAAGTCCGAAAATTACAGTAACGCTTAGATGCACAAGTGACTGGACCCTACACGCTTCCATAAGGTCAATGAGGTCATGGGTCAAAATTTACCCATACTAGAATCAATGTGTTTTTATGACGTTTTGGTTAAAAATAATCACTTGTATTATATTTACCACACAAGAATAATTTCGTGCTTGAACATAGACTTCATAACCTAGTTTTTTAAAGTCTTTGGCTTGAAATATCTTTATTTTTTCACTTTTTAAACTTTTGTAGTTCTTTATTCTCTACAATAATTGCTGCAAACTATTGTTGACAGAGTCGAGGTTAGAACCACAGACCGCAATTATTTTATCCATTTAAACACTGAAACTGTGTTAGATTCATCTTCATATTTCAAATCTGCGTCGGTACTGACCTGTTTGAAAAACTCACTTAAATGTTGGTACTCAGCGAGTGTTCTGTCAGATTTTGTACCCAATCAGAAATGGCAACTTTGCGGTTCTGCACATGCGCGTTCCAAAGTAAACACCAAAATCTTCTATGAAGGAATATGTAATAGGGCTGTCCCAAACGATTATTTTTCTCACGATTAGTCTGTAGACTTTTTTAACAATTAGTCGACTAGTCTAATATTTTTATTTTTATTTTTTAACGAATCTGGCAATTAAATTTTTGTTGACGATTATTAATTCACAAAAACATTCTGGAACACGTAAATTCCTTACTACAAATAAATATTTACAAATAAACACATAAATAACAATAACAAATAACAATGAGGTCAAATGCTGATGGCATTAACTAGTGCAAAATAATGGAATGATTCAGAGCTTTCACTTTTCCAACAGGATTCAAAACAATTCTTACATTCTCTTTTTGTAGTATGTCTGTATTGTTCTCAGCATTAGTGAGCACTAGCAGAGTAGATAAATAAATGAATGTCACATATCACTGGAGTGAAGCAATGAAAAAAAACTTAATGATGCACGTTGATTCAACGCTGTATTGGGGTGTAAAAATAAATTGAAAAAAAAAAAAAAAAAGATTAAAGTCGTATTATTACTACGAAAGAAAAAGTTGCATTATTACGTAAGGGTAATGTAGCTGTGAGCTGCTACGCACTTTACATACATGTACCTTCGCTGGGAGCTACGACGAAGCATTAGCATATATTCTTCTATTGGTTCTAATTTGATGTTAATGAAGCAAATTAAAAAGGATTTCCTTATTTGCAAAACCGATTCTAAAACACAAGATGCTTTTAATATTAATGACTTTAACAGAGGCGCCAACGCACTACGTAAAGTGCATAGCTGCTTATTCAGCTACATTAGCCCAATATTAGCCCCTAATATTCTCTCGTACGACCCACATAAAGGCAACTTCATTAAAGAAATGTCGTTATATGGACTTAGGATCTGCCAGCTTGTTGTCTCCTGTAGTTTTTAAAAAATTATACCTGGGTGACGGCACTTCAGGTGTTCATTCACGGCCGATGTACTGCCATGGTATTGAAGGAATTCGACCTTTTAGCCAGATTGCCGGAATCATGCCAGCCGAACCGCCGGACACTATCCTGACAACCCGACCAAAATGCTAAATTCCGTGCATTCACCTTAGTCTTAACCCCTTGCATTGACTCCATATTGAAAGCTGGAAGAAGGCTTCGAAACACAAGTTGACAATTCAGGTCGACAGTGATCAAACGGCAAGGCAAAACAGTGACAGACCCAGGTGAGGAGGAGACTCAGGGTCACGATATCACAGTCAACAAAAGGTTCCCGAAAAAAAATGACAATGATTAGTTAAACAGTCTTTTTGAAAGCTCTCTCAGGGCGAGCTTTGGGCAAGAAGAAGGGTGTGTTTGGGAGTTGTTTAGTATTATCTTCTATTGCAGTTTAGGCTGTTTAGTTTGTGCGTCACAGTTGCTGAGTCACCGTTACTGAGGCAACCAGAGAGGGAGATTTTGCCCACCTCAGCGTCAAAGGGGCACTTGGAGTCTTATCAGTCGTGTTATCAGTTGGATATCAGTCCGGTGTTCCTTATGGGCTGCCTTGAAGAACAGATTGTGGGATTTGGTGTTGGAGACGTGGGCTTATAGATGTCTTGCCTATCACCTGGAACTAGATGTTTACTGAACTAAACCTACTAATTCTGTCCAAAAATGATTTCCCTGGTGCCAGATTCACTGGTAAAGATGTGGAAGAACATACAAATGTTCAGTTAAAGAGATGGCTTGAGTGTCGAGGGCTGAAAAACACGGGAAAAAGAGCCGACTTGACGCAGGGTCAGCTTTTTTCTCTACACCATTTTTGTGTACTCATTGCCTTACACCACTGACAATGACATTCTCCTGTTTTAACAATCTATCCTTTACCACCAATATGCCTTGTCTT
The DNA here is from genome assembly GCF_030265065.1 of Corythoichthys intestinalis. Taxonomy (NCBI): domain Eukaryota; kingdom Metazoa; phylum Chordata; class Actinopteri; order Syngnathiformes; family Syngnathidae; genus Corythoichthys; species Corythoichthys intestinalis. The sequence continues at coordinate 7,289,951 of NC_080404.1, forward strand.
TTTTATATATTTTATCCTCTGGTTGTCTTAAGTCTCTGACCGTTCTTGGGGTCAATTTATATTGCTATTTTTGTGTGGCTATCGCAAATGCTACTCAGTGACAGCCAATGAACACTTTTAATGTTTTCATTAATAAGAAATTTTAATTCTTAAATGCGCCTCCGTTCCCATGGTCTGTCTCAGGCCCTGTCCGCGTCTCCGGACCGCGGCGGCTGCCGCTGCCTTCCTGTCGGCGGGGGTCGGCGGGGGTCGGCGGCAGGGCCTCTTGGGGCCCATGGGGCCTTGGGTGGGGCTTTCTGTCACTTGCCGGTGGGGTGGATATCCCATGGTCTCCGGCGCTTGGTGTAGTGCCTGTTCGGGGTGCGGGGTGGGTGCTCGGGTGGTGGGAGGATGCAGGTGCGCCAGGGGTGGTCTGGGGCGGGGGTTGATTGGGGCCCTGGCGCTTCACCCGCCCTGTGGCTGGTGGTTCTGGTGGACGGGGCCATGCCTGCGGGAGCCTGCCTCTTAATTCACACACTCCTCACTTTGCACTGTAAATATCTATCACCCTGGCACCTATATACCCATTCCTTCCTAAGGGGAGAGTTGGGACAGGGTCATACAGTCCCGGCCCGGCTCCTCCTTGATTTTAACGCATCACACACCAAGTTTGTGGAATGGATGGGACCTGTTGGGAGGAGTGACATCACAGTTACCACCTCACGCCAGGCCCAGCCATTCCCACACCTTTTTTAACGCACCACACACATCATACTCCACGGGGGAGCTCCGGCAAAGGGCGGTGGGACGGGCGGCTGGGTAGAAATTCCACCGAGTGGTCCCACTGTCCAAAGCCGAGCTCTCCTATTTTAATGTATACATTGCACGACGCTCCTCACACAATCCCATCACGGTGCTGGGTAACGGCTGCCAGCCATGGACCTGGCAACCACAGTAATAGGGTGGTAGGTGGGTCCCACACTTTTTCTCTATGGCGTGGCTCCCGGGGCGTGGCCTCCCCTCTGCCTGGGCTGTCGGCCACGGGAGTGGGGGGAAGTCGGGGCCCCGATCTCGCGTCGGCCCACAGCGGCTCCTCGGCGTTCTCCTGCTTCCGCCTTCCCCTCTTTACTCTGCCTGGGTGTCCGCCCTGCGCTCCGTTGCGAGTCACTGGCTGGATGCCAGTGTGTCGGCTGGATGTTGCCTGCTCCGGCATGGGACCCTGCCCTGCCCTGGTGGGCCTTTTGGGGTCCCGTGGCGTGCTGTGCCAGTTGGGAGGCTGCAGCTGTGGCTCGTGGGCCGGGTGGACAGACAGGGGTGGGGGTGGGCATGAGGTTGGCGGTGCGTCCCCTCTTCCCATCCTTGAGGGCCGGTTAATGGGGGTGCGGGTGACCCGGGGGACCACTCTGGCTACCGGTGGGGTGACGATGGCTCCTTTGCTGGGATGCGGAAGGAGGGATGGGCTGCGCTGGCTCTCACTTGACCCACTTCCGCGTTACAATGGCGGCGTCACGGTCTAAAAATAGCATTCGTGCGGTATGCTATTCTGAACTCATACACTAATAATAATACACTATACGGACTATGTGTCCCATAATCACTCTGGGTTCACACAGCCAATGGGAAGAGACTTCAGGGAAATCACTGTTCTGTTATATGCTATGTAGTGAGATGTGCGCTAGAGTTATGGTGCATAAAAAAAAAAAAAAACTCAGTTGACATCACACATACCGCAGTAGTCACTTTTGTTCATTACTGCACGACATCAGTACTTGACATTAAGCAAGGTTATGAACGCTGCTCACAACCGCTAGAAAGAGTGCGTTCACAATCACGTTCAGGACAAAAAAATATGATGCGTTTGGTTCATTTCCGCTCAGAATATGAACATGAACGATTGTTCAATGAATGCTTTCATGCACAGCACTGCTTATAGTTACTGTATCATTAATGTGCAGCTTGAATCAAGGCCTCAGGAACCATGATTGTATATTTATATCTTTAATTTCTTTCCCCTTAATGCTGATACAGCATTGGATATAAATTCCTATTAAGCAGGAAGGAGACCTATGGGTTTAAGGGAATGTCAAATCATCCAGCCTGGTCACTGTCTTTGGCAGTGTAAGATGTAAAACCCGCATTTAAGAGTGCTTGTTCCTTGGTGATTTGTTGTTCCAAAACACTGTGTTGATAAATCAGACATGGATTTTATGACCCCTTTTTGTGAAATTAAAAGTTTTTGCAGATTCCTTGACTTGACCAGTTGGGCATTGATGCTCATCCATCACTATCAGTGCAACTCACTGTTTCCCACTCTTCAAGATTAAGAAATAATTAATAGTCAGTTAATAGTTAATCCGAATGTTCTTGTGTAACACGTTGGAATTTGCACATTATTCACCGAATTATGATTCAATAGCAAGGTGGGAAAAATAGTTTTCACTGCCAGTATGGTGTTATACAAGTGCAATTAGTTAATTAAAATCAGGTACTACTTATTCAATAGAAACTTGATTGGTTAAACTGCTGTGCTGGGTAGGTTGGAAGGAAAACATGCACTTACAACAGCCATTGAGGACTGGTTTGACTAAGCATTTTGTCATTAAGTGGTTGATCAACTTCGTCCTAATTTCTCTGAGCTCAGTGGCCATGTGAGGAATTAACGTTTCAGCCTAGACAGAAAATCCTCTGTGGTCCAACAATGGCCTTCCCCCCTTTTCTTGTTAATTGAGAGTCATTTTGGGAGAAAAACAAATATTTTCTTTTTGGTTTCTGGCTTGGTTTTCAAGACATTGACTTATGAGCGTGGGCTCCAGTTGTGGTTTTTGTCGACTGGAACGGATCACTGAATGTACTCTCCTGTGACTCTGTGGCTGACACTGGCCTCACGTTGTATCGCCAAATGTGGGTCCAGATTATAAAAAGGGAAACGAAATGAACCTGGATGTGTCATTCCTCTAAATTTGATTTACAACGACGATGTCATTATCATACTTTTAACACCACTGAATCCACCAATTTTCTGCTTGAGAAAGTTTAAAAATGAAGTCATACTCATCCACAGAACTGTTTTCTTACCGTATTTTCCGCACTATAAGGCGCACCTACATTGCTGGCCAAAAGTATTGGCACCTCTGCAGTTCCGTCAGATAATGCTCAATTTCTCCCAGAAAATTATTGCAATTCCTGATGCTTTTGTAGTAATATCTTCATTTATTTTGCTTGCAATGAAAAAACACAAAAGACTATAGAAAAAAAAAATTAAATCACAATGATTTTACACAAAACTCCAAAAATGGGACGGACAAAAGTATTGGGACCCTTTGAAAAATCATACAATGCTTCTCTAATTTGTGTAATTAACAGCACCTGTTACTTACCTGTGGCACATAAAAGTGGTGGCAATAACTAAATCACACTTGCAGCCATTTAAAAAGGTTTTAAATTGACTCAACCTCTGTCCTGTGTCCTTGTGTGTACCACATTGAGCATGGAGAAAAGAAGACCAAAGAACTGTCTGAGGACTTGAGAAGCAAAATTGGGAGGAAGCATGGACAATCTCAAGGCTACAAGTCCATCTCCAAAGACCTGAATGTTCCTGTGTCTACCGTGCGCAGTGTCATCAATAAGTGTAAAGCCCATGGCAGATGTGGCTAACCTACCTAGATGTAGACGGAAAAGCAAAATCGATTAGAGATTTCAACGAAAGATTGTGTGGATGGTGGATAAAGAGCCTCGACTAACATCCAAACAAGTTCAAGCTGTCCTGCAGTCTGAGGGTACAACAGTGTCAACTTGTACTATCCGTCGGCGTCTGAATGATGGTAGGATACCCTGGAAGACCCCACTTCTGACTCAGAGACACAAAAAAGCCAGGCTGGATTTTGACAAGACTTACCTGAGAAAGCCAAAAACGTTTTGGAAGAATGTTCTCTGGTCAGATGAGACAAAAGTAGAGCTTTATGGGAAAAGGCATCAACATAGAGTTTACAGGAAAATAACAAGGCCTTCAAAGAAAAGAACAAGGTCTCTACAAACATGATGAGGGTTCCCTGATGTTTTGGGGTTGCTTTCCTGCCCCTGGCAATGGATTGCTTGACAAATTTTGGAGCATAATGTAGGGCCCAGTGTGAGTAAGCTGGGTCTCCCTCAGAGGTCATGGGTCTTCCTGCAGGACAACGACACACTTTAAAAATCCCTAGAAAGTGGTTTGAGAGAATGCACTGGAGACTTCTAAAGTGGCCAGCAATGACTCCAGACCTGAATCCCATAGAAGATCTGTGGAGAGATCTAAAAATGGCAGTTTAGAGAAGGCACCCTTCAAATCTCAGAGACCTGGAGCAGCTGGCCAAAGAAGAATAGTCGATAATTCCTGCAGAGCATTGTAAGAATGCGGTTGTTCGCAGCTGTTTTGTTTAAACGTTGTGCACCCAAGTATTAAGCTGAAGGTGCCAATACTTTAGTCCGGCCTATTTTGGGAGTTTTGTGTGAAATGATTTAATTTTTTTCATTCCCTTTTGTGTTTTTTTAATTCCAAGCAAAATAAATGAAGATATTACTACCAAAGCGTATGTAATTGCAATCATTTTCTGGGAAAAATTAAGCATTATCTGACAGAATTGCAGGGGTGCCAAAACTTTTGGCCAGCACTGTATTTTCCTCACTGTACCTCTCTCACAATATTATAGTAACCTGCTGAAATAATAAAAACTGACATGTTTACATAAAAAAAAACATTTTTATTCCAGTACAGTAAAATACACTGCCCATTTAAAACGACACTGACACAATAGTGTGTATAGCTTGCTCTGTGCATCATAAAAGGACAGAAATGCATGTTTTTCTTACAAAAAAAAACATACAAACAAAATCTGCTCTGGTGCAATCTCTTAGTGTCAGCAGTATATGGCGGAAAACACAGACAAGACTGAAATAGCAGTTTCTGCTCTTGCACCCCTCTTTAAAATAAACTGCTGTATTCTAAGCCAAAAGAACTGTTGTGTTTGATAGAACAATACATCTACATGCTGCCATAGCAGATTCATGGCCCATTAAGCCCCCGAACTATTTTTAATTTTCCGTTTTACCCTGGAGACCCCCGTTTACAGACGTCGCGCAATTGCTTTTGTTTCAACAATAAAAGCAATAAAAGGAAGGTAATTAGTTATGTTTATTATTCAGAATTTTTGTCATTTTTACCTTAATCATTAATCGATGTCTAATATTTTGTTTTGAAAAAAAAAAAACGACTTTAAAAAAATTATTCACTCACATATTTTAAACTTTTAAACAAATTACGTCACAATGAAAAAAATGGCGTCTGTAAATAAGTCACGGATATCTACCTCATAAATATCGCTTAATTGTATATTTTTTTGTTACTGTCAGATTTTCAACGTTATTTTAGATGATAAAAAATCAATCCAAACAAAAAAAATAAAAAATAAAAATGTTCTAAAGGGTAAATATATGAAAAAACAAAATCTCGACCACTCCTTGATGTCTGCAATTTCTGCATCGCGACCCTCGTTATATTACCATGTTTCACCCATAAAATCCCCCCCAAATCCGGCTGTGGCCATTCACAGCTATGTCTTGACACTCGGTGATACATGCTACATGGAGTTTTTGGATCGAAAAGACGTAAGTACGCGACAATATCTCGTTAAAATCATGGCGTCTTTAATTATGCTCTCGCCTGCTCCCACCTCCAGTTAGGGTTCTGCTGTTTAATTAATTAATTTTTTTTAAAAATGCCCTCCTGTTCAAAATGTTTCTTCCCTCAGAAAATTGAGATTTTAAGCTTTCCAATGATGTATCACACATGCATATTGTACAATTTTGAAATTTGGCCAAATTGGGGGTCTCAGAGTGGAACTTCAAGTCACCTGAGTGTTTTCGGCCATATACACACAATAGTTGTTGAGAATTTGAATTTATGTTGTCAATGAAGCCCGGCAATAAAAAATACACACATAGACAGAAATTCCTACAACTCTTATCAGAAAATGAAACCCATACTGTACACTAAATGTAGGTTGTTGAAAAACATTCAGTAAAGTGAGACACAACAGTTTGCTTTTGATGTGATAGCAGTTAATCTTGCTGTCAAAACACGTTTTAGATTTACACAGGCATACTTCCCGAAAGAGCTCTTGACTGCAGTAAACAGAATTGTCTGTCCCCAAGTGCTTACGACATGTCTTTCAGAGACAAAATGACCATCCAGTGTCGGTAAAGGTAAACTTCAAAGCGCTCTGTTGTTGCAAACAGATGTGCCGCTCAGTGCCAACTTTTGCACACCCGACGGCAAGGCGAAGTAATGGTAGCGGAATAATCAAAAGGTACCCTATGTTATTTAATTGATGGCCTCAGACATGAAGATTCTCTCTTAAAGAACATAAAATTTCTACATTTTATGCAGTCCTTCTGATATTCCTTTGATGAGAACATCTGTATTTAGAACTGGGGGTGGGAGGTGGTCCTTGGTCGGAAAGAGGAAGTACTCTCCGTTTTGAAGTTCAAGTGGCTGACATCTTAATTAGCGCTTGTCTGTTTCCTCCATCAACCATTAATCCACCATGGCCACATCAGTCACATTATTTGCTGGACAACAGACATGGAACCTTTGGTGGTGAAGTGGGGGGCAATGATAGGTCAAGAGGCTTTGCGGAGGCTGGGGGAAGGGGAAGGAGTGGAATCTTCCTGCCTTTGTAGTCACTTCTTTTAGAACAGTGCTGCCTTTTAGGTTTGTTTTGACAATTCACTCCCTCCCCACAAAACCACGATAGCTCAAAATTTAACATGAACACATACATACATCAACTAATGTTGGATTAAATTACTAATTTAGATAGCAACTTTTTAGTTTTTCATAATTTAAACATATGTACAAAGTAACATCTAAAGCAAAACATCATTGTTTAATTACTAGGGAAGAAATACTTCTGCTTTCATGATAATACTTTAGAGGTTATGACATGAGATGCGGTGAGTAGAAATTCCAGATTTGACTTAATTTTTTTTTTTTAGGATAAACAGCAATATACAGTATAATGCCTCTTTGGCTAGGTGGTAGCATAAGAGATGCCTTACTAGAGATACAGCTGTTCAAAGTACAGTGGGATGAAAAGGTATCTGAACGTTTTGGAATTTCTCACATTGATCTTTGTCAAAATCACACAGATGTAAAAACAGTGTCTACTTTAACTAAAACCACCCAAACGTTAAAAGGTTTTCATATTTTAATGAGGATAAAAGGCAAACAATGCCAGAGGGGGGAAAATAAGTAAGTGAACCCTCTGCCTAAGGAGACTTAAAGAGCAACTGAAACCATTTTTTTACCAAACAATTTAAGTCAGGTGTGTGCCCAATCACTGGTGAGTGGTTTAAAGCTGCTCTGCCCACGATAAAACACACACCTGAAAATAATTGTCTTGATGAGAATCGTCTGATGTCCATAATGGCTCGGTCAAAAAAAGCCGTCTGAAGAACTGTGAACAAGGATTGTTGATTTGTATAAAGCTAAAGCTGGGAAACCATCTCTAAAAATCTGGATGTTCATCAATCGACAGTCAGAGAAGTCTAAAAAAGGAGAGTTTAGCATTGTTGCTTCTCTCTCAAGGAGTGGCCGTCCACCAAAGATGACGCCAAGAGTTCAGCGCAGAATACTCAGAAAGTTAAAAAAGAACCCAAGAGTGTCTGCTAAAGATTTACAGAAATCAATGGCACAGTCCAATATCTCTGTGCACACATCCACTATATGTAATACTATGGCCAAGAATGGTGTTCATTGGAGGACTCCACAGAGGAAGCCACTGCTGTTTAAAAAAAACATTGTTGCTCGTTTATTGTTGGCAAAAAGGCACTCGGACACTCCACATAGGTTCTGGCAAAATATTTTGTGGACTGATGAAACCAAAGTTGAATTGTTTGGGAGTAACGAGTAACACAAAACGTCATGTGTGGGCGGAAAAATGAAACGTCTCACCAACATCAACACCTGTTGGAGACAGCATCATGATTTGGGGCTGTTTTGTTACCTCAAGGCCAAGACAGCCTGCAATCATTAATGGAAGAATAAATTCAAAAGTTTATTAGGATGTTTTTCAGGAAAACCTGAGACCGTCTGTCAGACAGTTGAAGCTAAAAAGAGGATGGATGCTCCAACGAGACAACGATCCAAAACACAGAAGTAAATCAACTTCAGACTGGTTTCAGAAGAACAAAATACACTTTGTGGAGTGGCCAAGTCAAAGTCTAGACTTAAACCCCATTGAGATGCTGTGGCATGACCTAAAGACAGCGATTCATGCCAGACATCCCAGGAATCTGATTGAACTACAGCAGTTTTGTCGTGAAGAATGGGCCAAGATGAGTCCTGGTCGATGTGCCAGACTGATCTGCAGCTACAGGAAGCGTTTGGGGGTGGCGTGGCTCAGTGGTAGAGTAGTTGGTTCTCCAACCCAGAGGCTCTGGGTTCGCGTCGATTAACTCGTCTAAGTATCCTTGAGCAAGATACTGAACCCCATGTTTATCCTGGTGCTGCCTCAGCAGTCAGTGGACGGCGATGTAGTGTAAAGCGCTTTGAGGGCCTTGAAAAACGGTGGAAAACCGCTATACAAGTATATCACAATTTTTAAGAAAGAAAAGAAGTTATTGCTGCCAAAGGGGGGGGGGGACAAAATATTAAATGTGATGGTTCACTTATTTTTTCCCCATTCTGTCATTGTTTGCATACTATCCTCATTATAATATGAAGACCTACAAATGTTTAGGTAGTTTTTGTTAAAGCAGACACTGTTTTTTCATCTGTGTGATTTTGACAAAGATCAGATCACATTTGATGGTGATTTTAGGTGAGAAATTCTAAAAGGTTCAGATACTTTTTTCTACCACCATACTGTACCATAGAGAAATAGGTTTATAAGTTGTCAGTGTTCACTGCGATTCCTCCATGACAGTTTTGTTTCAGCTAGGGATGTCCAGATCGCATATTTTTGCACCCGAGTCCGAGACACCGGATTTTGAGAATCCGCCGATACAGAGTCCTGATCTGATACCGTAAAAAAGTTCATAAAAAAAACAAAAAACAAAAACTCACGCTCCCACTGTGCCGTTTTCATAATGTGAATTATTTTAAAACAAGAATAACGTAGAAAAATGCTAGTCTTTATTCAATGCTTCATTGAGTGAGTCCACTCAAATCCGCTCATGCTGCTGAGAACAGCCTCTCACTTACACAAGAAGTTACCACAGCACTCTACAGCTAGTGTGTTACAAGCTGAACGATGATTGACACATACAGTATGCCTTTGATCGTAGAGCTACAGAGCCTTCACTTGTCAGATAAAAGCTGCAAACCTGTCAATCATTGTTAACTTTAAGTAGAAAACTCTAGCTGGCTGCTGACCAAGAAAAGCAGCAGGTGGGATAGTGAGAGGCTGTACGAGCACGAAGCAGAAAAAAATTAATATATATTTTTTAAATTGAAAACTCAATCTTTTTTACCCAATTCAGATCCTCTGAAAAATGGCACAATCGGGACATCCGTTGTTTCAACAGAGAACGTAGCAACGATAGAAAGATTCTGGATAGACAGTAAGGTAATTATTGTTCTTCAGCTTTTCTTTCTCCGCAAATAATACATTCTCCGTGAGTTCTTTTTGTTTGTTTCACTCTACATCACTGTCTTTCTGTCCATCATGAATCGTTTTATCTACAGGAGCAGGATTGAACAGACATATTGGGGTAAATCTTGAGCACCAGATCCTTGGATTCTTCTCGGTAGAGCACTGCCAGAGGACTCATCCTCTCTGGTACGCAGCAGGGCTCCGGAACCCCGGAAATAATCCCAACAGCTCGCACGATGCTTTGGATAGTGGCATGGTTCGAAGGCCTCGTCACCTGGTAATATAGAAGAGTTAATGTGGCTAAAATCCAACAAATAAGACAGAGCCAGTGTTGTTTTAGTCAACAATGACAATAATGAAAATATTTTGTCAACAAACAATTTTTTCATGACAATGACGTCACGATGACAAGCTAAGACAATAACGACACCGATGCCAGTTTTCGTCTGATGAGATGACATCGAAACGAAAACGCGACATAGTTTCTGTCATATATTCTCAACACGGGACATTTTCTTATTGTACGTGGAGTACGTCATCTTGCATCTCAGTAGTGTTTGGATCGTGTCACTCATGTAAGATGTGCTTCACCTCTCCCACCTCACTGGAGTTTAGGTTGCGTCTAGAGCACAGGTTCTTAACTGGGGTTCGGTGAGTAAGCCTCAGGGTTGGATGAAGGGTAAGAAACGCAGAGCCCTATTTTATACGCTGACTAAATCTATGCAAAGTGGCATTTTAGACCAGGTTTTGGACTGGTTTGCACTCAATTTACAGGATTTATTCCATTTCTTTCAACTGCTAGCCCTCTACCGAATTGGGGGAGAAATTGGTTTGCTCAGTGGAAGGTTGACTGACACTTAGTATGAGGAAGTATAACAACCCTACAGACAACGTGAACTGCATAGATACATAGACTTCATAATGATACTAACGGGTTGGATTCGACTTTCACTGCGCCACACCTTCAAGTAGGGGGCCATCCCACAATCCGCTTCAATTATTCGCAGTCGGTCGCAGCGACAAATGGATGAAAGCTGCACCGCATACAAACAGGAAGGATTGTCTCAGGAGTGATTTTTTTTTCTTGGATTCATGGTAATTATTGTATTTTTTGTTTTTCACACTAATTTTCAATGTAAAAAGCTCTTTGCTGTAAGGCTGCCACCACATTGTCTAACAGACTAGCATCATTCTTATACATATTTACGTACAATTAATGCTAACTGCACATTTTTTTTTTTTTTTTGCATTTAACCAAGAATCGAGACTGTTTTACGTCCACATTAGGGATGCAACGATACAGTTAAGTCACGGTTTGGTATGATTTTCGATACGAGGGACACGATTTTCGATTCGATTCAATACATGTAATGCTCTGAAACAAAAAAATACAAGTGTTATTTTTGTTGTTGTTTTTTATTTTGCTAACTAGCAAAAATAACAACGCCATCATATAAACATGCATCACAGTGCATAATATTTATGTGCTTACTTCTTACTGATCTGAAGAAATTTTGTGTAAAAGTGCTGAGAACAATCTTTACTGCGGGGCACACTGTTGATTGCTATTACTCTCACATGAGAAAAACATCCTATTTGTGGTCCGAGTCCATCTGTGTTACGTACTGACTTATTTATAATATTTGCAGCATTATCTATAGTCACTGGTATGGATTGATTTGGCCTGCTTAACTTCCACTCAGTCATGGCGGTTTTTAATTTATCGATGTAGTATATGGAGTACGCGTCCCATGATCACTCGGGGCTCACGCAGCTAATGGCATGGGACTTGGGGGAGGGTCTAACGTAGCACATCTAGGTTGCTATTTGATGATATGTAGTATGTGCGTGCGAGTGTTGTCAGGCATTAAAAAAGTTAACAAATGCCACAGAAGGTACGTCTGCTCATTACTGCACAACACCAGCATTTGGCAATCGACTTTCATAAACAGGACGAGTTTAAAGTACAGTGCTCTTAATTTGCCACTCATTGTTCATCATGTCACCGTGAGATAGCTCTCATGGTCACCCCGGGGTGTCGAGCTGTCTATTGCCAAAGCGAGGTTGTTCGTAGCAGCCAAGTCGGCAACAATATATATTGGCGGACTTAGTGTCCGTAAAGACTGTCTTTGTTAAATATGTTCGCGTCAGCTCACCCAAAATGCTGCCAAATAATGGATCTGTACGACATTGAAGCCGCCTCGTGCACCACACCTTCCACCTTTCGGCAGTTTTGGGGAGGAGTGAAGGAGGGGGGCAGCTAGCGGCAGAGTTAGTTTTTTCAAGGCAAAGCTGCGCCGGAAATTTTAGCGAGAGAGACGACAAAAATAAATTCGGAAAATACATTTTGGGAGCTTTTCATTTGGATCGAATGTTTTTGCGTATTGAATCGAAGAAGGCGTATCGAGCGGTTCAATATAAAACCAAGTATTATGGCATTCTTAGTCCATGTCTATAAAGAATTCAGGGATTTAAGCATTTATTCACAAGAATTTTCACCGGAAAAGCTCTGTTTACATATGGCGGACGCCACATTGACTGACACATTAGCATCGTACTTCGACATATTTATGTAAAATAAATGCTAACTGCACTTATTTTTTTTGTGTTGCTTTTAACCAAGAATCAAGACTGTTTTACGTCCATATCTAGAAAGAATTCAGGGATTTAAGCATTTATTCACAAGATTTTTCACTGGAAAAGCTCTGTTTACATATGCCGGCCGCCACATTGACTGACAGACCAGCATTGTACTTCGACATATTTACGTAAAATAAATGCTGACTGCACTTTTTTTTTTTTTGCTTTTAACCAATAATTGAGATTGATGATTGTCCATATCTTGAAAGAATTCCCGGATGTAGGCATTTATTCACAAGCATTTTCAACGAAAAAGGCTCTTTGTCTGTGATTCCACTCGGTCAGCTTTGACTGCCATGCCAACAATGCAGGCCCCCTATTAATCGGCTCCGCGCCCCGTCAATATCATTATGAAGTCTATGGTAAATAATTTAAAAAAAGGAGAAGACACTCACATGTGAGCTGGGAGGGGTGCGTGCAACCAGACAGTGCTACGTGCAGGCTAACTACATATCAAATGACACACATTGTGGTCATGTGACGGAAACTATGGCGCATTTTCGTTTCCTTCTCGTTTCATCAGACGAAATCTTGCATTTGTGTCGTTATGTTTTAGTCTAAGACAAGTTTTTAGCTCGTTATCGTCCCATCAGTGTAATGAAAAAAATTGTTCGGTGAATGCACCTGTGAAACTTGTGGGGTTCGGTACCTTTCGCAAGGTCAAGAACCACTGGTCTAGAGCTTGGCTTCGCTCCATCTTGCTTGTTTTGGAAACGCGGTAAGATTTGTTTTCTTGGCAAGCGAGAACATGCAATGCTGCTTTAGCCTTTAAAGGTCTGTGCTGAGTGATCATCAGACGATAAATGTAATTTTTGGCATTAGCATAGCATTCGCGTGAGCTTCAGAATGGCGAGCGTCCACTTAAAACACTGGCCAGTCCAAAGCAAAGATACTTGGCTTTTCTGGTCAGTAAGTCTAGTGGAGAGCCAGGTGGTGAAATGGCATTTAGCTATTTGCCCACTCCAGCTATTTTGTTTGGTAAATGAGCAATTACTGAGGGGAAAAAAACACACTTCCCAGTGTTAAATACTTGAACTCTTTTTTTTTTTTTTTACAGACAGCTCGTGGTTTCACATAATGTATTGACGAGACACGGGGCGTGGAGCCGATTAATAGGGGGCCTACATTGTGGGCGTGGCCGTCAAAGCTGACCGAGTGTTCTTTATATTTCTCATAATTCTTTATAGATATGGACGTAAAACCATCTCAATTCTTGGTTAAAAGCAAAAAATAAAAATAAAAAAAATAAAGTGCAGTTAGCATTTATTTCACATAAATATGTCGAAACATGATGCTCGTATGTCAGTCAATGTGACGGCTGCCATATGTAAAACAGAGCTTTTCCGGTGAAAATTCTTGAGAATAAATGCTTAAATCCCTGGATTCTTTACAGATATGGACGTAAAACAGTCCTGATTCTTGGTTAAAGCAAAAAAATATGTGCAGTTAGCATTTATTTTACGTAAATGTGTCGAAGTACGATGCTAGTCTGTCAGTCAATGTGGCGGCCGCCATACGCAAACAAAGAGCTTTTCCAAGTGAAAATTCTTGTGAATAAATGCTTAAATTCCTGAATTCTTCATAGATATAAAACAGTCTTGATTCTTGGTGAAAAGCAAATTTAAAAAAAAACAGGCAGTTAGCATTTATTTTACGTAAATATTGCGAATTATGACACGATACGGTAGCGGTTAATTTCTCCCATTGATTTTTTTCACAGCATTTCAAAATGCACGCATTGTAGGAAAATATAATAAATACCCCTCGATCAAATCATTCCTGTGACAATCCTTCCTGTTAGTATGCGGTACAGATTTTGTACTTTTTCAACCTAAATACGGCGTTGGATCCCTGCATGTGTTGGCTAACTGCGACCGACTGTGAATAACTGAAGCAGACTGTAGGAAAGCCTCCTACTTGAAGGCGTTGCGCAGTGGTTGACGGATATGACCAGTCAGTACAATTATGAAGTCTATGCTTTGCATATTTTTGGACAAAAACTTTTGAATTTTACAGACGAAAACATCATGAGTAACTGTTGACTAAAACTAGACGAAATTTGCATGAGATTTAATCGACTAAAACTAGATGAAGACAAACACATTTTGAAATGACTAAAACTAATAAGTATAAGTAAGACTAACACATCATTTAAAAGAGCTGCCAAAACAACATTGGACAAATCTGGCTAATCCAGTATTTGTGTTCTTACCTTAGACATGGGGAATCCACATGTGCCTGAGCAGTAATAGGCATTAAATGCTTTGGGTGCTATGACCCACTCACTCCAGCCAATGTCTGCAAAATCCACTCTGAGGTTCTTTCTCGAGCAGCTGTGGTGCTGAGTGCCTCCCCACTGCTTTCTTCTGGCCTTGCGCATTGTTTCATCATCGAAATTCAACACAGGTGAGCGGGAGTGATGAGCACTTCCCTTATTGTGCTTTTTTACATCGCCAGCCTCATGTTTGTGCTCTAACCTTCGACTATCCACCAACTGGGTGAGTCTTTCTTTGTGTCTTCTCACATCTTCCGACTTAGACCTGTTTGGTGTTCTTTCTGATGCTTCTTTATTATTTCCTCCCCTTCCTTGATGACCTCCTTCCTCATGGCTCTTTCTTTTCTTTTCCTGCTTCCCGGAGTGTTTTGGTTTGATGGCTGGGTACCATGAGCTCTCCCAGAGGTCGTCCTTCCTGTATCCATCAGACCTGTAGTCAACCTCAGGCAACTCATTGTTCTGAATGGAGTCTGGGAGAAAAGTGACTTCCCTCCTCACCCGTGCTTTGAACTCTGGGGAGAAATCGGCTCCATGCAAGTGGTTGGGGGACTGCGAGGTTTCTCCAACCTCAGAGAACGGGTCATACCTCTGAAGACTTGGCGACACGCTGTTAGGTTCTGCCAAGGCTAGGTCATCTGCATAGATTAACAGGTAGGGCAATCGGAACTCCTCTGCTTTCCTCGGGTATTGCTGACCTAAGTCCAACTCCACTGACACTAGGCGATGACCCTTGTCCCTCGCCTCCTTTATGACCTGGGTCACGTCTTTCATCTGCCACACCCCTCTCCTGTGGGGGTGGAAGGTCACATTGCCTAGGAATGACCCAACTGACCCAAAACTGACTCCCGACTCTGAGGAGACAGCACGAAGGAGAAGCCTGACAGACGGGGATGGCTGCGTGGCAGAGGACCGGCAGGATGTGCTCTTGAAGCGTTTGCAGAGCCATGCTTTTGGAGGGAGCCGTCCTAGCAGGAAGTGGAATGTGGCTGACAGGATGACCTCAGAGTCCTGGAGTGCTGTCAGGTTTAGGTGGTACACTGTCCTGAGGTCAGATGGCGCTGCAAAGACAGTCCATCAATCAGTATGCATGCCAATGTCACACTCTCAATACTTAGTAGTCTTTTTGATATTAAAACCAACATTTCTACGTACAACTAGTACTTTTGGGATCAATTATTACATTATCACTGCTGCTTCATAATGTTCAAATCATCTTGAAATGAAGCGTATATTTTAGATTACATTGATACCTCGACATACAATCACATCGACGTACGATCCATTCGATAGCCGACATAAAATTTTATTCGTCAAATGCAGTGTTGTTAACAACGGCGTTAGAGTATAACGGCATTACTAACGGCGTTATTTTTTTAATACGTGAGTAATCCAATTAATTACTTTTCTCATCTTTGCAACACCGTGAACGTTACTAAGGCCGGAAAGACGTGAGTTACTATGCGTTACTATATTGGTTGAATGACGCGAGAAAAGTCTGAGAGAGATGGACTCACGGAGACGAGAGAGCAGAGCAGGAGTGGGAAGGAGGCAAGGGAGTTGTGACGCTGTTGCAAATGTGATGCTAGGTGGCTCCAATAATACCTGACTGTAGCCGATAGCCTACAAACTACGCCCACATGATGCTACTGTAGATATCACATATATAGAGAACTAGATGCAAATGACAGACACGGCGGCATTAGCAATATGTATAAAGAACTAGATGCGTTAGTAAGCAGCTGCCATCTTAAAGCAGTAGACTTCTCAGGAAGGCTCTGTTGTACAGAACCTTCCTACCGTACCTAAGTAACTCTTTATCTAAAATGCTCCTAAATCAGCGAAATCTTGACTTAAATCTATCTTTAAATGATGAAACAGTTTTAAAACGTACACATGTCGAAGGTAGACGGAAGGGAACTAATGTAATAATGGGAGCAATTTTAACAACTTTAATGATTGATTCACAACATTAAATAACTTCCACACATAGCAAAGGTTACAATCTAATTATCGCAATATCCGCAATACCCCTGTGTCTAGTTATGTTTAGGGTAAAGAATTGGGCTAGGGCCATTTGTCCCAAAAACCCTTTAAACTTCACATTGTGTGACCTGTTTTTTTAGGGTTAGGGTTTTTCAAAATTATCCCCAGTTACTTTGCCAAGTAACTAATTACTCTTACATTCAGGTAACTGAGTTATGAGCGCATTTACTTTTTGGGAGAAGTAATTTGTAACTGTAATTAATTTTTAAAAGTAAGATTAACAACACTGTCTCGACCTCTGACGACAGGCTCGAAATACAACGATTTATGACAGCGTCGCAATTTCATTGATTCCCGCAAGACGGACACATGGCGGATTCATTACATAAGTTAATTATTCATATTGTTATTTTTCTGATTTGTATTTACAATTTATTTGTTATGCTATGTGTAATTGCTATTTGTAATTTTACCAGCTGTATTTATTTAGGATTTAGCTTAGGTTTTTGGGCTGTGGAACAAATTTATCGAAATATAATGTACTGTTATAGGAAAATCGACATACGACCATTTCGACTTACAAACCAGGTCCTAAATTCTTAATATTTGTTTGTAGAGGTACCACTGTATTAAGAATGCGCCATATTATCGGTGATTTTTTAAAAAAAAAAAAACTGACTTTGGCTTCCAACAAGTTAAGACATCTGCCAATGTAACACGTGAGAATTGTATCAAAGCTAGCTTTTATATCTTACTGAAATTATCATTTTTAAGGGTTCGTATTAAGTTTGATGAGATCAAAGATTTTTTTTTGCAGTGTAAAATCAGACTTACAGTACATATCTGTAGGGGAAAAAAACACACTTGACCATAATATATAACAATCAAATGAAAAACATAAGAATAGCAGCAACTCTCTCTGTCTATCTGTCTCTCTCTCTGTCTATCTGTCTCTCTCTCTGTCAGTCTCTGTCTGTCTGTCTGTCTGTCTGTCTGTCTGTCTGTCTCTCTCTCTCTCTCTCTCTCTCTCTCTCTCTCTCTCTCTCTCTCTCTCTCACTAAATTGTATTTTTTATGTTTTGTCAAACATCATAATACACTTTCTGATAATTGGATTTAAATACACACAATATTTATTTAGAAAAAATACAAACGGTATCCTACTGGAACATATTGTTTTGCCACTGAAAGGTGCTTCCATGTTTTTGTTTTAACATGGCCCAATCAGTCAATATTTGTTTTATATTTTCCAACACTCTTGAAAGTTAGTTTTGGACATGTTCACTGTTATGGGGAAAAAAGAGTTTTGCGTCATGATGATGATTAAAAAATGTTTTCCAAAACAGGGATGAAATTGTGCCTTGCAACGGGGCCTCATCTGAACTTTAGTTCTGACTGTTCATAAAGACGCAAAGACGGGTTCACTGTGACAGGAAAAAAAAGTTTTGCATCAGTATGATGATAAAAATCTTTTCCAAAACAACAGAGCCTCGTCTGAACTTTAGTTTTGACTATAAAAGTTGCAATGAAGAATATGCAAGCAATGTTCCTTCTAATTTTTTCTCTAAATTTTTCTGAGCAGACACGTAAGCTCCATGAGCATAATGAGAACCACTGTGAGTAGCATCAGATGTGTATGCTGTGGCCACACACCAGTATAACAACTGCTCAAAACTTTGCACGTGTTTTATTTTATGTAATATTTCAATCTAATAACGTTCAGTGAAACACCATGGTCCTACACCAACCCCTACGCCGTTGAAGAACAAGCAAATCTTCTCCTACTTTGACGCTGTGCACCTTTGGAAGAACATCGACAGCAGCTTCCACAACAACGGCTGTATGGTGCTGCCCAGGTGTCCTGGGGCTGAAGTAAGTGGTCATCATTATTCAGTTTATAAAAGAGATGAATCAAAAAACCTATCTTTCTAAAACAAACATGTTTTTTAGGAGCCAGAGAGGATGAGGACAGCCCGATTCTCGAGCCGGAAGGTGCTGGCCAGGTGGGAGAACTACAAGTCTGTCAAGGTACTACAAGTTGACTCAGAAGGTGCTGGCGCGCTCTTCGATCGAGAAACAGAGCGTCGGGCTCATAATGGCAGTCGTCAAACCCAACACGGTCGCACGGGCAAGGAGGAACACAGGGACACACAGGGCCGACATCCTGGAGATGTTCCAGAGGACAAGGGAGACCTGGAGACCGGCCGGGCGGTCCATCTCTCCCCGTGGCCTACATGGTGTCTTTTGCAATGTCGCTGTGGGACTCCCTGATGTGCAGGAAGCGCAAGAGCACCTACTGGAGTTCCTGGCGGTCCCTCTTCAACTTCAGAAGTGAGGAAGAACAAGGCCTTGGAGTGGCCGGCCAGCAGGAAAAGGAGCAGAGTCGAAGAGGGGAGAAAGGAGACGGCAAGGAACAGAGACTTGTACAAGTCCAGGTGACCAGAAAACACAAGGCATAGAAAAAGACTATGTGATTGCTGGAAGACGAGGCTCACATCCTGGTAACACCACATGGATTATTTGCACTGCCTGAATTTTAGGACTATTTCATATGCATTTTATATTTACGTTAATTTAGATTTCATACTTGCACGTCACTTTTGAGATTTTAACTTATACTGCACTGAAAAGTGATGCTCCACAATTTCATTGTATAACTGTATAATGATAATAAAGGGCTATTCTATTCTATAATAAGTTGTGATTGTATATAGAATTTATTAATAATCTATTTAGATATTATTTATAATTCATTCTGCATGTTTTCATCAGTTATTAAGTTTCTGATGTTAAATTGAGTGATTTATTAGCTGTTGAAAACAAAAAAAATTAAGTTGCTATTTTGGTCAAAAACTTATATATGTTAAATATTGCTATTGATCCTGAAAATATAGGTGATTATCTCTGCATTTGGTGATTTTTGTGCATCTAGTGTAAAGTCTGAGAATTTTATAGCCATTTTAAAGTGCCTGTGACACGAAAAAGCATGTTTATTTCATAATACACGCGGTATTTTATGGTCCTGAATGATATGGACCGCTTGGATGTGTGTGGAAGCGATCGCTATATTTATTTAGTTTTTTGAATCCCGCGCCAGGAAAATGAGTGACTTCCGGCTTCGGTCTTGCATTAAGGAGGAGGGCGCTGTGACGTGTACGGTAGAAGACGTCCTCTTCACGCTACAGTGTACTGTTGTGTATGAGGACGAAGGATTCAGCTGATTTTGCGGAGTAATACGTTTATTTTTCGCATCACGCCAGCCAAACGGCTGCGGAAAAATCATTCTGTATGAGGGAGAGGCATATGCGCCTTTTTGGAGTTTCAAAAGGTTCCCATTCACCGTGGATATTTACTGTGGGACCATTGGACTTACGATGAAGTGAGTAAACATCTTGTTTTGTATTATGTCAAATAAGAATGCAGCGATTACAAAGTAAACACTACAAACTTCCTTTAAATGAAGGACTACTTACGTTTGATCATTGATAGGCATGTAAAAAGCTCTCCTAATGCATTAGCAGCAGCATGTTAGCTGCGTTAGCTCCAGCCAACCTCCTCCGGGGAACGAAATGTAAATTGCTCTCCGCCGGGCGGTTTGCCGATCCGCTAAGACATTCGACAACCGGGTCGTCATGTCAAATAATCCAGGATAGCTATGTGTGATTTTCCGCTTTGAAGACTTTGAAACATCACTCGGTTCGGGTTAGCATGTCGGCTAGCTGTCACGCCTTCTGGTTTGTTTACATTCTCCGAAGCCGGGGAAGGGAAATGACATATGTCCGATTTAGGTGTTATAAAATATCGTTCGGGAGGTGCGACAGTAAAGGTGAAGTCGACAGTTTTGACCATTATGGAGTAATTTTGCCATGTCGTCCTGAATAAATGCATTTTTATTATTTCATATTCCATTCAGCACAAGACTGTTATTTGTCATGACCATGCCATTTATTTAGCAATTGGGGAAAATACTTGGATAAAAAGAGTATCCTGTAAAAATATTGAAGTAAAGAGACAGAAACAATGACATTTTGCCGCTCTCTTCGTCGCGTTTTCCTCGTTGTGAATAGTTCCCCCTCAACGGGCTGACTGGTCCTTCTCAAGCCATTTATATAGCTATTGGGGAAAAATACTTGGGTAAAAAGAATATCCTGTAAAAATATTGGAGTAGAGAGACTGAAACAATGACATTTTGCGGCTTTCTTCGTCGCGTTTTCCTCGTTCTGAATAATTCCCCCTCAATGGGCTGAATAGTAAAATCGATGAGCCAAGTCTACCCCTGACGTCATCCACCTGTTGGGGACGCTAAAGCCCTATAATGGTAGGCGTGGCTAACCGGCAGATTAAAAGACTAATTTCTCGTCATCTGTGCTTTGCTAAATTGTTGTATATAGTCGAATCGTCTCAAAATATGATTCTAATTCACATAATAATGACATTTTAGACTTTTTTTCTCGTGTCATATGCTCTTTAAGTTTTGTTATACTTATATAAAAAAATATTAATCAGGATTTTATAAGGGAACGACTTTGAATTTTTTGATGCCGCTGCTCATGGAAACTCATATATGGCTAAGGTAGGTGCCTGTTTTGGTTTTATGTCGGTAGCATCTTTGGTTTTGAAAATATTTGAATTTGAATTTTTTGAAAATAGGCCCCCTACGGATCGGCCTTGTTACCCGTGTACTGTCAAGTATTATGAAGTCTATGGATACGCTACTGGAGCTGAAATTACCGAAGACAGCGGGAGAAAGCCGATCTGGAGGCCGTAATGTTGGTTGAAAGCTTGGCGAGGCTCCAGATCTCTGTTGTCTGAAATCACATTCTTGTATGCTATTTTTCGAATAGTTTTATAAATTGTGATTTATTGACCTGTTTTGCACATGCAACAATCGTTTTAAATAAAACAAGAAAATGAATCATGTTGTCCAAATGTTTTATTGCGATCAATATCTGCAATAAAAAAGAATTACATACAATTTTTGTTTATATGTACATACCTTGTAGTATTTTCTTACATAGACTTTTCCTTGTAACAACAAAATCTGTGCAGCCCTTTTGCATTCGGCAAATGTAATATAATTTGTAATTTTACCTCATTTCAGTCACTCAAGTGGCTGGCTTATAAATCTACACCTCTCGTCAACACAGGCTGACAGGTTGTTAAAATTTTGTCCATGAATAATCAACAAAGTGATAAGAGCAATCATACAATCTCATCTACGTCTCATCTATGTCGTGCTGAATCCATTTTTGGAGATTCTGTGGGTTCCTCTGGCTTGATTTTGCAGTTTTAACTTCTTAACAGTCAACACACTGCTTACGTCAACCGCAATTCATGTTGTTCTTTCTAAACCGGAATTTCGCAGCAGACATTTTCCAAGATGGCACCGCCCATATTTCGCTCAAGAAACTTTTCTATATTAGTCTAATTTGCCTAAAAAAAGTCCGCTAGCTTAAATGGTACGAATGCTAACGTATTTACAATTCTCATAGCAAAGCACACACACACATACAGTAACTCCAGAAACTGAAGCTGTAAACTTAATTATAAATGCATACACAAACACATATTAGCTGAAACAACATACAGCCTTATGTGGGCCAATCAGAGCGCAGCTATCCTTTATCCATAGACCGCTGAGTCTACTTCTCAGTCATACAAGGCGACAGCACTGCCACCAGAGGGCAATGTATCCTTCATCATTAAACAAAATACAATACTTTTTTATTTTTTGAATAATTTGTTTGAGATTTAGGGGTACTTAAAGGTTTAATTTCGATTCACGCGGAAATTCGCGTTACGTCCCCAAAATACGAACGGAACTTGTCTGTAACCTGGGGAATACCTGTAATTGATTTGGCCCACTTAAAATGAAAAAGACAAAAATCTCGTTGTTCACGAGATGTGTATTATGTTATATGTGAGAGCAACACTGTCAATGCAATGATTGGCATGTAGCATAAGTGATGTGAAGTTGTGAACTCTATCGTATTATTGACTAGACTCCGGTTGTTCATTGAGTTACGTTGCAAAATGGTGCAGAAAACAATTTTGTTGGTCTAATTAACTAGATTATATTTGTTGTAAAATTAATTAATACTGTAGTGTATGTAAAGATTGGCAGTGGAATGTGACTTCAGTAAATCAGTACAGGAGTGTAGCGAGCTTTTTACTCTTTATTTTTCTCCGTACACACCCGAGTCATGCACCTCACACATACAGTGCCTTGCAAAAGTATTCGGCCCCCTTGAATCTTGCAACCTTTCGCCACATTTCAGGCTTCAAACATAAAGATATGAAATTTAATTTTTTTGTCAAGAATCAACAACAAGTGGGACACAATCGTGAAGTGGAACAACATTTATTGGATAATTTAAACTTTTTTAACAAATAAAAAACTGAAAAGTGGGGCGTGCAATATTATTCGGCCCCTTTACTTTCAGTGCAGCAAACTCACTCCAGAAGTTCAGTGAGGATCTCTGAATGATCCAATGTTGTCCTAAATGACCGATGATGATAAATAGAATCCACCTGTGTGTAATCAAGTCTCCGTATAAATGCACCTGCTCTGTGATAGTCTCAGGGTTCTGTTTAAAGTGCAGAGAGCATTATGAAAACCAAGGAACACACCAGGCAGGTCCAAGATACTGTTGTGGAGAAGTTTAAAGCTGGATTTGGATACAAAAAGATTTCCCAAGCTTTAAACATCTCAAGGAGCACTGTGCAAGCCATCATATTGAAATGGAAGGAGCATCAGACCACTGCAATCTACCAAGACCCGGCCGTCCTTCCAAACTTTCTTCTCAAACAAGGAGAAAACTGATCAGAGATGCAGTCAAGAGGCCCATGATCACTCTGGATGAACTGCAGAGATCTACAGCTGAGGTGGGAGAGTCTGTCCATAGGACAACAATCAGTCGTACACTGCACAAATCTGGCCTTTATGGAAGAGTGGCAAGAAGAAAGCCATTTCTCAAAGATATCCATAAAAAGTCTCGTTTAAAGTTTGCCACAAGCCACCTGGGAGACACACCAAACATGTGGAAGAAGGTGCTCTGGTCAGATGAAACCAAAATTGAAATTTTTGGCAACAATGCAAAACGATGTTTGGCGTAAAAGCAACACAGCTCATCACCCTGAACACACCATCCCCACTGTCAAACATGGTGGTGGCAGCATCATGGTTTGGGCCTGCTTTTCTTCAGCAGGGACAGGGAAGATGGTTAAAATTGACGGAAGATGGATGTTCCTGTATTTGGCTGCATTCTGGAAGAAAACCTGTTGGTATCTGCACAAGACCTGAGACTGGGACGGAGATTTATCTTCCAACAGGACAATGATCCAAAACATAAAGCCAAATCTACAATGGAATGGTTCAAAAATAAACGTATCCAGGTGTTAGAATGGCCAAGTCAAAGTCCAGACCTGAATCCAATCGAGAATCTGTGGAAAGAGCTGAAGACTGCTGTTCACAAACACTCTCCATCCAACCTCACTGAGCTCGAGCTGTTTTGCAAGGAAGAATGGGCAAGAATGTTAGTCTCTCGATGTGCAAAACTGATAGAAACATACCCCAAGCGACTTGCAGCTGTAATTGGAGCAAAAGTTGGCGCTACAAAGTATTAACGCAAGGGGGCCGAATAATATTGCACGCCCCACTTTTCAGTTTTTTATTTGTTAAAAAAGATTAAATTCTCCAATAAATTTTGTTCCACTTCACGATTGTGTCCCACTTGTTGTTGATTCTTGACAAAAAATTAAAATTTTATATCTTTATGTTTGAAGCCTGAAATGTGGCGAAAGGTTGCAAGGTTCAAGGGGGCCGAATACTTTTGCAAGGCACTGTATATACAATCATGGTGTAGTAACCATTCAATTAACCCCTAATTTGTGCCGGATCCTGCTGGAACAAGATCCGGCACCTCTTGATTTTGGCCTCCCTGTGTTCCTGGACTTATTTAGGCAGATCCGGCACCTCTCATGTATAGAAAATAATAATAATATAAAAACTTTTTTTTTTTTTTTTTTTTAAATGTATAAAATAAAATAATAATATGCATACATTTATTTACAGAACGAATCCCAAGATTTGAATGTTGTCTATAAAAATTTAACGTCATTTGAAAGAGTCGGAGATTTGCTGATGCACGGAAAAGATGGACCAACAAATCACGCCGCTGACATTACAAAAAAAAAAAAAAAGGGGGGGAAATTGCGGCCTCTGGGGAACAAGCAGCCAGGATCAAACGGTATTTCAACATGCTATAAAGACAGTTGCATTTACTGTCTTTTTTCAAAAAGAAGGAAGATGGTTCAAAACGAGTCAGAAAAGCAACAACCAGCGATGTGGGCAGCTGCAGCAATCCCGTGCTGAGAATAGCCTAAATAATTATAAATTGTTGTCATAACATTTATACAATGAATATTATCTGAAATTGAGTCCCACAGCATGGCAACTGGTCATTTGCGTGTTGTTTTCAGAACCATTTTCTGCGTATGTTATGGGACTTGTGCCCGTCTCGTCATCACTGCGCTGTCAAATGTACTTTGCGTTCCGGCACCTTATGATTTACAAATTAAGCACTGGTAGTAACCCACCAATAGGAGTGTCACGTTGCCGTATCGAACGCACCAATAGGAGCGTCGCGTTGCCATATCGAACGCACCAGTAGGAGTGTTGCGCTAACACATCACTGCGGTGCCGACAGTAGTCCTAGTGATGCTACAATCCGTTTCTGCTGAAATTTGTTTTGTGCACTGCATAGATTTGCTTGTGCGCTGAGTAGGTGCAAGTAGTGCGCGATTGAGGGAACATTGGATGCGAGATGTATAAATCGATAACAATTATGCTTCACACAATTTGAAGTGGTGCAATTACACACGTTCCCTTGTTAAAGCCTGTGTCACCCGAGCAGACTGAGTGGCTGGGACGTGACTGCAGAAGCCTCTCTGTAAGAGGAAACAGACTCTGGGGGATGTGGGTGGCAGGGGTGGAGGTTGAAGCGGGGAGCTCTCCAGATTCATGATGAACATTAACTTCAACAGCAGACTTATTGTTCATTGTGTAAGAGTTCAGCGGAAGTATGGACTGACTCAGGAGATATACATTACCTCAGATTCAGCCTGCATATGGAAATGCTTACCTCAAGCTTCGCTCTAAGCCTTTTAATACAGCCTGCACCCTCTGCCCATGCAGGCACCGCGACACAATCGACTGTTTTAACAGCTCTTTCATTGTTGTGAAAAGTCCCTCACATCTCTCCTTAGATTACACTAGGCCATCGCAGTCAAAATACGCGCCTGTTATGTTACGCTACGTGAGAAGTACATGGGATATAAATGAGTTATAAAAACAGCATCAGATGTGCTGTGACTAAGCTCCCCCTTGGCACCGGGATGTGGAGTCACACACGTCCTGGAGCCACAACACAAACACACGACCCATGACAATGACACTCTGAGGCGCCACTCTACGGTTTGACTAGACATAATGTCGGTCATGGCTTGCAGGGTATCACAGGCGTTTTTTTCTTCCTGAGGGGAATGGATCGGACCCTCAAAGAGGGGAGGCAGCTGCGGCAGGGTGTCGGCATCATTTAAATGCATTCTCAGACTGTTCCAAAACAATAACACCTATTTAGAGTGCCTGGCTGAATCCTGGTGCACCAGTGATCTTGGAACATAAACTGCCAACCTGGCCATAAAATGAGCTACACTTTAACAAATAAATGAGTTCCAATGCAACAAACTACCTAAAAATTTAGCTCAGTTTGCGATAGGGGTGTGACAATATATCAAAATGGTGATATATCGCGATACTTTGTAGGTGAGGTACACAGAGGTTCAAACCCCTCGTTTGCGAGATATAATTGTAATTGTACCGGATAAAGCGGTAGGTAATGGATGGATGGAACCTATTTAAAGTGCCTATAACAGGATAATAAAAGTCTTAAATAGCATTATGTTAATTAGAATCATATTTAAGGCGATTCAACTATATACAACAATTTGGCAAAGCGCAGATGACGAGAAATTAGTCTTTTAATCTGCCGTTTAGCCCATGCCTGTCATTATAGCGCTCTAGCGTCCCCAGCTGGAGGATAACGTCGGCAGGGTCACGATTTCATCTGAGTTAGAATTCAGCCCATTGAGGGGGCATTATTCAGAACGAGGAAAATGCGACGAAGAGAACCGCAAAATGTCATAGTTTCAATCTGTCTACACCAATATTATATTATAATATTTTTATCTTAAGTACTTTTCCCCAATTGCTAAATAAATGGAATGGTCATGACAAATAACAGTCTTGCGCTAAATTGAATATGAAATATTAAAAATGCATTTATTCAGTACGACATGGCAAAATTACGCCATAATCATCAAAACTGTCGACTTCTTGCACCTCCCGAGTGATATTTTATGCCACCGGAGTTAGTCTGTTTTTTGTCATTTCCCTGCTTCGGAGAGCGTAAACAAACCAGGAGGCGGAGAGCGTAAACAAACCAGGAGGCATGACAGCTGACCGACATGACAACCCGAACCGAGTGATGTTTCAAAGTCTTATTCTCGCCTTTTGAAGAGAAAAATCACACAAAACGGCACATTTCACACGCCAACGGGGTTGTCGATTTTATATAATGGTCTATTGCCTGTGTTCTGCCAAATTTTGCACCTTTATAATAATTTGCTCCCAAAGCTGTTGTGGCTGTGAATAAGCCCTCTTTTACATTCAGTTGGACTCTCAATGTTATCCACAGGTAGTAAATAAACAAGTAACATCGTAAGCATACATGTTCAGCACAAATATGGCGTAAATTAATGCTTAATGACACGGCGAAGACGTAAACAGTGAGACAGTGGCGTGCAGTTGTTGTGTGCAGCTAACATGTCTGAGGAGAACTTTTCTACATATCCGTCCATGATCAAACGTAAGTAAATATTCCTCTATTTAAAGAAAATTGTAGTGTTTACTTTGTAATCGCTGTATTCGCGGCCATTTTTAACACAAAGTTGAAATTTATGATGGGGTGCAAATTTGACAGAACACCGGGCACAAGAAGAGGGCAATAAAACGAGTATAGCGCTCTCCTGGCGGGCATGCGAAGAAGATCGAGGGGGGTGTGCGACAAGCCGCCGGTTGTCGGCCGAGTGGCATTCTCAGTCGACAAGGAACATTGTCAGCCACAAAGTGCAAGCCACCTCCATAATAGAACGTGTGCCATGATCCCAGTCTTTGACAAAATACAAAACACAATGTTTATTCACTTCTTCAATGGTCCCACAGTTGTTGGACTTGTTTTGGCCAATCTCGGGGTGAATGGGAACTTTTTGAAACCCAAAAAGGCTCACACGCCTCTCCCTGCTGCAGCTACAAAACCCTGCAGCACATTGGGCTGCCGTGATGTGAAAAATAAACGAATAAATCCGCAAAATCAGCTGAATGAGTAGTCCATCTGCATGACGTCACATTGGCATTCGTTCTCAACCCGAGACTGGAGCCGGAAGTCACTCATTTTCATGGCGCGGGATTCAAAAATTGAATCAATAAAACGATTGCTTCCACACACATCCAAGCGGTCCATTTCATTCAGGAGAATAAAATACATCATGAAATATGAAATAAACATGCTTTTTGATGTCATAGGCACTTTAACTGCGAGTGTGTTTTACTGTTATTTGAAATGTCAGTACAATTTCTAATATGTTTATCTCATTTATCTGCATGAAAGTTAACATAACATTAATTGATATCTCGCACCACACACTTCCCAGCTACAGTCACAATAATCACACTATACTGTTTCATTGTTCAGGTCTTTTCTTAGGTGTAATCACACTTGCATCACAATGCTGAAGCTGCATGTTCAGAATCTGGTTCTGGCCTTCATGATTATTGTTTTCCCTACAGTGCTTGCGAGGGTTTTGACATGTGCACGTTCCAGAAACATGCATTTTAGCTACACTTTGATCCTTAAGGTATTATTTTGGGGAGTGTGTTTGTCTATGTGCCCTGCAATTGATGCAATTGACTGCTGACCAATCCAGGATTTATATACAGTGGTACCTCTACTTACGAACGTCTCTACGTACAGAATTTTCAGGTTAAGACACAAATCATCGGGAAAATATTGCCTGTTGTTAAGAGACAAAATTCAGGATACGAAAGGCAAAAATACAGTGTGGCTGGTACTCGCAGCTCACAGAGATGAAGGAACATAAAATAATTATAGCTGCTCTGTCAGTGCCTATAGCCTAGCATTCCTGGCATCCAATTGGCTAAGAGGGACCTTTATTGTATGTGTATGTGTGTATCCCAGCATTCTCTACTGTACATTCGCCCCTTGTGTTCCGACAGCCTTTCATGAGTGTATTAACTTTTAGTCTTGGTTTTTTACATTATCCACAAGAGTGATTTTATGTTTATTGATCAATAATCTAATCGTAACATATATTTATTTCATGGTTTGATGCATTTTTATGCATTGTAAATGATTTATGTCTGAATTTTGGGAAGCTTGCAACAGATTAGGGCATTTACATGGAAAACATGTTTGTACTTATAGAATTTTCAAGTTAAGAAAGTACTTCTAGAACCAATTAATTTGTAAGTAGAGGTACCACTGTATAGGGTGCAACGCATTATAAGGCGCAGTAGTCGTAGTAATGGTTGGGGTTGCGTTTTATATCCACCAGATGGTGCTGCGCTAAAGATAATTTCATGCTATGATTAACCAATATTGATCTCTCGACTTACTAAATTTTCAGGTTACAAAACTACTTAAGGGGGTGCTGAGGATCATATTTTGTTTTTTCATCCAAAAACAGCCGTTGCGGTTCAAATTTGTCATGCTCGCGCTTTTTCTCCATACAAGGCGTCCACAATTGTACTACTGATGGTATAGTACTACTACTAGGCTACCACAAAGACAGCATTCTATTGCAACTACAGTGTGTGTTGGAGTTTTTGTATTGGAAATAAAAGTGCCCATAATAATGCAAATAGAAAACCCTAACCAAGGGGTCGCCAACCATAAATGTTGAAAGAGCCAAATCGGCCAAAATAACAAAAAACAAATATGTTTGGATCCGCAAAAAATTAAAAGCCTTATAGAAGCATTATAATGAAGGCAACACATGTTGTATTTATCTATATTAGAGCCTATAAATACATAATGAGCCTTAATGATTAAATGTTTATTTTTCTTGCAGTGCATTCTATAGAGAATGACGAACCACGTGACTACTTGTTGTTGTACGATGCTGCCTCAAGTTGAACTTCATAACAATATTAATGAATTATGTTTAATTGCTTTGATAAAATTAAAGAAATGCAATAAAGAAAGTATATATTTTGGTGTTCAAGTACCTGCATAAAAGCACAGGTGTTCAATATTGATCACATCACACGACGCTTCACAGGTATGCTGCCGCTGAATTAATGTCCTTGATTTGCTGATTGATGATGTTGCCTGCCATTTTTATGGCCCTTTCCTTCACTGTCTTAGTGTGAGAGGCATGTATTTGGTTTTCTGTATTATCCCGGTTTTGCTTTTGAAGTCTGCAAATAGGTGTTCTAATATGTTGATGAATGACTCCTTCATTTACCAGTCACCATCTGTGAGCGGCGTTCGGCAATTCTGCGGTGAAACGTACTACACAATGCTCAGCACGCTTGCGCAAGCATCCGCACGCATGCGCACATCGGTTGAAAGCGGCGAGTCCCCATTATTATTATTATTATTTTTTTTAGTTTTTTATTACATTTTCATTGCCTTAAAAAATACCTTTTGAATGTATTTCCCTCTCATACTTTTAACCATTGTACTTTTTGGTGTTAGTAAAGCAGTTGACCACATTAGTCACGTAGCGTATTTAAACCGTCCATATTTGATATAACTATATTTAAGTATTTTCTTAAGGCCTTTTTAGTACGTTTTGCCTTTATGCATCTAAATAAAACAAGATGAGAGCGCACGGTAGTACTTTGGGTGTCAATTCGCCTAATGTAGAACGTTTCACCGATGTAGGACATTTTGGCAGAACACTGGTTTGTTTACAACAGCCGCCCTGCTGATAGACTGGAAAACGTTAAGATAGTTTGTGTCATGTTTGTCCTAAAATATATATATATATTTCCCGCTCCCATATTTTTCCATTTTCAAACATTTTTGAAATGCTCCAAGGAGCCACTAGGGCAGCGCTAAAGAGCCGTATGCAGCTCTCAAAACACGGATTGCTGATCTCCGCCCTAACCTAACGGCGCAATGACACACAAAGACATTGGAAAACTAAAAGGTCCAATAAGCCTTGTTTAACATCCCCTTTTCACAACACTCAAATAAATTGCACAAGAATATCCAATAGTGTTCTGCACGGCGGCAGCTCAAGAGCAACAACAAACAATAATATAGTTATATTAATAATAATATAGTTCTCCATGGTCTAAATCTGCAGCTAACTTTTCTTCATTGGGCACTATTGTAAACTATCATAATCATCTTCATTTTCGACCTCAAACTGAATTTTAGAAAATTTCGCTGTCTTTATGAAGATTAAAAAAAAAAAATTACTAATTCTTTTTTTGTGCCATGTTATCGCCTCCTCTGCCAACTGTAAACTTTTGCGCTCCAATAGAGCTTTGTTCGATGTGACCTGGTAAGAGCAAGGTGCCAGGTTGTGACCATGTTATCAACAAAACAAAACAAATATTTTTCAATATATAATGTATATTTAGTCCCCAATTAAATACGTTATTGTTTCAATATGTTTTATTTAATGATTAACACCAGGGGGTGTTGCAGCACCCTACTTCCCACACCACCGTTAGGTGTGTAGTTTAGCTTTTTGGCTGTCATTCATCACAAAAGACATCAGATCCATTTGAGCTCGCGTGGTTGGAGTTCAAGGATCATGCTGTAGTACTATTGATAGCAATAGACGTCCAATCAGTTTTGACTAGGTGGGCTGGCAGTATCACCCAGTAAAAATGAATCGGATGTCTATCAGTCGCAGCTAATGTTATTAATGCCATGATACAATGACAATCTGAAGTAAGCCAAAGTTTATCTCCTATGAACGGTTACTTAGTTGTTTTAGTGCAGGGGTCGGCAACCCAAAATGTTGAAAGACCCATAAAAAACAAATATATCAAGAGCACTCTTTATAATGAAGGCAACACATGCTGTATGTACGTATCTACAGGGGTTGGACAAAATAATGGAAACACCTAACATTTTGGCATCATATTCATTGAACTTAACAGTGACAGAATGGCATGAGGAACATCTATTGAAGTTGAGCATCTCTTATAGCCGGCACAATCCCCAGACCTCAATATTATTGAGCATTTATGGTCAGTTTAGAGATTCAATTTAGGGCTGCAGCCATCAATCATTTTAGTAGTCCATTAATCGATGAACTAGTTAGTTCGAATAATCAAGTAATTGGAAAAGGAACATGAAAAATTAAAAAAACCTGAGCTGAGCCTCAAACGATATAAAAAAAAAATAAAAATAAAAAAATCAATAATATAAGGATCTATGTACAACAAAAGAACAATTGGCTAACTTACATAGCAAAAGTCCACTAGCTTAAATGATATAAAACGCTATCGTTTTTTTTTGGTTTGTGTTTCAAAAAGCTCTTAAGAAATGGTTTAGAAACATTCCCACAAAAAACAGCTAAATATACCTATAAATAAACTTACGAATGCATTTAAAAAAACGTGGCTTATGTTGCTTTTAACATGGAGCATCTGGATTCAACCATGTGAAATGAGGCAGACTAGAGGGCAGTGTATCCACCCAAATCAATAAAACTAAACGCAAACACTTTCAAAATAAACCATTACAATGCCACTTTGATTAAACGAATACTCGAAGCAGTAAAATTTTAGTAAAATTTAAATAAAATCTTTTTTTCTAATACTCGAGTTAATCGATTAATCGTTCCAGCACTAATTCAATTAGGATGTCTATTTCCACTGCCATCGTCTCTAAAAGAGTTGGAGGGTATTCTAACTGAAAAATGTCTCAAAATTCTTTTGGAAACAATTCACAAGTTGTATGAATCAATACCTCGGAGAATTGAGACTGTAACTGCCGCAAAAGGTGGACCTCCACCA
Source organism: Corythoichthys intestinalis (assembly GCF_030265065.1). Lineage (NCBI taxonomy): Eukaryota > Metazoa > Chordata > Actinopteri > Syngnathiformes > Syngnathidae > Corythoichthys > Corythoichthys intestinalis. The sequence continues at coordinate 7,322,579 of NC_080404.1, forward strand.
TATTAAATATTTTGTTGTTGTTGATTTTTTTAAGGTGTTTCCATTATTTTGTCCAATCCCTGTATATTAGCTATATTAACCTACCATCAAATTGACTAATACGAATATATAATGAGCCTTCATAACTAAATGTTTATTTTCCCTGCCGTGCATCCTACAGAGAATGACGCACCATGTGCGGCCTTAAATTTAACTCTATTACAATATTATTGAATTAGAAGAATGTTTGTATCATGTTTGTTCTCCTACAGAAACCACATTAAAACAAAACAAAAAAAATCCTTCGCGCATTTTTTTCCATTTTCAAACATTTTTGAAAAAGTTCGAAAAAGCCACAATGGCATCGCTAAAGAGCCGCATCCGGCTCTTGAGCCGCGGGTTGCTGAACCCCGTTTTAGTGTATGAAATGTGCTTGCTATTTAACATTTATTGCATTCACTGTTTCATTAACTTACAAACACTTACTCTGAATCGCTCTGAAGCTCCTAACTGTGTTGCCCTCTTTGAGACGCTGTTCCCTGTTGCTCCTCTCGTACAGTTTGGACATGTGTTGGAGGAGCACGTCCTGGTCCAAGTCACCTGAAGAGGTCGGCCGGGGGAAGCTTGCACCCTGGGCGCTCCTGAAGCCCGCTTGCTGCACGATCCGAACCGACGCGACGCCGAGGAAACACTTGAACACCAATAGGGGCAGGTGCGTGGAGAACATTGTTCTACCTGCCGTTATAATTTCCAGAAGCAGCGATATTGTGAAGGGAAAAAAAAGGTCAAAAGTGGATTCCAGTTGTGCGTTAAGTTCCACGCTGCCTTGAAATGCGCACGCTGAATGTGTGAAACGCGTCCAATAGTCCGAGCAGCTACTTTTATTTCCACGTACGCGCGTGTGTGTACGTGAGGTTTGTCGGAGGAGTGCTGACGTACACTCCAGTGGGGCCAAAGAGCTCTCTGTTAAGCCCTTATGTGCAAACAGCAGTGGAGGTCATGATGCTGACACCCCGCCCCTCTTTCTCCTCTTTTTCACATGATGTTGATGAGGATGATGAGTCTTTAGCATTCATACACACTGCAGGCCAAAATATCCGTTTTTTTTTTCATGTCCAATTCCGATTTTTTTCAAATTTGACCTGGGCTCATTCGATGGTGATGAAAATCGAATCTATCTAGCACCTCTTCAGTATGAACGCAGATCCATGTTTACGAGTTTACGACCTATACAGTATGTCATCAACAAGTGACCGCTCATCAACTAAACAAACAACAGATGAGAATGAGCGATGGTGTCGAATAAACAAACAATATATTTTGCTTCTTAATAATGCGCGTGAAGCAATCAGCAGTGTTGTCTTTGGCAGCCCTTTTAATTTTCGTTTTCGTCTTTTAGATGATAATACTGATAGTCTTAGTCGTATTTTAGTCAAAGTTAGTCTTAATCTCAAAATTGTTTTCATGTCGTTTTTGTTGACAAAAACGCAAAGCAACACTAGGTAACTTTTCATCCTTTATCAAATATTTTCATATCATACGTGATGATACATATGTCGACTGACAAGTACAGTGATCCCTCGTTTTTCGCGGTTGATGGGGACCACTACTTTGCTGTCTTTCACTTACCTGGTTCTAGGCTTTATTATTTTTTCAGATGTTTTTTTTTTTTTTTTTTTTTTTTTTTTTTTTTTTTTTTAAGTAGAAAACTTTTTTTTTGTAATTAAAAAAAAAAAAAAGTGTCTACAATGAATTTATTCAGATTTAACATTGGAATGAGAGAGAGAGAGCTACACAGTATATAAGACATGTTTATTTTAACTTTTTCCCCCAAATTCTAATTTAAAAAAAAAAAAAAAAAAGATGTATATATTGCTGGCCAAAAGTATTGGCACCCCTGCAATTCTGTCAGATAATTCTCAATTTTTCCCAGAAAATGATTGCAATTTTCTTTAGAAGTCTCCATTGCTTTCTCTCAAACTATTTTCTAGAGCTTTTTGAAGTGTATTTTGGGTCATTGTCCTGCTGGAAGACCCATGACCTCTGATGAACACCCAGCTTTCTCACACTGGGCCCTACATTATGCTGCAAAACTTAGATAGTGATAGTGATAGTCTTCAGACTTCATAAAGCCATGCACACGGTCTAGCTCAACAGGAAACCTCTGCCATGTTTGACTGTGGGGAACTTGTTCTTTTCTTTGAAGGCCTTGGTTTTTTTCCCTTGTAAACTATACGTTGATGCCTTTTCCCAAAAAGCTCAACTTTTATGTCATCTGACCAGAGAACATTCTTCCAAAACGTTTTCGGTTTTCTCAGGTAAGTTTTGGCAAACTCTAGCCTGGCTTTTTCATGTCCCTGGGGCAGAAGTGGGGGCTTCCTGGGTATCCTACCATTTTCATTTAGACGCCCGACGAATAGTACGGGTTGAAACTGTTGTACCT